>NC_090266.1:220746134-221061884 GCF_040414725.1 Anabrus simplex
AATTTGTAGTATTGGAAGAGGGAGGAGGAGGGAAGTCCTGTAGAAATCGTGAACTCTCCAAATGTAGCCACCCCTAAACGGAAAAGAAGTGTTTTGGAAGACTACGAAAATTACAAAACCAGAACTCTAAATAATACAGACCTGCAGTGCTTGGTGCTGTTAAAGCAGATAAGAGTGTTGGAACTTGCAGGAAAAAAGTTAAAAATCAGAGATGAAAGAATGATAGTCGAGTATATATATTTTAAAAAATAAATTGTTTTGCATACATTTTTTAATTTTTTTTAGTGAACAATAAACAGAGTGACACTGGTACTTGCTGCAACTCAAACACCTTGATATATTATCTCTGCCAATTCATTTCACCTACCTTCACCATTCCACCTACCTTCACCATTCCACCTGATATTTGCAGCAGCTGCCATGTCATCCTCATTTCCATCTTCTAACCTTACATTGCCACCTAATGATTGTAGTTCAGGGTCCTCATCCTGTAAGTACTTGGCAATATTGTGCAACAGCAACAAATGATCAGTTTTGGCACTCCATTTAAAGACAGGCGTACTTTGTGCTGAAGAATTAGGAAATGTTGTTTTAGTTGACCAAAACATCGTTCGATCACAACTCTTTCTTTGGTAATGCACCTGTTATAAGCAATTTCTTGAGTGTTTGTGGATTTCTGAACGGTATCATAAGCCAGGGTGCAATACCATAGCCACTATCCGCTAACGGTAACGCATTTACCCTATTCAGACTTACTGTTGTCTGGACAGCTGAATTTCTCCATACTCGTGAATCATGTACAGATTCAGGCCATGATGCATTGACACTGGTGAAAAATTCCTTGGCCTTGCACGTTGCCTGTACAGTAATACTTGCATAACCTTTCCTGTTTATATATTCATCACCATAATGTGTAGGCTTATTAATTCCAACATGAGTGCAGTCAAGAGCACCTACTGCTGCTGGAAAGTAGTACTTTTTCCTGCCACTCTTGTTTTGCAACTTCAAATTCCATATCTCTTTCAGGAAATTTTATCCACACTGCAGCTTTAGCCATGATGCGGTCCATAACCGCAAGATTTTTAGACACAGTTGTTTGATGGATTCCAAGTTCTTCTATGCCACACTGGAATCCTGGGTCACCTACAAATCTTAAAAATGCTTTTAATTTTACTATGTTTTTAACAGCACCACCTCTTGTTTCCAGTTTCTCCGGTCCAAATAAGTATAGGTTTAACCAGTTCACATTAGCTTTTGAAAAACGATATAGACTTTCAAAATTATTAGTCCACATGTTCACTTCTCTCCTTGTAAATTTTTCCACGAGGCACCACATTATTAATAAACTCAGCCATGTTATTTCTCCTCAGAAGCTAAAAATTGGTATATACTCAAGCTTGAGACAACTATCAGCCATACTCAAAACAAAGTGAGTATATACTCATCAGTCTGAGAAGGTACTCCCTTTTATTCATAGCACACATGAGAAACGACTCGCAGACTCTTAGGAAGGTGAGTATATACTACACCATCTCCATAACATGAGTATATACTCAGCTAGTGAGTACATTCTCAAGAACTTTATTCTTATGAAGTGGAGTACGTACTATATTCTCATTTTTATTCATACCACCCCATGTCACTGGTTAAAGAAGGCAACGAAAAATCAGTATTATTCAGCTGGCTTATATTAAATGCATACCAGTACCTAAGATATTTATTATATAGTACAAATGTAAATATTACTAGTAAATACTCCATAATTTCAGATTGGGTGTTCACAAAGTGTTCGTGGGACTCATGATTCAAAGCCTGATGAAAGAGATCTTTAAAATTATTGCTGCACTGAAAGATCAATTTGAGCCTGATGAAAATCCATTTGATTCAAGCTTTATTTTTTTTGACGATTCTTTTCCCGTATTGGAAGATATATCTACAGAAGAGGCGTCGTGCTCAGAGGAGATTGTAACTAAAATCAGTTGGGCAGATGGCACCATACAAGTGGACTCAGTGAATAAAACCAGTGATAACGTGGAAGTAAACATACTAACCGAAATAGTAGACTCCAGCACACCCAGGCATGTTAAAAGTACAATGGACGACTGTAAATATATTACAACCAGTTCATTATCAGTTACTAATATTTACAAAACTAATAAAAGACCTTGTACGGAACAGTATGGAGTGGTGCCTCATATCAGTATTTGTTGGAATCAGTTCTAACCTAGAGGCAAGTACAGCACTACCTGCAGTTACCAGTCGTTGCGGAGATAACTGTGAAGAAGCCGTCAAGTGTTGTTTCAGAAACACGTTTTAATCTTATCACCATGTTAACACATTGGAGACCGAGCCCGAGTGTGTATCGGGGTGGGGTAAGAGCTCAGACTGACCACGCCCGAGGCTAACTCAGGCCCGCTTATTTGTTATATCGTCAACACAGCCAGGACGAGAATCGCTCGGAAAGTATACTTACCACTTTAAAGAACTTTTATAACAGCTATACCGTGCGTTCGTGTCCTCTGTCGTTTTCTCGAACTTATAGCAGCTTATTTTTGCTCGAATTCGCTTCTACACTCCATACTTCCAACCTTGCTTCCAGCTGCTCAAGGCACGCGCTTTCAGAGTTTTGTTTACATCGTGCAAAGTGTTTAGACTGTGTTTTATTTCTGCTATAATGATTGGATCATTGCATGAAGGTGGAATTGTAGACAATTTAGAAGAGATTTTTGATGACAGTGGTTCAGAAGAAGAGGTAGGTGATTCAGATTTCGATCCTGGTTTCGAACTTCATGTTAGTGATGAAGGTATTTATAACCTATTCTATCATATTCCACCCAGGTGTGATTTTGCACTTCGTAGTCTATTTAGCTAATGTTTCACGATCTTCATATGACTGGATTTTCTTTTAGAACGAAGTGACGCAAGCTATGATAATTCAAAGGCAGGGACTGATTCACATTCGCCGGGTACTTTTGGTGATTTGAATGCACATGCAATGCCCGTGCAGATATAGGAAAAGCGGAAAATGGGAAAGTAACGAGGAAAGAGACATACTGGTGGTATCTAATGTGTTCTGTAGCACTTTGTGTCGCTGAATGCTTCAAACTATTCCGCACTCCAGCTCATTATTTGTAAGACTTTGCTGTAAGACTTTTTTTATTGTTGTTGCAAAAGGCATACCGTTGGAAAACGTGTAATATGAAAAGCATTCAATAGATCTTTTTAATCTGTAGAATAGACACTTTTAGCTTTTTGGTGATATACACGTCTTACAATTGCAACGTACCTACTATTTTCTACAATTTTTTAAAAACTCTCAAAATATGGCGGTCTGCCTGCCCACATGCCACCTTAAGACATGGTCTCCAATGTGATAAGTCACTGATAACTACGCATTTACAGATAACTGTCATTCCAGAAACCGGCCATAAGATTGGAAAGAGACAGGCAGCAGAAATTGTGAAAATCCAAGAGGAAAGGATCAACCAGTTTCAAAGTGGTAGTGGAGCTCTTATTAAGAAGGCAACTCTAGAGTGGTTTGGTAAAATAAGAAGTCAGTGTCCCTCTGTCAGGACCAATGATACAAGCTAAAGCATTAGAATTCACAGTAGAATAAGTATGAGAAATTTCAGAGCCTCGAGTGGTTGGCTAGAGAGATTCAGAAAGTGACACGGTAGAACTTCAGAGCAATTTGCGGGGAGTCATCCAGTGTTAATATGGAGATAGTTAAAAACTGGCAAGAAAAAATGACCTTCAAGCATAGAAAGGTATTCCCCGGAAAGTATTTTGAACGCCGTGTTTTACCGTACAAATCTTTGTTCCAGAGGAAACCCTTGTACTGGTGGAAAAGTTGTAAAGGAATGCCTTGTGATCTTGTTACGTGCAAGTATGAGTGAAGAATGGGAGAAGCCTCTTGTGATAGGGAAAGCTGTAAAACCAAGATATTTCAAGAACATGGACTAATGTCCATGAGAAGTTTGGCATTGTATGGAAAGCGAATAAGTAAGCATGGATGACCAGAGGAATAATGACAGTGGTTATAGCTGCTGGACAGAAATGATACACCAGGAGTGAAAAGTGTTATTATTCCTCGATAATGTAGCATGTTTACAAAGGAAAAATTAAATGTATCCTAATTCAATACAAATCATAATTCCATCATTAGATGGAGCAATAAAATTCAAACATGTTTTGACTTGTTTGAGCCATCATCAGTGAAATAAGGGGAGGGGGGTTCATAGTAATTACATAATACAAGCCAACAATGTGCTAAAAACATAATGAAGGAATAAAAGAACAAACAAAAGAGACATGACTGAAATAAAACAAGGACAGTATACAATATTTACATCACTAGATGGTGCAATAAATAACTCGCGACAAATTCTGTAAACAAAGGTTAATATAAAACATAATTGAATCCAAAAGGTGTGCTAAAACTAAGTAAAAAATAAAATAAATGATAGACCGAAACGAAACAATAAGTGCTCATGGTGAGGTTGTGGACCTCTTAGTCTAAAAATTTAGTTTGATAAACAATTCAAAACTGAGCTCGATAGCTGCAGTCGCTTAAGTGCGGCCAGTATCCAGTAATCGGGAGATAGTGGGTTCGAGCCCCACTGTTGGCAGCCCTGAAGATGGTTTTCCGTGGTTTCCCATTTTCACACCAGGCAAATGCCGGGGCTGTACCTTAAGGCCACGGCTGCTTCCTTCCAGTTCCTAGGCCTTTCCTATCCTATCATCACCGTAAGACCTATCTGTGTCGGTGCGACGTAAAACAAATAGCAAAAATAAAAAATAAAAAAAATAATTCAAAAACAAGACTAAATCACTATTGAAAATTCAGGCTGACAGTCTGTCTTGGTAAAAAACACAATCACCACGAATGGTTAGGATGGGAGCAAAAAAGCTTGAGAAACCAAGTTTGAGAGGAGACAACGTGCCAGGTGAAATGTGTGTGATAAGTGATGGAAAAAGTGCTGATGAATTTAAAGTTTTTAGAATAGCATGAATGAAACTATTCTATCCTTGCTGTTGACCCTGATCATATCATCACTCAGTGCTTCATAAAACTTGTCTATTTCATCCTCATCTGCACCCTCACATGGTGAATACACTTGAGACGATTCTCGTCCTAATTCCTCCAACTGCCAAATCTACCAACATCATTCGCTCATTTACGTGCCTAACAGAAACTATGTTGGTTGCAGTAGTATTCCTGATAAACAGCCCTACCCCATACTCTGCCCTTCCCTTTCTAACACCCATCAAGTACACTTTATAATCTCTTCCTCGTTATCTCCTCTAACCTGAATATCACTTACTTCTAGCACATCCTAATGCATCCTCTTGGCTGACTCAGCCAGTTCTACTTTCTTCCATAAACCCCATTAATATTGATAGCTCCCCATCGAATTCCATTTCATTCGCCAAGTTGTTTCCAAGGAGTCCCTCTCCTGTCAAATGGGAGTGGAACTCCGTTACTCCCATAGGTCCGAGGTTTGTTTAATTTTCTGAGCTCGGTAAATTCATGAAGCAGGATGCTACCCTATGTGCACATAATCCAAGTGACGAGCTCTCCTCTAACTGGTTATGGACCACCGGTGAATTGTATAGTCCTAGCCGCCTGAGCATAAGGAGGGCCATGACTCAGAATATGTCAGATGCCCACTCCTATTCCATAGCAACTGGTATCTCGACTCTCAGGACCACTTACTAGGCCACTTAGCCGTTGCCCATTGTTAACAAACTAGGACGTGACTACAGTAACCCACACCGTGAACCATTTTTGAATTTTTATCTATACTTATTACTGTGTATATGCTGTGGGGTACATGCTATTGCGGTTGATTTGAGGAAGCGAGTCCTTGTGCTTATAGCCTCAGTTAGCCCATGTTAGGCATCGTCCAATATCGGACCCCGGGCAATACCTGCTACGACCAGATGGGTATTGCGTTGGCAGTTTGGTTCGGCTACAGATGCCCGTAATCAGTGTGGGGTGACATTCGGGGAGGATGTCTCCAGGCATGGCTGGGAACAAACGTATAAAGTCTGCCCAGGGTGGTCTGTCACCCAAGTCTTTAATTTTTGAGGGGGGGCCATGGGATCCGGCTTCCCTAGGTTCCTGGTCGTTACCAGAACCTATGGCCAAGATTTTATGCTGGTGAAGTCTGTCTTGTTCAGTAGACACATTGAAGGTGTCTATGGTGAACTCAGACTCACAAAAATTTAAAAATGTAACGGTAACTTGCTATTGAAGACTCGCACTGCAGTTCAGGCTGTTCATTTGCTCAAGTGCGACCAATTTGGTGAAATCCCTGTCAAAGTTGAAGAACACGAATCCTTGAATCAGGTTGTGGAGTCTCATTCCACCGCGATCTCATCTTGAACACTGACAATGATTTGCTGTAAGACGTTACGCACCGTGGCGTTACACATATCCGGTGCATTGCACGCATAGTCAGCGGTGCAGACGTTGACGCAGGTGCGTTTTATCTCCTTGACATTGTCAGTGTTGCCAGAGATAATCAAGGTTACGAAGTATCGTTGCAATGCGAGGCTATACATCCCACCCCCCACGCGGTGCTATAAATGCCGAAGATTCGGATACGTATCTCGTTCGAATCTGTCTTTGTGTGGTACATGTGGAAGAGAAACTCTTGGTGCAGATGAGTGCAAACTCTCAAGTAAGTGCACTAATTGTTCTGCTCTTCATTTTCCTCAAGATAAAAACTGTCCAGTCTGTCTCAGCCTTCGACCCACAGAGAAGCCTGTGCTGGCTAGGAAACCTAAGCTGGCACAGCTGTTTGGGGTGTGGAGGGAGGCCAATTCTCCCTCCCCTAAGAGGTCGCGAAGCTGTGCACAAGTCGGCAGAGCCGACATAAACTGGGGCTGGGAGTACACCTCCCGGCTCATCTAAACAAAAAAGAAAGCAGGGAACGTGGACTCTTACCAGGCACTCCCCTATACTACCTGCGAATAGGATAAACTGCCCTCCGTCTGGAGGATCTGATTCAGCGCGAGCAGATCCGCTTCCTGGAAAACCTGTGTGCTCCCTCGTAAGAGGAAACCCCACTCCCAAAAAGTAATGAAGTGATGCACGTTGAGCATATATCTCCACCTTCAGATGGAGATCTTAGTGGAGGTTAGAAAGCATCTCGCTGCTTAAAACCTAACACTTTTGTGTTACACTATGACACTGTTACAGTGGAATTGTAACAGTTATGACAAGAGTCTTGCTGAGCTGTGTCTGCTAATCGATCATTTTGCGGCTAGTATAATCTGTATTAAAGACGCCTTTCTCAGTCCAGCTGATCATACGGTCCTGGGAAATTTTAAGCTAAACTCAACAGAACATGATTATGCCGACCAGGCTTCTGGTGGGGTTGATAATTTTACTCATACCGGGCGAGTTGGCCGTGAGCGTAGAGGCGCGCGGCTGTGAGCTTGCATCCGGGAGATAGTAGGTTCGAATCCCACTATCGGCAGCCCTGAAAATGGTTTTCCGTGGTTTCCCATTTTCACACCAGGCAAGTGCTGGGGCTGTACCTTAATTAAGGCCACGGCCGCTTCCTTCCAACTCCTAGGCCTTTCCTATCCCATCGTCGCCATAAGACCTATCTGTGTCGGCGTGACGTAAAGCCGCTAGCAAAAAAAAAAAAAAAAAAAATTAAAAAAAATTTACTCATCTGACATCTATAGCAAAGCAGTTCCAGCTTGAGGCAATAGTGGTATGTAATTCATTGGCTGTCATAACTTCACTTTGGAATGTTTATTTCCCATCAGGCCAGCCCCTTAATATCAATGATGTAATTGACCTTCTAGATGAGCTCCAACCTCTTTTCCTCTTATTGGATGATTTTAACACCCATCATCCATTGTGGTTCTCTAAAATACCTTGCCCCAGAGGAAGAAAGTTGGAAAAGTTAATTGGAGAGCTGGATTTATGGATTTTGACTACAGGAAAATCAACAAATTTCAGAGTAGAGCACTGTACCTTCTCCTGCATTGACGTTAGTCTCTGCAGCTGTGCGCCCGTTTCCCTGCTTCGGTGGGATGTATACCATGACCTCTGTGACTGACCATTTTGCCATTATTCTTACTTTGTTGAAGCAGAAATCCTTAGAGGCTCCTCCCCGATATACTCTTAAACGTGCTGATTGGCCAGAGTTCACATCGCTAGCTGTCTTTAATGATGCAAATAGCCAGAGCGTAGATGACCATATAACTTGTACTTGTTCTTCTTGCTGCTGCTGAGGAGTACATTACATTTTTTTCTGGGACTCCTCGACAAAAACACATTCCTTGGTGGAATGAATAAATTGCAGCAGCTATAAATAAATGAAGTCACGCTCATAAGAGCTATCGTACTGTGGCCAACTTGTTAACATTCCAAAAACTTCGTGCTAAGGTGCAAGTTCGTATTTGACAGAATAAGAAAGCTTCATGGGACAGATGCGTGCCATCCATGTCGCATACAGTCATCTCAAGTGTGGACTAAACTTAGCATTTTTCATGTATCAATGTTCATCATTCTCAGCAAAATTAATATTTTTTATTAAGTCACCATATGTTTCACAATCACATGGTAATGTTCTTAATCAGTTGTTTTCCTGAAGATATCTCAGAACATAGTGCCGAAACACGTTTAGATGTTAGATGCAATATTGTATTGGACAGGATATATATGGACTAGATAAATCCGATAATAGGTATATCTCGAGCTGTCCATGGAGAGATGGAGTGGAATTACACTAGTAGACGAATAAGCTTGAATGGGGTTTGTAATTTTGTAGGAAGGATCGTAATATGAAGATAAGGTTGTAATTCAAAAGGACATACTGGGGCATATATTTGTTTGCAGAAAGAGGAGTTAAGAATTGGAATTATTTATTTGGAAAGCTGTTCAATAGATTACCACAGTCTTAAAAATAATTTAAGACAAGGCAAGGCGAACAGTTGATACATAATCAGCCACCTGGGCAATAGCCCTAAATACAGATAAATGGTGATTGATGAAGATTGCATTTCTTTATAGAAATCAGCCTTCGCTGTTGTTAATGAAGAGAATCCAACATATGATACTTGCTATTTACCGAAAGAAATGATCACCTACATGTTTAGAGAGAAACTTTCTTTATTAGAGTACTGAAGGACTATAAGGACTATTTGAATCTTTCATTGTTTAATGGCAAAATACAGAATCTCTAACAGCGTATGACATGGTTTTGAAGACATGCTTCCATACGTTTTGTGACCACCTGTACCCTAGTTCAGGGCTTGTGTTCTTTGTGGCAGCGACTGGACAACTTCTCACAAGGCTCAATTAATCACACCACCATACATCTATCTTCATTGTAGATTGTTATGCCTTTGAGTATTCAGTCTGCATGCCCTGTGAATGTACTAAACTCCTCCACAATCCTCGTATTTGTAACTATCTCTGTGGCTTTGTTTAGTTCCATATCTCTTAACTATAAATCAGTAGAAAGCGCGGCTGTGAGCTTGCATCCGGGAGATAGTAGGTTCGAATCCCACTATCGGCAGCCCTGAAAATGGTTTTCTGTGGTTTCCCATTTTCACACCAGGCAAATGCTGGGGCTGTACCTTAAGGCCACGGCCGCTTCCTTCCAACTCCTAGGCCTTTCCTATCCCATCGTCGCCATAAGACCTATCTGTGTCGGTGCAACGTTAAGCCCCTAGCAAAAAAAAAAATATATCATTAGAAACTGAGTTTACCAATTGTCATCTCGGTCTCCCTCGGCTTCTCTAACCCTCCATGGCTGAGTCCATTATTCTCCTAGGTAACCTATCCTTTCCCATACGCCTCAAACGACGCCCACACCTCCACTACAAAAGCTGCTTTATGCTCGCTGCTTCATCCATCGAGTTCATTCGTAACTTAGCCTTTATCTCGTAATTTTGAGAACCCTCCTGCCATCATTCCTACCAGTTCATAGCACCTATCATTCTCGCTATTTCATGTATGTTACTTCTAACTTAATCAGATATCCTAAGTCCACCCAGCTTTCACTCCCATACAGCAAAGTTGGTCTAAAAACAGACCGGTGTAAAATAGTTTTTCCCTGGAGGCGTCTTCTTTCTAACAGAATACTGTTAATCACATCTGCAAGGTCTCTGCATAAGCTTTGCTGCACCTTGATTAAATCTTGCTTACTATACAGTAAAACTCTGTTAAGAAGTCTCTGCATAATAAGTTTTCCCGTCTAAGAAGTGAGATATCCTTGATCCCTTGCTTGGTCGCATTAAGTTACACGTATATTTTTCTGTTTGAGTTCAGGTATAAAAAGTTTTCCCAGTTAAACAATTCAGATTTTAGAGCCCCTTGACTTACAAAGTGTTTGCGCAATGCAGCTCATGGTTAGAACTCTCCCATCTCCTCAAGTTGCACTCGGTGTTAGACGGTTTGCACGCTTGCAGCAAGACCTTGGACGTCGCTGAGCCAATCCAGGCTGGCCAAGGCTACGTGATGACACGTTATGACGACAGCAACCCCAGCTCTCTGACACACACGCGCACACACACCCACACACACACATTGCAATACCACATTCGATACGATATTTTGATGCCTATACTCAAGTCTCAAAATATATCGATGCTACGATAACATTCAATGTTGGCAGTATTGCTCTGTGTCGAGCCAAGCCTGGAGATAA
This sequence comes from Anabrus simplex, assembly GCF_040414725.1. Lineage (NCBI taxonomy): Eukaryota > Metazoa > Arthropoda > Insecta > Orthoptera > Tettigoniidae > Anabrus > Anabrus simplex. The sequence continues at coordinate 220,756,814 of NC_090266.1, forward strand.
GGAAAGAGAAGTAATAAATTAACGATCAATAAAACCTTCATAACTCTTACTATTTGTGGATGCATTATGTGCCAGAACTGCAATATTTAATAACAAGTTTAATACCAATATCGGTAGTACAGTAACGTACCTTCACGTACAAAAGAAGAAATACTTGCGAAGTATCTCCTCTTCCACCATACGTCCCATGATGGTATAAACATGAGCATTAATTTTTAATTTTACCTTCATACCAGGTAAGCATTGTATTCTCGTGCTGCTTGTAATTATTACGTCACATTATTAGAATGTAGCATGAGGATGATAAACCATAAAATAAAATTCTCGTAGGGAAAGAAACTGTTAAAGTTTACATATGCACTAAGGACAGTGTTGCTACTGCCGCTGCGACTTTGTCACCCACATGTAATGTCCCCCGAGCTTTCCCATGCACTTATTTCTCTAAATAACTTCAAATCTGCTTTTCTTTTATTCATTACATACAGCATGAAGAGGTTTAAAATGGGGGGAAAATAAAAGGCCTACCAGGTGGTACTGCTTTTACATACTGTACAGTTACTATCCAGCCTTTTAATATTCTTAGTAGGCATTTCTTATCTCTTGTGCGAGGTTTTATATAATTTCAAATATTTTTCTACTAAATATAAGATACATGTCATTGTAATCAAATTTAAATATTGTGGCTCTTATTTTAGCAGCCTTTACACATATCGGCCTATTTTGCTATCATAAGTAAGGAGATCTGCTGGCTGTGTGTTTCATGTGGGGTGTATTTTTCAGACATTACTCCTTTTAAAAACTTTCCTGAAAGGTTTTTTTCAGTGGTCCCTTGAAAATCTTTTTAACAGAGTTTATTACTGCACTCCCAGCCACCCCCTGTGGTTGGGGGACGCAGATGAAGAATACACCCACGGTATACCCTGCCTGTTGTAAGAGGCGACTAAAAGGGGCCCCAGGGGCTCTCGACTTGGGAGTGTGGGTTGGCAACCACGGGGCCGTTAGCTGAGTCCTGACATTGCTTCCACTTACTTGTGCCAGGCTCCTCACGTTCATCTATCCTGTCCGACCTCCCTTGGTCAACTCTTGTTCTTTTCCGACCCCGACGGTATTAGAGCATTCGAGGCCTAGGGAGGCTTTCATTTTCACGCCCTTCGTGGCCGTTGCCTTTCATTGCCCGTTACTTCATTTTTCGAAGTGACGGATCACTTTTTTCCTCTCTTTCCCCTGTGGGTGGGGGACGCAGATGAAGAATACACTCATGGTATCCTCTGCCTGTCGTAAGAGGCGACTGAAAGGGGCGACCAACGGGATGATCAAATTAGAACCATGAAACTACTTGTGATTAGTACCACCACGCGGGGAACACCATGGGTCACCTTTACTTGCGCGTAGTACCACTATGTTGGGTACCAAATAGGTTTGTGATTAGTAGCAAATGAGTGCACGATGGCTTTTACAGTACCTGTGATTAGTAGCACTATATGAGCGACACCATGGGATGAAGGAACCCATGGTTCTGCTTGCCTATGATTAGTACCCACTATGTGAGGAACACCACAGGTTGGTAGGAGTCCCTGTAGTTAGTACACTTAGGTGATGAACACCATAGGTTTACATTGCCTGTCGAGGGTGCCGCAATGTGCGAAACACATTAGGTCTATAATACATGTGCAAATTTCATTACCTGCGAGTCGTACCAGAATGAATGGAATACCGCAAGTCTACGCTACTCTTCATTAGTACCGCAACATGGCAAATCCCATGGTTCTACTTTTCTTACGATAAATACCATTATGAGGGCCGATGACCTGGATTTTGGACCCGTTTTGGCAACGAGTATATTCTAATCGATTCAGCATCGTGCTATAGCAGCAGTCCCTTGGTCCGTACTACTGGTGTTTTGTGCCAGCTTCTGTGCATGTGAGGCACTGTGGGTCCGATCCACTGATCGTTTTAATCTCATATCAATCCATCCATTCATTCTTCGACCTCACGCTTTGAATTCTGGTCAGTGGAGGATTTTGGACTTTTAATTTGTGATCTCATTTCATACCATTAGGGGCCGATGACCTCGATGTTAGGCCCCTTTAAACAACAAACATCAATCAGTCTACCTGTCCCAGTTTTGTATTGTCATGACATTCAATTCTCTTCGGTTTCTTCCCTACTGTCATAAATTCTGTCTTGGAGAGGCTTATTGTCATATTCTAATTACACCTATTTTCAAGTTCCAAGATATTAGATTGAAAGTTTTTTTTGCACATTAAGACCAAATTGCTGGCACGCGCCAAACTGCTTACTACATTTCAGCTTTAGTGAATCCCTCCATCCCACTTTATATCTTTCAGTATATGATCCATGCAGACTGAACAAAGGTGAAAGATTACAGCGTTGTCTAACCCCTGTATGTACATTGAACCCAAAATTTACAGGGCGACCTGGCCGTGCAGTTAGGAACGCGCAGCTGTGAGCTTGCATCCGGGAGATAGTGGGTTCGAATCCCACTGTCGACAGGCCTGAAGATGGTTTTCCGTTTCCCATTTTCACACCAGGCAAATGCTGGGGTTGTACCTTAATTAAGGCCACGTCCGCTTCCTTCCAACTCCTAGGCCTTTCTTATCCCATCATCACCATAAGACCTATCTGTGTCGGTGCGATGTAAAGCCACTAGCAAAGAAAAAAGAACCCAAAAATGTATTCTACCATCATTTCTCATTACAGTCCAAATTATCAGCATAAATGACTTAGATTGCTTTCTGTAATCTACCCATAATCCCCCAGTATGACTAACATCTTTTCCCTCAGTACTCTAACATGTCTTCTCTAGATCTATGAAACATAAAAACATAACTCTCTGTTCTTCTCGTAGCATTTTTCAGATACCTGGGACATACTGAAAATCTGAACATGACAGCCCCTCTACGGTCTTAAACGGCACTTGTTTTCATCCTACTTACTCTCGACCAATGATCTTGCCCTCCCTTCCAAAATGTCAGTGAACACCTTACGTGGTATAATGATCAGTGGAATACTTCCATATTTGTTGTAATCCTTCCTGTTCTCTTACAGAAAGGTGCAATTATTGCTTTCTTCCAGACAGAAGGTACTTTACTAACATTCCATGTTAATCTTATTAAGCTATGGAGCCATTTCATCCCTGCTGTTATGACAACGGAGGTTATTTATCATCCTTTCCAATTCCTCGGGCGTAATTTCATTAACATCATTGTCCTCTTCCCCATGAGCTCAGTTATGACCAAAGATTTTTTTTACATAGAATTTTTCAAAATATTCCTTTTACCTCTCTAGTTAATGCTTGGGATCTTCTTGAGAGTTCACCTGATTTACCCAGAACACTAATCATTTCCATTTTCCCTCCGTTTCTAATTTCTTTTTTATTGTTGAGAAAGGTTTCCCTCCTGCTTGACCTATCCTTTCCAGGTTATTACCAAAATCTTCCCATGACTACTTCTTGAATTCAACAGTTGTTTCTGTTTTTTATCTACATAAAATTTCCTGTCTTCATCAGTCCTTGTTTGGAGCCATTTCTGATTTGCCTTTTATATTTACAAGCTGCCCCAATGCCATTTCACCAAGATGTTCTCTTTTTCCCATCCTTACACATGCTCGCACACTTATTCCTAGGCATTCCCTTGTTTCTACTACAGCATACTTCTACACCACCCCTATACCACTCATTCTCTTTCTTTATCTTGAACCTGCTAAGTGTGTGTCTGGAAATTTTCAGTATTCATATCCACGTACTTCTAAATTCCTCCTCCTACAAATGGTCTTCCCGTGTTTGTCTGCAGACAAATTTCACATTCTCTATCCTTGGCTTAGAGAAAACTACTTCACTGTAGATCAGATAGTGGTCTTCATCATTGAAAAATCCCCAGAATACTGCCCATTCCTAGTGGAATTCCTGACCTCTGAGTCAGTTATGATAGTCTCTTATGGATCTGGTGCTTCTACCCTCCCATATGTAGCGGTGAAGAATGCTTGAAGAATGTATTCATAACTGCTAATCCCATGCTAGCTCAGAAGCCCAGTGAGCGCTTCCCATTCCTAGTAGCATCCATATCTTCTCCACATTTAGCTATCACCTTCTCTTCAGTTTTATTTCCAAATCTCACATTGAAAACTCCCATTAGCACTATCCTACCCTTGCTGTTTGCCTTGACAGTGATGTCACTCAGTGCTTCATAAAACTCGTCAACTTCATCTTCACCCTTGCGGTGAATAGATTGAGACAATTCTTGTCCTAAATCCACCAACTGCTACATCTACCCACATTTGCTCATTTACATGCCTAGCAGAAATGATGTGTGCAGTAGTATTCCTGATGAACAGTCCTACCCTGCACTTTGCCCTTTCCTTGTTACAATCTGTTAAGAACACCAGACACACATGTTTTTCTGTTCATTCTTTTTTACTAGTACGAATATATTTTCTCAGTTTTGTTGACATATATAAATTCTCAGTTGGGTTAATGTCAGGTGAATGAGGGGTCCACCTTAACTGCTGAATACATAGATCTAGTTCAGACAGCTGGACGACTGACTTGGTGGCAACTTGCATCCGTGGAAAACGTATTGTTCTATGTTTACACTGCTAAAATGGTCTTTAACTACATTCAGAACTTCTTTTCTAAGTATCTGATAGTGTGCCAACCCTTGGATAGATCCCGTGCGACTTATATTCTTCCCACCCCTTTCGATCATATCGCCCTTCATCTGCTGTGTCCCAAACCATGTTACTGTTAAACTGAAATATGCTAGAGATTGTAAGGCTGTTGTCATTCTAGTTTGTCAGCTATGTATATAGCTTATTTCGTTAGACACTCTCCTTGTGTACTCAATTTTGACATATTCATTTGGCTCAAGTATTAACGTGAGTCCAGAAACAGTCAAAATGAGTTAGTCATGAGCAAAACTGTTACCTCAATATTTTTTCTCTCTGTATAAAACTCATATCTCCATCACCCCAAACTTAGCAGCAATATACATTAGGGTATCGTAAGTCATGTCAGGAATGTATTCACCAACAAATAGAATCGCAACTCATACTATGATGTTTCTCCTGGGAGAATAATAGCACAGTTAAAATTGTAACTGTAGTTACGATGTTTGTACAGGAAAAAGTTTACTATTTGCAAGTCGCACACCCAGTGAAGTGTATGATGTATATAGATGTTATTTTTCTTGCTGTAGTTAGGAGCAATACTGTCGACGGCCACCACTAGCTATGTGCCCATTGTAGACGCGGTCATCAGTATGAGTGTAACCGGTGGCTTCGCTAAGATCAGGTTCCGTGATCGCTATTTCTCTTGTCTGTTAAGTTCTTAAATAATTATGTACTCCTGTCGAACATTAAAAACTTTTGCTATGATTGACAACCCTATGAATGCTTTTGACTGTAAGTAATAATGTTAAGTTTATTGTCGATGATAAAAATAATAATAATAATTTTATTGGCTTTACATCCCACTAACTACTTTTACGGTTTTTGGAGATGCTGAGGTGCCGGAATTTAGTCCTGCAGGAGGTCATTTACGTGCCAGTAAATCTACAGACATGAGGCTGACTTACTTGAGCACCTACAAATACCACCGTACTGAGCCAGGATCGAACCTGCCATTTTGGGGTCAGAAGGCCAGCGCCTCAACTGTCTGAGCCACCCAGCCCAGCAGAAGAAAAAAATGTAAAAACTGAAAGAGACTCGGTGCATGTCCTGGTTGAAAGAATAGTTAAACTGTGCATGTTCTGGATCAGCAATTCACATTAATTAGGATGAATAGGTTCAATGACAAGCCATACACGGTCCATGAAAAGACTCAGGATTTAATATAAGACTTCAAGAAAGTGGTGCAGAAGCAAAACTGAAACAAGGCGATGTGGAGAAGCTGACAAGCTAGCGAAACAAGGCTTAAAAGGTCCTTTCATAGGACCTGAGCTCTTCCTGGGAGTGTCACTCCAAAGTGTGAAACTGGTAATATCCCAGTGGATAATGTCACTTAGACATTTGGAAGGGGCTAACCACAGGAAGGCAGGCAGGGCCTAGTCAAAGTTATAAAAAGGTCCTAATAAATTTGAATAGGACTAGAATACGAATGGTAGTTGGTCTGTTGACAGGCCACAGTACCTTACGGAGACACCTACACATCATGAAAATCAGTCAGGATCAAATGTGTAGAAGATGCGGTAGGGAAGAAGAGACCTCTGCGCATGTGTTACGTCAGTGCGAGGCTCATGCAAGCACTAGACATCGATATCTTGGCTCACATTTTGTGAGCCTGGAAGACATCAGGAATGCCAACATCCAGACATTGGTATCCTTTATAGGAGCACTAAGGCTGGACTAGGCAAACCCATCTAAGGGACACAAAGGGTCTTCACAGACCTTCGCAGGGCTCACCCATTCCTTATTTATCTAAGGTAATCTGGAGTAAAGTACTGAAAATTTCCGCCCTAGAAGGTTGGCCATATGAAGTGTACTTTGAGTACTTTTACGAGGAAGAAGCAAAGTGTTTTCTTGTCCAGAAGCAATCTAGATGAAGGCTGCCAATCAGTGAGCAGAAGTGAAGGACCTGTTGTTCTTATCCGATAACAAATGCACCCCAACTGTTCATCAGTTTTATCAAAGCTTGGGTGATGGTCCCCTCAGTGTAGGAAATGACACTGGAACCCATCATCTGTGTCTTTGGCCCAATGTCAAAACGGACGGAGGAACCTCCTTTTTGTGGTTCTCATCGTTCATGGAGGCAGATGAGGTCATGCCAAACGGACTGGCTGTGAAGGCGCAACTCAATAGTATTTAGTATCTGCGGCAGTCCGTTGCAGTCGTGATACTAGAACCTGCACGTCGCATTTCATTTGTGCAGCAAGGTATAGTTCCGAGATAATACTGGGTGGCTCACCTCCTTGCAAGTTGTGATCCACCTTAAACAAAATCTCGCTTGTGGCACTTTTTCCTGCTGTCACTCCCTTCAACTCAAGTCCATAGGCGATGGGATAACGATGGTGGAGGCAGGTTTTCGAGTGAAACTGGAAGCTTCTAGTTTGGACCTGCACGTTGACAGCGGATGTGTGATGGTAGTCTTTCTGAGACCCCTTGACTACAATTATTAAAATCTAGCAGGTTGCACCTTTTTCAATACAAAATACAATGTTGTTGGATGGTTTTTACAACACATATTTTATAACAGAACTAGTTTTGGTGTTCATTTAGACACCATCATCAGCTGCATAGTAAGTGAAAAAACTTGGCAATATAAACAATGAACAACAACAACATATTGCTATACTTAACTCCTTAAAATCTATATTATGCTAGGTTTAAAAACCCTTGTAAGTCAAAAATCTAAAATCTCATCTCTGAGTGATGAGTTGTCTTCAAATTCCGTAATGGCTATTATTCTATACACTCGTAAATGTCGGGTTCATACATGATCTTAAAATTGAGGAATTAAAGTTGAATGCAGTGCTTTAATGTTAAAATGTTCATTTCATATATACGTTGTTAGCCATTTGTTGGATAAAAACTCGTTGTGTACGATAAAATGATTAAACTGTGCCGTCTCCTTAACTTTGTTGGTGTGTAGAAACGTAGTTTTTATGCCGTCACTATAATGGTTGGAACTGTGATTTGATTTACCCTAAAGTTATTAGGGGGCGTAGCCTCTCGGTTCAATGAAACCCTGTAATGATGAAAGCCCAATGTTAATAGAAAAGCAAGAAAATTGATGAAGATCTGATTGAATCAAACTATTGATGAGGCCGACTCGCCTTCTACGGCTGTATACTTCGTGTGACGCCTGCCGCACAACAAGTGTGTCTGCTCATATTGTGTGCTATGTGATGAAGCGCTAAGGAGGGGGAAGTTTCTACAACGTTGACAATGTAGGAGAGGGTCGGGGGGGGGGCTTGCGTTGTGGACGAAGACTGTAGTACAAAAAACTGTTACGTAGAGTTCAAAAGACGTTCGAATTTTCTGGAATTCTTAGCTTGTCAAGTAATAGAATCAAGCAATCGTGTAATACTTTGGGTTTCTCCGAAATTTCATTCAGATTAAGGTTAGTGTTATAATACTGGTCTAGATGTATTAGACACTCTTCCGTAATGTCAGCCTCGGTCCCTTAGCTAGTATTTCCATGATCTCTAAATCTTCATCTATGTCTGTGAATTTGTGTTTGTACTCATGGATATGCTGGCCTACGGCTGAAAAATTATTATATTTTACAGCGTTAAGGTGTTCTTGATACCTGACATTAAAGCTACGTCCAGTTTGCCCTATATATCCACTTCCACAGTCTCTGCATTCGAACCTATATACTATATAATATGAAGTTCCTTACGTTTAACCCCGTGACTACTCATGAATTTGGTCCTGCATCTGTTTGGGCAGGCCTATTTAGGATACCACTGCCCACCCTGAATGGGGAAGGTCCTAGAAAATGTGGGCTAAACATTGCTAGTCACACTCTGTCAGCTGTACCCAGCAGGTCACCCCTTACGCGGTTGAAAAACGAAGATTACCAAAACTTTGATTATAGGAACCTGAAATGTTCGAACTCTACTTGCTTTGAGAGACAATAACAGCCCTGAGAGAAGAACAGCGCTTGCCACCCATGAGCTTGGACGAATGAACATTGGTATTGCTGCCTTAAGTGAGACCAGACTGTCCAGTGATCCAAACATGTGAAGTGTACGATGTATATCGATGTTATTTTTCTTGCTGTAGTTAGCAGCACTGCTGTCGACAGCCACATTGGTGAATGATTATCAGCTAACTCCAACCGCAGTAGGTGAAAGGATTACGAGTCTCCGAATCCCACTCTCTGGAGCCAAATCTAAGACGCTCATCTCTGCATATGCTCCCACCTTGGATGCTGACGTAGAAGCTAAAAACCAATTCTACAACCTGCTGAGCACTACCATCACTAAAATACCACCAAGAGACAAACTCTTACTACTTGGTGATTTCAATGCCAGAGTTGGTAAAGATCACCTATTATGGGGCAATATGATGGGAAAACATGGACTTGGCAACTGAAATGCCAATGGTCTACTGCTCCTTGGTTTATGTGCTGAACATGAACTCTTCATTACCAATACTCAGTTCTGCCTGCCTAATCGTTACAAGACCACTTGGATGCATCCTCACTCAAAACACTGGCATATCCTTGATTATATCATCACTAGGCAATGTGATAAAAAAGATGTCCTTGCTACAAGGACTGCAAGAAACGTAGATGACTGCTGGAAAGATCATAAGCTCCTTTTTTGCCAGTTGAGAATCTCAATCTGTCGCAGACCAAAAAGATCCATCCACAACCTGCCCAGAAAGAAATTCGATACTTCTAAACTTCAGATTGAATCCATTGCTACAGATTACAAAAATGCAATCTCAAACAAACTGGCTAGTCACCCAGTCAACAGTGCGCCCTTCCCGCGTCCAGGTGCGACACAGGTAGAATTTCCCGACAGCCAGATGTAATCTCAGGGTATTTCTTCTTCTTCTTCTTTTATGACCACATAGGATCACTTTAGTCAGTCCGTCGTTCAGGTCTCTTTGAAGGGATTGTTCGGGCTTTGCGGTCCTCCCAGTACTTCTTCAGACGCTCCGATCTTCGTGCCCTTTCCTCAGTTGAAAATGTGCGTGTTGTTGGTTTGTTTTGTGTAAGGGTAAAGCGGAGGTTTGTATTCTTGAGTTTTGTATTCAATTTTATCTTATTTTTGGTGTCTTCTGTTGTAAGGCCTATTTCCTTCAGATCCTCTCTTACTTCTCTGATCCATTTACATCCTGTTGTGGTATTTTTTGAGACGAGATTGTGTTGTACTAGTTGTTTCAGAAGTCTCGAGTCCTGCATCCTCATGATATGTCCAAAGAATCCCAGTGTCCTCTTACGCATAGTATCTGTAATGGGTTCTAGCTCTTTGTACACGACTTTGTTAGGTATTAACCGCTGCCTCTGTGGGTCCGTGGTAGAGTGTCGGCCTCCGGATCCCAAGATAGCGGGTTCAAACCCGGCAGAGGTAGTCGGATTTTTGAAGGGCGGAAAAAAGTCCATTCGACACTCCATGTCGTACAATGTCGGCATGTAAAAGATCTCTGGTGATACATTTGGTATTTACCCGACAAAATTAATTAAATCTCGGCCATAGACGCTCAAGAGAGATCCGGTTTACTCTAGATGGCAGACAGAGTAAGCCGGAACGTCGAAATTGACGAGCAGACAGCCAGATGGCGTCAAATCGAAATGTCTGCAAACGGTAGCTGAGGCCATACGATTATTATTATTATTATTATTATTATTATTATTATTATTATTATTACCGCCACTGTCCATCTTTCTGATATTTTTTGTTGATACAGGTTCTTCCAATCCTCCTTTCAATTTTCTGAAGTCTGTCAGTCTTTGATTGTTTATTCAGGTAAAAGAGAGTTTCTGCTGCATATGTAGCTTCTGGTTTTATAACTGTGTTGTAGTGTTTTATTTCTGTATTTATTGATAGACATTTCTTTTTGTAGATATCCCATGTTAATTTTTGTGCTTTAGCTAATCTATTTGTTCTTACTTGGATTGAGATTTTTTCATTTAAGTTATGTGTTATTACTTCTCCAAGATATTTAAACGGAGTTACTATTTTGATTTTATTACCATTTATGGTGACTTCTTTTAGCTGTGTTGGTTTTTGGGGCATAATTTCTGTTTTTTCAAATGATATTTTGAGGCCAATTTTATTTGCAATGTTTTGAAGTTCTGATATCTGGGTTTTTGCTGCTTTTATGTCCACTGCTAGTAATGCTAAATCGTCAGCAAAACCCAGGCAATTTGTTTTGATTTTTCGGCCAATCTTTATTTTGGGGGGACATTTTCTAAACCATTCCCTCATTACCATTTCTAGAGCACAGTTAAATAATAGTGGTGAGAGCCTATCTCCCTGCCGTAGTCCAGTTTTAATTTCAAATGTCTCTGATGTTTCACCCCTAAACTTCACTTTTGACTTGGTATTGGTGAGAGTCAATTTTATCATCTTTATTAATTTGGGGTGTAGTCCAAGGTGTCTTAAAATTTTAAACAGAGATTCTCTATGGATGCAATCATAAGCTTTCTTGAAATCTACAAATGTTATCACCATTTCATCTCATAAGAAAAATATTTAATTTTTCTTCTTGGCTAGGATTAACGTGAATTCAGAGAAAAAGGTAGGAACGGCTCGCGACAATTATCATTGAACGTCTCCATCCTATGGCATTCAAGAATAAATCTATCATTGACTGCTTAACTCTGACGCAAATCATAGGAGGACGGTTTGAAAAGTTCTCGAAATCACCGCTAGATGTCGGTGCTAGAGCAACGAGGTTCCCGCTCAATAATCGCACATCCCTTGTGAGTGAACATGTGGCACGTCAGTGCTCTAGCTGCAGGAGTGTGGTAGTGACGACTCTTTGTTGTTGTTGTTGTTGTTGTTGTTGTTCCCGCGTAGTGATTTGTGACAATGGAAAAAACAGATTCGAGCAGTGGATAAATACTTTGTAAAGAAAGGTATGAAAGCAAAGGAAATTCATGCCGACTTTCAGAACACACTGGGGGACTCTGCTCCTTCATTTTGAACTGTTGCCAAGTGGACCAGCGAGTTTAAATTTGGTCGGGAGAGCTTGGATGATGATCCGCGTAGTGGACGGCCAAAAAGTGTTACGACCCCAGAATTTATCGCAAAAGTGCATAAAATGTTCATGGAGGATCGTCTACTGAAAGTGCGGGAGATTGCTGAAACTGATGTCTTCTGAACGGGTATATTATATTTTAACCGAAGAATTGGGTATGAAAAAATTGTCCGCAAGATGGGTGCCGCGGCTCTTGACATAGGACAATAAACGCACCAGATTGGAAATGTCCGAACAAAGTCTAGCCCGTTTTCAGTGCAACCAACAAGATGTTTTTGCACTGGTTTGTGACTACAGATGAAACTTGGGTCCACTACTATACCCCAGAGACAAAACAGCAGTCAAAGCAATGGAATCATGCTGATTCACCACCACCAAAGAAAGCAAAGGCAGTGCGTTTGGCCGGAAAGGTCATGGCCTCAGTTTTCTGGGATGCAAAAGGCATTCTGCTGATAGATTATCTTCCTACTGGCCAAACAATTACGGGGCAATACTATGCAAACCTCCTAGACCAACTACAGGAAAAGATACGCGAAACAAGGCCTGGTTTGGCAAGGAAAAATGTCATCTTTCATCAGGACAACGCTCCGCTGCACACAAGTGTTATTGCCATGGCAAAACTTCATGAACTGGGGTACGAATTGTTGCCACATCCACCTTATTCACCTGATTTGGCACCATCAGACTTTCATCTATTCCCCAAGCTGAAAATTTTCCTCTGTGGACGGAGATTTTATACAAGGGAAGAACTGACAGCCAAATTGGAGAGGTATTTTGCAGGCCTGGAGGAATCTCATTTTCGAGATGGGATCAAGGCATTGGAACATCGCTGGACCAAATGCATTAGTCTACAGGGAGACTGTGTTGAAAAATAAAAGCAGTTCCACCGAGGTAAGATACTTAATTCTAGTACATTCCGAGAACTTTTCAAACCACCTCCGTATGAGAAACATCTTAGAAACTAAGTCTATCTACTCTCTACTGCTACAAATTATCACTCGCTTAATAAGAAAATAAGGGAAAGCATTTACGAATTAACCATAAATTAAAGAATTGAGAACTCGTATTACCAAGAACTTTTCAGAATCGATGATTAAAATCAATAATAATTCATATTTTACATTTAAGTCAGCAATGGCTTGCTAATAAAATAAAATAGATTGAATTCACTGTTTCTGACATGAATTTAAACTTCCTCACATATAATCATGTTTGAAAACTAAATCAATCATTCAATTATTATGCAAGTAATTAATTAGCTTGCAAGAAAATTAAACAATTCAAATCAATCACTATAACACAATATTGACAAAATTTAAGTTTTTGCTATCTGAATTCTTTATCAAAGTTCTGACGAAGAAATGTTTTATGGCGACTGACGGGCTAAGGTTTTCATCCCTATTGCCTTCTAAATCTTGGCTCCTAATTTACTAGCTTCTCATATAAATTTACTACATGAATTATAAATCAACACTCAAAATATAAAATAATCTACCTCACTATTCTATCTAAATAATTCTTAATTTGTTGCTATATGGCTCAATATGCATCCACTCACTAGGCTTATGTTTAATATATCATGTTCAAGTAATTCCGTAAGTATTTACGTTATATCTTGGTACTATTTATCTGCGTCACTTCTAATATCTATACTGGCTTAACACATCTTTCACTTCACATGTTACGAGAATGTCACAAGACATAAATATTTTAATAATAAACAGCTGTATTTGACGTTAACTCTCTAATCTCAACTAGACATATATATCCTCCATTCATACCTTACTTTGTCATTCCCACGGTGTATCTCTTTCCTTGTGCTTGCATCGTCTAATTGATCCAACATATGAATATCTCAGCATCTACCACCAATATATATACGTCTTACAATCACCGAAACCCACATTATCATTCACAAATTATTTCATATAACTTCTTTCTTCAGTATTAAACCTTCAGTCAATTCCATTTAGTCTTTCTCAATACCATATTTCATCATTCATAACCTCTTCCATAATAAATGCAATTACTAAGACGTACCATTCTTCTTTACGTAAAATACTCCCCTAAAGATCAATTCTCTTCCAATATTACGATGCTTAACCTTAAATACTTCGTTCGTGCATATAACCTTGGAACCGGCAAGCGGTTTACCTTCAAGCGGCAAGCATTTAGGTGAGTTTTGCAAGCAACTTTTAAAAAATTCATAAAAATGTTGTATTTCAATGTATTATGTATAACAAATCATTTTATTCAGAAAAGGACGAAGAATACTATGGTAGGAAATTAAACTTAGGAAGTTAGTATCCTGAAGCAGTATGGGCGAAGTATCCCACACACGCTAAGTATTCCAAAATAATCTACAAGTTCTGGGCAACGTGTACGTAAAAAGTAATACAACGATTTTACTATATACAACATTTGCACAATTTTATCCTGATTGAAAATACGTAGAAGGGTTTCACTACATTGAAGTATTGTAAAGTAAAATAGAACTCGCATAACACAAGCCCATCGCACCAACACGTGAGTCTATTTAGCGAGATTTATCCTCACTACCTTCGGGGTGGCTCCTCTTTCTTTCTTCCTTCTTTCATAGGCCTCCAATAATGTTCTAAACTCCACAATTACATCCTGGGCACCAGAAGTGGGTACGTGACTTTTTTTCTGCAGTCGAACAGACAGGGCACAACCGCTGTTTCTTTCTTGGGAGGAGTACCAGCTGATATCCCATTTCTCCTGAAGGTCCAGGTGGAATGTTTTGAAAAGTTTCTTTATCTACAAGACCTTCGACAATACTAACCATCAATTCTTCATGTTCAAGGGTTTTGTCGGTGTTCAAACTATAAAGTGTGTAGGCATCAAAAATCACCATTACCAACAGGTTATAGAATATTTCTTTCCAGTCGAAACGTTTTAGTGACAAGACTTCAGAAAAATATGGAAATATTTGCAATTTTGAAGTGCACCACTATTTTTCAATGTTGTTAATGGGGTTCACACCCATATTTACAACTAGAGAAATGAATTACGTCATTTCTGATACTGTGACGTAAATCCATCTTTGCAGACGAGAATACGGACCATATTTACGGAATTCGTTTTATTTCAAATAATTTCCTGTGCATATTTATTAGTTTCAGTCACTAAAGGATTCCAGATAGCATTGGAGAAAAAGAAATATGTTAGAGGACTGTTTCTCGGAGGGCAATTTCATATACCTGCGTTTCGTACCTTGAACTTCTTTTCCACTTTTATTTCTGGCTCTGGAGGATAAACTCTTGTCCCCTTCAGTTCTGTTTGGTCAACTGCATTACAGTCATTATCATTATCATCATCAGTGGCTGGTTCATTGTGTTCCACATCATCGTCAGTATCAATGTCGAAATCACTTAGCCTAGGCTCATAACTCACCACTACCTGACGAACTGTTGTCAAAATCATGGTCAATTCCTTGTTTAAAAATCGTCACTATCGCCTTCGCCGTACAGATCAAACAAACAATTACGAATTTCACTACTTCCTGATGATTCACTAATTTTGCGCTACGAAAGCTAATGCACATTGGACAACCACAGCAAGCACAACAGAATGACCATCTGCAAAGTGTTCTCGTTTTTCCAGGTGTATACTGCACACTGTCACACTAAACTACTTCAGAATTGTGCTGTATTTATAGAGTAGAGTTTCCTCTTCAACATGATGCAAGATATGCTATGAAGATGTTGAGTGTCAAGGAGCTATCTCAAAATTAGTCTGCGCTGGCGTAATGCATCTCGATAGCAACTCTGCCGGTTGAGTAACGGGGAAATGAGTTGCGATCGTGACGACTGCCGGTTCCAGGGTTAACAACATTACTTTACAAGGAATAACTCGACTGTATCTTTCACTTCCTCTCATGCGATCCACCTGTTACGTAATCATCGATGAATGGTTTCAAGAGATCCGTAGATAATATTTAACATACGCTAATCCTTACATTCAGCTGTTCGATAGTTCTTCTTCCTTCTCGTATTTTCAATTACTGTAGTAATTCACTTATTTTATGCATAACCATACTCCACGAGATATCAATCTAATTATATGCTAACTGAATATAGTATTAGCAGATCACATGTAACACATTTGACTTCACTGTATCACTTGCATTCTTAAATATCTCACACTTGGAATACTTTATACTAATGCATATGCCTAGCTAAATTAAGAATTATAATACTTATGGTAAACACTTAGCTCGTCTTTCATCATATCAGCTGTTAGTTGCTCTCCTCCTCCTCGTCACATCGCTGAGCTCGTCTTTCATCATATCAGCTGTCAGTTGCTCTCCTCCTCCTCGTCACATCGCTGGTCCTTTGGCCATGGTGTGAGGTTCGGCTGGATTCCTCATCTCATTTTAGGTAGGGTCTGCTGGTTGGATCATATCTTCCTCCAGGTTAGTCCATCTCGAGTTTAGCAAGACATCTTCTTCACGGTATAGCTGCCAATATGATCAAATAATGTTGACAAGTAAATGTTCATTTTAAGAATTTCTGAGTAATATATATATTTTTTTAATATCCTATTAGTTTTCTCTTGCGTTCTAGTTAACCAATTCTCTATATCTGCATAAGATCTTCAGTCTCGTCTCAAATTCTTCTATTTTAAAATTATGTTTTCTGGAAATTCAATTCCTTCCTCGATTCTTTTTCTGAAGGAATGATTCTTTTCTATCCTTCTCTTCTTTTACAACTTCTAATTAATGAGTTCCGATGTATTGCTAATCTTGCACAACGGGTCTATCAGCGTACGTATTTAAAAAAATTCCCGTATATTACGCTGTCCCTATATCTTTTACAGTGCTTCAGCAAGTATCTTGCCGTCTTCTCTTAATTTAGAACAGTTATTCTTCAAAAATTCCGCCGTGATCTTGACTATTTCTCTTCTTCAATGCAGCAACAGCAATTTGCTTCCTTTAGTCTCGAGTTCAGTTTTTCAAGTATATATTTTTAATAATATATTATTTTAGTTGTTTTCTTGAAACAATTCCCCTGACATTGCTCTGTTCTGCACCGCCTTCTAAAAGTAGACGATCCAAGTTAATCATGGCCTCCTAATGTATTCATATGTCAAGACTTTCTTGTATACTATCTTGGTCTGAGTGGTCCATACCTTTTCTGGACGCCATTTTGCGACATGTCCGAAAATGCAGGGGGCACAGCAGTGATAGTACAAATCAGGAATGGGTCATGCTTTAGAACTTCATCACTGAGTCAGCTGAGGAAACAATTGGTTTTGTGAGGAAAAAAAGACAAAACTGGTTTGATGAAAATAATGAAGAACTTAAATGTCTGATCAATGCGAAATGGGAAGCCCACCTATCCTATCGTCAAGATCCATCCTCCAATGTGAAGAAACCACAAAGGAAAATGTTTGGCACAAATTAGGGAAATTAAGAATAAGTGGTGGCACCAAAAAGCTGAAGAACTGCTAGACTATTTTATGCCCGTGACCTGCAAAACTTCTGTGCTGGCATAAAGGGGATACATGGTCCAATTCAATTTTCATTGGTGTCATTGAAGACTGCTGACAAGTCCATCTTTTTAACTGATAATGGAGAAATATTTTAGAGCGTTGGAAGACACATTTCTCTTCACTTCTAAATCGTGTCTCCAATGTTCCTGAGGACTTCCTTCGTAATGTCCCTCAGCAGCCTCAACAACCATGGATGGCAGTTCTACCTACATACAGACTTCACCAAAGCACTCAATCAACTAAAACCAAGAAAGGCTCCTGGTCCTGATAACATCCCTCTGGAAGTGATACAAAATGGAGGTATACCCTTGGAGACTAACTTTTCACACTCGTCCTCTTGATTTGGGAAACTCAAAGTACCTGACGACTTGAAGAATGCTACCATCATCACTATCTTCAAGAAAGGTGATTGTAGTGTATGTGAGAACTACCATGGTATATCACTTTTGTCAATTGTAGGTAAAATTCTTGCAAGAAATCTATTAAACCGGCTCAGAGTTATCTCTGAGGATTTTGCCTGAGTCTCAATGTGGTTTCCGTACCTCCAGAGGCACAACAGATATGATCTCCTGTGCTAGACAACTCCAGGAAAAATGCAGAGAACAGCAGCAGCCTCTGTACTTAGTTTTATAAGATCTGGAAAAAGCCTTCCATTCAGTACCGAGATCTGCTATGTGGAATGTATCGAGACATTTTCGATGTCCTGAACGTTATGTGGAATTGGTTCAAGCTCTTCATGATGGCATGTCTGGAAACGTTCTTCATGGTAACTCATTATCAGATTCGTTCCCAATCACTCGTGGATTGAAACAAGGCCGTGTGCTTGCTCCTACACTCTTTGCACTGTACATGGCTGCCATACTGCATGAATCATCTGCAAATAATTTAGGCATGGAGATTAAATTTAGTTTGATTTAGGCCTTTTCAATCTGGCAAGACTTTGCTCACAAAGACGTACTCTGCTTACCTGGGTGACAGAACTGCAGTATGCCAATAACACTGCATCTCCTGCTCTAACACCTGCAGAACTACAACAGTTGGTCAGCTGCTTTAAAACTGCATGTAATTGCTTTGATCTTGCCATTAATGCGAAAAATAAACAAAGGTACTTGCACAACCTGCCCCAGGATTAACACTTCCTGAGTTCAGAATTTCCATCTTAGACACAAAACTGGAACAGGTTGATTACTTTTCATATCTTGGAAGCATCTTGTCTAAACGGTGTACCTGCAAACAAGACATCGGTGAGAGAACTGGGGCTGCTTATGCAGCATTTGGACGGTTAATGCAGTCTTTATGAATAACGACCTAAAACTGTCTACCAAACTCGTGTTGTACAAAGCTGTTGTCATTTCCACGTTGCTATGGCTGTGAAACTTGGACACTCTATCGCCGTGATAACAAACTTGAGCGCTTCCACCAACAGAAAATGAGATTCATCTTGAATGTTAAGTGGGAGGACTATGTGACCAACACGGCAGTTCTTGACAAAGCGCAGCTAAATTGCATGGAGGCAACAATCATTGCTCATCAGCTGAGATGGTTAGGCCATGTTCACTGCATGGGTGATACCAGTCTTCCCTGCCAAATTCTTTATGGTGAACTTTGCCCTGGCAGTAGACCTCATGGAGCCCCTGATGAGCGTTTTAAGGACCAGCTGAAACACATCATGAAGACAACTGGTGTAGCTATACAGACATGGGAAGAATGTGCTGTGGACCGCTCACTGTGGCAGAACACTACATCCACAGCTGTCGACTTGTTTGAAAGAGAACGCCGCAGATATAAAGAGGCCAAGCGACAAGCAAGAAAACTCCGTCAATTA
The DNA here is from genome assembly GCF_040414725.1 of Anabrus simplex. Taxonomy (NCBI): domain Eukaryota; kingdom Metazoa; phylum Arthropoda; class Insecta; order Orthoptera; family Tettigoniidae; genus Anabrus; species Anabrus simplex. The sequence continues at coordinate 220,775,826 of NC_090266.1, forward strand.
CAACCCCGCCCTCCTCCATCCATTCAGTGTGATTGGTGTGGACGTATGTTTTATGCCAGAATTGGTCTGTTTAGTCAACGTAAACACAACCATAAACTGAGTTGAACTGGTCAGTGTATGCAGGAAGAAGTTATATATACTCGGATCGAGTTACAGCCGCCGCCGGTTTCAAGACAAAATGGTACGCCAGAACACAGTGACAGTGATGTATCAAGTGCTGATGAATGAGCGTGTTCTTATGAAAAAATGGACATCGAATCTGACTGTGCTTTTATCATGAAACAGGAAACCGATATAGCACTACTTACAATCTAAATACAGTGCACGTATTTAGACAAAAACGTAGTAATTCCACTAAGTCCAATTTTGAAAAATTATTGGAGCCATTGCTTGCAGACTATTTAAATCCCTTCATTTATAAATCTTCAATTGTGAAGTTACAATAAAATTGTAATGTAACTGGATTTGCTGTGTTTATTGAAACTCCTCTTGCTTCTCCTGTGGTTTTGTCAAGATGGAAGTTAACGATGTTAATACTTAGTCGATATGAGAGAGACTTTCCAGTATACATCTGGCTAATTACTCTTCTTGAGCAAAATATTGCCACACAGGTGTCCTTTTACTGACTGCTAACATTTAGATGGACATAAAATATTACTTTCCAGATTTTAGCATTGAGTTGTTGCCCCCCCCCCCCCCTTTTTTTTTTTTCTCTATTTGTTTTACATCGCACAGACAGGTCTTATGGCGACGATGGGATAGGAAAGGTCTAGGAATGGGAAGGAAGCGGCCGTGACCTTAGTTAAGGAACAGCCCCAGCATTTGCCTGGTGTGAAAATGGGAAACCATGGAAAACAATCTTCAGGGCTGCTGACTGTGGGGTTCGAACCTACTATCTCCTGGATGTAAGCTCACGGCTGTGCGCCCCTAACCGCACAGCCAACTCGCCCGGTGGGTTATTTATTCTTCACATGTGATCTTGAATGCATTTCTTCCTATTAAGCTTAACTCTTAATATCTCAATTTCTTAAATATTTATGAGATTGGCAAATGTTTGAATGGTTTTTTTTCTTTTTTTATTTGCAGGAAAGCTCTCTACATGGGACTCCAATTCTAAGTCTTAGTCCTGGAAGCTTGGGGCCTAGTACAATGGAAGGTCATCCTCACTCGGGAATTGGTTTGGATTTCTCACCTCGACTGAATGGTGGAGGTAATTATAATATCAATAACATTTACGTGAATTATTTGTAGTTATCTCATTTGTGCGCTTGTCCAGCTCCATAGTCGATTGGTCAGGATACTGACCTTTAGTTCAGGGGACCCCGGGTGCAATTCCTGCTGGACCATAAATTTAAACTGCATACAGTTTATTTCTAGGGCTCGGAGATCTGGTGTTTGTATTTGTCCCAACACATTGCTCTTCAAACCCTCACGACACTCGCCACCTACCACCACAGAAACACGCAATAGTGAATGAATCCTTTCACATAATGGAAATTCTAAGTTCCCATGAAGGGAATTAGATTCTTTTCCACCAATAGAGCATATAAAAAATCAGATCAAAATTAAATGGATGGCTTTTCCGTCGTTTGCTCTATTAACCAGCGTTTCGTCTTAGGTCTGACACTAGACTCTTCAGAGTGGGATGTGTCAGACCCTACCCACTGACGCTGGGGTGTATGCAGGTGAACTTATCAGAAGCTTATTTATGAAGCACAGTCTGATAACTGCATACGGGAGATAAAACTCCACAATAAGTTTGTCACCAGGAAGAGCATCTAGCCCTAAAACAGAGCCAGGTCCACACATTTGCAATACAGTTTGCACCCACAATCCTACCAGTGTGGGAAAAGCAGAAGAATCTCATTTGAACACTTGCAATTTTTTGTAAGATCATTGAAGGTTTTGAAGTTCTATATTAATCTTTGCTAATTTTCAATAATTTAGGACCATTTGTGTGTTCAAAATTGTGTGCTGGGCTGTGCTGCTTGGACGGTTCAGGCGCTGGCTCTCTGACACCAACTTGGCAGGTTCGATCCTGCTTCAGTCCTGTAGTACATATATAGAGACAAGAAAGATATTTCACCTATCAATGGGCCGATGACCTAGATGTTGTTAGGCTCCTTTAAACAACAAACATGATCATCACCTATCAATACTATTTATTATGAATAGATTCACATCAGTAATACATAGTGATTGTGTAGGTAAATCCTGAAGTGATAAATGTTGAGACCAAGCATGAAATATACTTAAAAATAAGCCGCAATTAACAAAAGAATGCTGCCAGTCACTATGTATTGCATTCGCAAATACAACTCGTAACATACGCTGGTTTTCAGCTGGTGGTTTGACACGCTTTCAACAACACGGCTTTATTCAGGAGTTGCGGCTTCTGCTACACATACACCTGCTGGGAATATCGGAGACCATCTCGAGAAACCTTTTGGGAATAGCTTCACACAGTTTGCCCTCTATAGTCTGGAATGAAACACTTTTTAAGACGTTCAAAAAGGCAGGACCTTGAATGCTCTCTGTCTCGATAGCAGTGCTTGGCTGATAAGATGGCAGTGAAGATGTCACTTGGAACGACAACACGCCGGTAGCAGGGAAGTTAGCGGTGCAAGACAATAAAAATTAAAGCAGTTACCAGGTTTACTGTGTGATAGGCCTACTGCTCAACTGACAGAGACAAATGACTGGCCATTGAGTTATTTTGAATAAATATTGCAAAGCAAAGTCATCTCCGTGCAAACCACGAAGGCCCTTGGTGGGGTGGAATGTGAAGGCTTCCACTATCTGTAACCTCGGCACTTGTTGGGGTAGAGTGGTTGGCTCTAGTCTTGGCCGCCTTTCCCCCCCCCGGGAATTTACCTGGTACTCATTTTTGGTGTAGGCTGAGTGAACCTCAGGGCCATGTGCACCTCTGAACGTGGAAATCTCATTTCTTAAATTTTACGACTTCCTGGCAGGCATTGGAAACGTCGTCCTTCCGGGTGAACCGAGCACGCCTGTACCGCCTCGGTCAGGCAGCCCCTATAATATTGCATGATATGACAATACGATACCCTTATCCCTTTCCTCTACGGGGTCGAGTATGAAGAGAGACAAATTTTCGTAGCGAGTTTTTACGACTGTATGCCCTCCCTGACATAGACCTCATTAGAGGAATTAACGAGATGAAACAAATGACTCGATATTACGAGTAACTAGAACAGATTATATTTACTTTATATGTAGGCCTAAAAGTAGTGTTCACCATTTATTGACTTCATACATTTAGAAATAATGCCTTCCAATGAAAATAGCCAGTATAGCTCAAATACATTCATACATTTGGTAAAGAACAGTGTAGAATGTACAATTTAGAGCTCTTTATAGCCTGGAAGTCATGTGGTCACTGCACAAAATTTGAGGTTATCGCATGTTGGGCCCCCCTTTACTTTTACTTTTTTTTACGAAAAATACAGGGGAAAACTTTGGGTGTGTAAATTATTCGAGGAATTCATATATATAAGAACATGTTTAAAATTCATTTACATTTAAAAGGTACATCAAAAATAATATACACGCAATTGGTTCAACTCATTTGCGGTTAATTGTCGTTTGACGTAAAATCCTGGCGTGAGATTTTTTCTGTAAAGTCAAATAGGGTACACCAGGAAAGTTGGACACGTGGGTTTGAAGTACCGACACTGGAAAATATTCTTCCCATTTACGAGCTGACAATACGACCTGAAGTGAAATAAATGTGTACTAATAAAAGTACAATTCATGCAAGTACATAATAATGACATGCCAGCAGAAAAAGAAAAGTGTCCAACACGAGAAGGCCTGGGCATCGAAGGAGGGACCCCTGCTATATTTCCTCGAACCATTCGTATCCATTCTTGAACGAGTTATGTTTCCATCCACCCCTTTTCTTTGATAACATGGATCTCTCGTGGAAATTTTCTTTAGGCATTCTTTTTTGTTTTTGAACAACATAAGGTGCAAGCTTTGTGCCACCCCTTGTTACAGCAAGCATTGCCAAAGAGAATAGCATTGCAGTACGTAGTTCTTTTTCGCTTCCAGTAGTGCGTATATGAACACCCGATGTCCCTTTCTTATCGGTTGTTCGACTTAGTGGCATACGGAAACTGATTGGTGTCTGATCTGTGGTTCCTATTTGGGGGAGCAAATATTCCTTCATTTTATGCTTTTCTATCACAAAGCGATGAAAATCATTTACTTTTTGGTTGAAATAATTCGGCATTTTATGGCATAATGGTGTTTTTCATTGAAGAGAAAGTCCCTTTCTCTTCATAAGATGAATCAAGCCTTGGCTAACCTTCAGATCAGAGACACTGATTCCATGTGCAGCAGCTATTTCTCGTCATTTAAAATAAAGCATTTCGTGCAAAACGGCATATCAAACGTTGCATAATGAAATCACATTTTTAAGCAGATCCTCCTCTACTTTCGGAAACTTGCCGATGTTTGGTTCGCGAAATGCTTTGCGAGACTTGTTGGTTGCATGACGTGCACTACTCTGTTACCGCGGTAGTGCACTTTGCATTGCACACTGAATACTTGTGACCCTATTCCCTTAAGTTTCAGCGTAACTGATCACCGCAAGTTTATATGATGCAGTATTAGTTGAATACTTGCTCACTGTGGACTAAAAAACAACTGTGAAATCAGAAGATGCTTGTCCCATACCCAAAACACTCGTAAAATATGTTTGCACCAGACTGGAAAAGAGGGTCACTAGTAAGTTCTGTGCTGATTCTCTCACTGAACTGGTGCAGTGGTATTTCCTACCGTCTGATAACAGCACGTTGCCCGGTATTTGGAATGCCCAGTTCTGCAGTAGGAAGGCTGGTACCTCAGTAGTTGACATATTTGTTTCGAAACGCATCTGGAACTGCATGATGGATGTTCGAAGAAGTGGGTGCGTGTGATACCTGACCATTTCTTTTTCTCCACTTTCAATCCAAAAATATTGGGGTGCATAAATTATGCAAGGGCGTTAATTATGTGAGAAAATATGGTATCAAAATTCGGTACCTCAAGGAATGTAAAGATCATCCTGACATTGACAAATAAATGGAAGCATTTTGATTTCAGAGGTGGAACATCAACAGTTGAATCCATTTTCATAATGAGAGATAATCTTGACAAGCATTGGAACCATGGAAATAATTTCAGAATGTCATTTTATTGATTAGAGAAAGCCTCTGATAGTGTCCCCAGAGCATACCTGCCATCCCTTCGAATTTACCCGGAAATTTTCCTTTAACTCTTCTTCTGATTTTCCGATTTACTTGTTCCTACTTTTGACTAATTTAGCTTCCAGTATGGTCAGTTCTCTTCCCCTAGGATAAATTCTTATATGAATGTGTCATTTATGCAACCTCATTTTCAAGCGTATTTATTTGATGCTTGCCGGGCTGAGTGGCTCAGACGGTTAAGGCGCTGGCCTTGTAACCCCAACTTGGCAGGTTCGATTCTGGCTCAGTCCGGTGGTATTTGAAGGTGCTCAAATACGACAGCCCCGTGTCAGATTTACTGGCACGTAAAAGAACTCCTGCGGGACTAAATTCCGGCACCTCGGCGTCTCCGAAGACCTTAAAAAAGTAGTGGGACGTAAAACAAATAACATTATTATTTGATGCTTTATTTGGCGAGTGTATCGTGTCTCCCTCTCACTACAGCAGAGTGTGTGCTCTACAGCTGGGAATTCAAGATGGCAATTGTCTTACAAGCGAGAGTTTAGCGTACGCTAGAGACTCCATTAATCGGGATGAAAGAATGAATTTATTATTTGTGGTTCGCGTGCTGTTAACATACTTTCTGTGCTAAGTTTCGTTGGAGTTGTAAATTGTGTTATTTCCTGCTATTCTGCATTTCCCTCACCCCTCTGTTGTATGTTGATATGAGACATTGACCTTTTTTTTTATGTGATTGGTTTTGTATATTTCTGTGCATTTGCGTTCATTCTTAGTTCATAATTTTAATGACTTTAATGTACTTCAGAGAGTAGTATCGATAAGTTTCTGGTATGTTCTCTTCACATTTTTGCCACAAAATATAAGAAACATTATCTCCAAGTGTTCCGAGATACCTATAAAATTGAATTTATGTTCATTTTACAGTTTTTTTCCATTTGCTTTACGTCTCGCCGACACAGACGGGTCTTACTACGACGATAGGACAGGAAAGGCCTAGGAATGGCAAGGAAGCGGCCGTGGCCTTAATTAAGGTACAGTCCCATCATTTGCCTGGTGTGAAAATGGGAAACCACGGAAAACCATCTTCAGGGCGGCCGACAGTGGGTTTCGAACCCACTATCTCCCGGATTTGAGCTCACAGCTGCGTGCTCCTAACCGCACGGCCAACTTGCCCGGTACATTTTACAGTTTAATAAAGGAAACTGTTATGCATTTTGTTCTGTGTTTGTTACATTTTCTTATAACCATTTTCATGTTTTCTTAGTTTCAGATTTTAAATTTAATAGTCAGTTTGCATTGTAACTGTAGATATGTCCCTTATCTTGTTTTTTTTTTTCCTCTTCTTTTTTCCACCGAGACTGTGGCGCGGTATACGTGGTGAAATCCAAGAATTAAATCTTCCTATTTTGATTTCTAAAAGTTGGTAGGTATGCCAGAGTAAAAGTTTTGAAGAGTCTGGTACAAAAATAGATTGGAAAGGAAGCATTGAATATGGTAGAAACAGTGTATTTTAAATCCAGCAGTTATGTCAAGAATCAAATGAGTTTACAGTGAAAACCCACTTTGAGGACCAGACCTATATTGAATACATGTGAAATTAAGCTATAAAGTATTTTTTAAAACTCAGATTTGGTTTGCCATGCTGTTTAAAATAATAATGGAATGTTGCATGACACAGCCAACCCCGTGGTGTGGGAATAGCGTCCCTATCTCTTACACGGGGGACCTGGATTAAATTTCGGGCCAGGCCATGAATTTTTACCTGGATCTTGAAGGCTGGTTTGAGGTCCACTCAGCCTACGTGATTACAATTGAGGAGCTCTCTGATGGGATAGCGGCCCTGGTCTAGAAAGCCAAGAATAACAGCCAAGAGGCTGAAGAAAATACTCATTTGTGTTAATAAAGTTAAGTAAATCCTTTCAAATAAGTTCAGTCTTGTGGTCAGTTTCTCAGTGAGCAGATTCATCGAATTCAGGGTGAACACATATTGTGTTATTCAGAATGAGTGTCTTATGACTTTTAGGTTGATGTTTGGTCATCAGCTCCTGGAGGAGTTAGGGAACAGTACTGAACAATTACAGTCTTACTAGTAAAAATTCCTTATACAGTTCTTTAACACTTGTATACTTATACAGTGAATAAACCCTATACGTATAAGCGTTGCATGTTTTTCTCATAATAAACGTGGTATACGCATTGTATTACAATACAACACGTATACACTCGTTCCAAGTCGAAGGAATCTCTTCCTGCAGTTCACTGACGTATTTCGTACGTTCACCGCCTTTATGATCGCTTCTGCTGGTTGTCTATGAGCAAAACTTTCCGTAAAGTCGTGCAGTAGCACGGCATATCGAAAAGGCAGTGGTAACATAAAGTGAGACAGCTGGAAATTGGCTTATATTGATATCAATATTTCTTCAGCTTGCTTGTGTAATGAATGCCACAAAAGAAATGGAAATGCTTAAGAAAAGATCAAGAGCTCCTAACTGGGATAGTATGGAAAACTTAAGCAATTGTAATTGAATCGGTGTGTTGAAATTGGTACACATTCCAAAATCCTTATTTTTCACGAGAAAGGAAAAACTGTTTTGTAGCTAAAAGAAAGGTTTGATCAAAAAAGTTTCTATTAGGCATTTATACACCATATATCTGCGTATTCAACTACAAAGTATGGAAATCGTATTACGTACGGTTTTCAAGTTATACAATTTTTTTAATGTCAAGTAACATGTCCCTTTTTATACTCAAATTTGAGAACGGTCTTTGTAGGGGCAGATAATGTATAATAAACTCAAAATTTCAAAAGTCTATTAAGCAGAAACACATTATTGCACAAAAATATGCCCAACCATAATTTCTTTTATAGTTATTGTCATTCCGTCTCTTTAAGGTGTTTTACTTTACTCGAAGATGTCCTAGCCTCCATACCCTCTGAATGGTGTATGTCTTTATGTTTAAAATATCGTGAAGATCGTTATCGTCCATTATTTCAATGTGTGTTAAACGGGTAAGTCGAATATTTCGCCACGATTATATTACTGCAGACAGTAAATACCACGAAAATAAACTGCTCATTTCTTTTTCCGCTGCCTGCTGCTATCCAACGCCTGTTCAAGGTTCCTTGTCTGTATAAGCAATTCATTGAATAACTATAACGTGTACACAGGAGGCTTATACACGGTTTATTAGTGACGAATTTCACATAAACGGTGTATAAAGCTTGTATAAAATTTACACACGTTTATTAGTAAGACGGTTAAAGTGCGGTCTGGCTGAAAATTAGGACCTCTGCCAGGAATAATTTATTCAGCTAAATCATAATGACAGAAAATGAGGGACAGTTAAATGAATTAGGTCGTATCATAGAACTACTGAGTCAGAATATGGAGCAAGATTGGGAGCTATTGAATCAGATGATTGACTAATTCCTTTATTAACTTTTTAACTCTGACTGGCACAGGTAGGTTTTATAGTGATGTTGGGACAAGAAAGGTGTAGGAGCGGAAAGGAAGAAACTGTATCCTTATTTAAGGTACAGCCCCAGCATTTGCCTGGTGTGAAAATGGGAAACCACAAAAAACTATCTTCAGGGCTGCTGACAGTGGGGTTTGAACTCTCTATTTCTCAAATGTAAGCTGACAGCTCCATGATCAAACCACGCTGCAACATGCTCGGTGATTGATGAATTAGTCCTTGCAGCCTCCATTTTAGCTAGATCTATTGCCGTAGTTTTCAACATGCCACCACAAACGGGGAGAGATGAATCGATCATCAATGATTTGCATTTATTGCTGTCGACCAGGTCGCAGGTTCCCTATCAATTGTTTACCTAACTTAAATGATTCCCAAAGAACTTGGAAATTAATCTTAACATTTGCCTTGATAATGTATCCCAATCCCAATTAATATTTACCCCAATTTGTCCTCTTTAAATCTTACTTTCTCTTCATATAATGATCTTTTCTATTTTTAAAAGCTCCTCTCAAACTTCATTAGTTTACTAATGTCATTCCACTCAATCTCTCTGCTGACGGCTCGAAAAATTCCACATAATTGAACAAATTGGTAGTAATTATTGTTCCACCTTATTGATACAAAATGTTGTGTGTCTTAAGCGACTTCACAAAGTAGTAGTAGTAGTAGTACACGTTTTGGTTTCTTATAAATGCCATCAGCTAAATTATGTTAAATTACAGTACACATCGATACGGATCACGAAGTTGTTTACTTGCAACATACCATATATTAGAGCATCTCGTCTTCTTACACCAATGTCTTCCTAGCCCGAAGTTTGCAGCATATTCGCAATACTACTCCTTTGTCAGAAGTCACCCAGAACAAATAGTGCTCCTTGCCTAAAGTTCTCTTAATAAATAGTCCTGGTGTGGGTCTCCTCATACACTGGAACCATACTCTAATTGGGGCCTTGCCAGAGATGTATATGCCTTCTCTTTTACATCCAAGAGATCTGTGACAAATCTCAACAACTTGTCAGTATGATTACCCCAGTGCTCATTTCTTACATCAACACCTAGGTACTTAGTGTTCCCCATTAGGTACTACCATCCCATGAACACAGTAATTAGTACTGAGAGGACTTTTCCTCATGGTGAAACTTAAAACTACCGGGCGAGTTGCCTGTGTGGTTAGGGGCGTGCAGCTGTGAGCTCGCATCCGGGAGATAGTGGGTTCGAATCCCACTGTCGGCAGCCCTGAAGGTGGTTTTCCTTGGTTTCCCATTTTCACACCAGGCAAATGATGGGGCTGTACCTTAAGGCCACGGCTGCTTCCTTCACATTCCTAGGTCTTCCCTGTCCCATCGTTGCCATAAGACCTATCTGTGTCGGTACGACGTAAAGCAAATGGAAAAAAAAAAGTAGGAAACTTACGACTTAAATTTTCATCCCATTTACCATCATACAGTTATCCGCTGTCCATCTCACAACATTGTCTAGGTCTCTCTGCAGTTGCTCACATTCCACAAACTCATTTACTACTCTATACATTATACTATCATCAGTTGTATATATAAGAAAACATAAAGGTCCAATAATAAGCCCTGAAGGACGTCTTAATCATTACAAGATCAGATAATGCTTCAACTGCTCTAATTCCCAGAGTTCTATTTTCTAGAAATATAGCCACCCATTCATAAACTCTTTTGTCTAGTCCAATTGCACTCAATTTTGCCAGATCTTCATGAACTACCCTATCAAGTTCCTTGGATAGATCAATAGCGATTCAGTCCATTTGACCTCCTGAGTCTAAAATATCTGCTACATCTTGCTGGAATCCTAGACTTCAGTGGAATAACCTCTCCTAAACACAAATTGCCATCTATTGAACCAGTTATTAATTTTGCAAATATGTCTGTTTAATATAATTAGAAGGAATGCTTTACAAAAGCTTGCAGCAAAGCATGTCTAACTTACTGGCATGCAATTTTCAGCTTTATGTCTATCAACCTTTACTTTTTTACACAGGGGCTACTATAGCAACTCTCCATTCATTTGGTATAGCTCCTTCAACCAAACAATAATCAAATAAGTATTTCAGATATGGTACTATATCCCAACCCATTGCCTTTATTATATCCCCAGAAATCTTATCAATTCCAGCTGCTTTTCTAGTTTTCAACTTTTGTATCTTACTGTAAATGTCATTGTTATCATAGGTAAATTTTAATATTTCTTTAGTATTACTCACATCCCCTATCTGGACATTATCCTTGTAACCATCAATCTTTACATACTGCTGACAGAATACTTCTGCCTTCTGAAGATCCCTGCATTCACACTCCCCTTGTTCATTAATGATTCCTGGAATGTCCTCCTTTGAACCTGTTTCTGCTTTAAGGTACCTATACATACCCTTCCATTTTTCATTAAAATTTGTATGACTGCCAATTATGTTTGCCATCATGTTATCCTTAGCTGACTTCTTTGCTAGATTCAATTTCCTAGCAAGTTCCTTCAATTTCTCCTTACTTCCACAACCATTTCAAACTTCCCACCCTGCACCTTCTTCTTAGGCTCTTTACTACTCTGTTATAATATAGCAGGTCTTTACTGTTCCTTACCACCTTTAAAAGTACATACCTATTTTCACAATCCTCAACAATTACTTTAAATCCATCCCAGCCAGGCTGAGTGGCTCAGACTGTTGAGGTGCTAGCCTTCTGACCCCAACTTGGCAGGTTTGATCCTGGCTCAGTCCTGTAGTATTTGAAGGTGCTTGAATACGTCAGCCTCATGTTGGTAGATTTACTGGCATGTAAAATCACTCCTGCGGGACTAAATTCCGGCGCCTCGGCATCTCTAAAATCCGTAAAAGTAGTTAGTGGGCGTAAAGCTAATAACATAACATTATTATATCCATCCCATGGTCTGTTCACATTTTTATTTACTAGTTTCCACTGATCATAGTTAGTTTTTAAAAACTCCTTCATGCGTGCCTTATCAGCCGTATGGTCCTGCCTAAAGGCTCTCTCCCACCTAGTGGAATCGAATGGAACCGAACTGCCGAAATTTCTACTCGACCGCTCACATCTAGCGGAACAGAATCAAACGGGATTCTACGGGAAACTTCAGGCTTGCAATGGACAGTCTGTTAGAAGGTGTGAGGAGCAGAAAATTACGTGAGATCGGAGAAGTTTCTGGGTGCATGAAATTAACAAGAGAGCCGAAAGAAGAGTATTCAAACATATTTGAATGTTTATTGCGCAATGAAGCTAAGTCTCGACGGTAGGCCTACTTCAGAGTTACTGTATTGCAATTGAATGGGTGAAAACCATAACGGTATAAGTGACATTTCTTTAAAAAATGAGTTAAGTGCAGGATGTAACTCCAGGAGGATGTATCCTTTCACCAACCAGGAGATACAAGTGATAGCGGCAATATTCTGCGCTCTAGTGATGGGTGGTGTAACTACAAATACCATGCTTTATATGAGTGTTGAAGATGTTTAAATGTCTTTTTCTCTGAATGACCAAAATGTTACTTATACCGTTATGGTTTTCACCCATTCAATTTCAACAATTATTTCTGATAGTCTAATTTAACAGAAAAGTTCAATTTTACAGGAGGAAATGCTACCTCACATGCAATGGGAGTCCGTGATCATTTTTAAAACGATTTTAATGCAGCAGATTGTGTCCTGTGGCAGGATGAAATCATTAATCGAGGTAGCCTCAACATTATTTTCTTACAATTTGCTTTACATCGCACCAACACAGATAAGTCTTATGGCAACGATGGGATAGGAAAGGGCTACGACCGTGGCATTAATTAAGGTACAGGCCGAGTATTTGCCTGGTGTGAAAAATGGGGAAACCATGGAAAACCATCTTTAGGGCTGCCGACAGTGGGTTTCAAACCCACTATCTCCCGAATGAAAACTCAAACCTACGTGACCCTAACCGCACGACCAACTGTGTGTAACGTTAATTAAAGACCGTGAAATGTATTTATCGTCCACAACAGAGCAATTTAGTATACAGTAGCCTACTATTTGTTAGGAACGCATATACGACAGTTTGAATGCCACTTACAAGTCGTTCACTTTAAATAAAATAAACGCTTATATATAGATCCCATATGAGATGTGGTGTCAAGTATCGTACTGATATACAGTATGTGGACTCTAACATAACATGATTTTGTGATGAAGTCAACAAAAATTATGAAATAGTATATAGACTACAGTAACCTACCACAAAATTGAATATTCTAGTAAGTTTGGTTTTTCATAGCCTTGCTTATTTCCTCCCAGGTATTATTTTTTACGTTGTTGTAGTAATGCTCGTGGGCCTTGTAGTAGAGGAAATCATCATATTTTTTAATTAAACTGGTAAGTTTTTCCGTGTCTTGAATTAATAAATTAAAGAACTAATACTAAACAGAACGTTCCTGACCGTTTCCAAGAAACAACTGACTTTCCAGCTGAAGCTGATACACACTTGCCACCAAATGGTTGTCCAAAAGATCTCGACCCGACCGTCTATGAAGTCGCACGAATCTTGATAATTCTGTTCGATTCCGCTCCGCTAGTCTAAAAATATTCTTGGCAGAGAATCCTGTTCCGTTCTGTTCGATTCAACTCGTGGTCATCGTCCTCTCTATCTCCATTTAAACACATGTTAAAGACAAATTCTGTTCGGTTCGATTCCATCCCATTCCACTAGGTGGGAGCGGGTCTTTATAGTCCTAATTCTATGACCTTCCTTTGTATCCCATTTATTTTTAACTGCAACAAAAACAGCTTCATGATCGCTAATACCATCTATTACTTCAGTTTTTCTATAGAGCTCATCTGACTACCAGTACCCTGTTCAGAATATTCTTCCGTCTAGTTGGTTCCATCACTTTGATTCAGCTGTCCTTCCCAGATTAATGTCCTGTATTTGCTATTCGTTGGTCATGCTTCCTGTCATTCTCGTACCTTCCCAATTGACATTTGATAAGTTGAGATCAACTGCTACAATCACGTTCCTTTCTATATAGTTTCCCTCACCCTTTCCAGGTCTGTACACTCTAAAAACATCAGGTTGCCCATTTCTTTAAAGATTACCCTTACACCTAGAATTTAATGTTTGTCATCTTCAACTTTTTTGTAGATTAAAAATTCTTCTTTCGCCAGAACGAATACTCCCCCTCCTTTATTTCCTCTCCTGTGTCTAAGGTAAACACTCCAGTTCCGTGAAAATTTCTGCATCCATTATGTACGTAATTTCAGCCGTGATTCATCTCCTATTACATCATCTGTTGTATATATGTATATATATTGAATTAATTCTATTCCATTCTTTACAGTGCTTCTTTCATTCAACACTAACATTTCAAGTCATCCCTACTTGACGTCCGGATCCCTGTACCCTTATCACCGCTCCCTGGTCCACCCAGTTTCCCAGAATGTACCTCCGAATAACCCTTCTAAACAGACATCCTTGCTTATATACTGAGCGGCACGAAAAACTCAACACCAAATAAATGAGTAATTATCTATTTAATCACAGTGAAGCACTTCAACCAATTTAAGATGGCGTATGTTATTGGCGTTGCTTTGTGAGCAAACAATGAAGTGTTGATTGTTAATTGCACTAGCCTCAATTGTTTCTTCCTGCACAAGCTGGAAAACACACAGCTGGACATGAGCCAATAATATTTTCTTGATCTTGTAGCACTTATTGTTGTACCTTTAATTGTTCCCCTTTCATTCACACGTGTTTGTAGGATCATTCTGTGATTGTGTTAATCAGCTTACTGGAGTAAACATACCGTTAAGTTCTGAACTAGCTGCAAAACTGTTGCTTTGGTAGAAGATGGTCGCAGCGTGCATTATTTTGCAGAAGTGTTGAGTATACACCTTTCAAGATTTCCGGAACCGCACGAAGGTACAGGGAAACCGGAGGCTTTGCAAGGAGACCAGGATCAGGCCCAAAAAGAGCAACATCGGAGAGAGATCTCCACTTCTTAAAACTTCAAGTTCTCCGCAACTGTCATATCACCGCCATTGAAGCATGAAATCAACTCCACCAATTTTGAGGGGTCAATGGTAGTGAGAGAACCGTTCGAAGAAGACTGGAAGAAGCCAATCTTAAGTCCAAAAGACCTGCTACAGGTCCGGAGTTCACCAGAGACCACACAACTCGACTACGTTTTGCAAGGGAACATTCTGGCTGGACAGTACAACAATGTGATCAAGTGGTGTTCACAGATGAGTCGCGATTTGGTTGTGACAGTTGAGTCTATGGAGAAGGCCAGGGGAAAAGTATTCCCCATGCACATTCTCCTTCAGGACTCCTTTTCAGGGTGGTTCTGTGGTGGTGTGGGCAGGATTCATTACAGCTGCAAGGATGGAATTGGTCTTCGTGGAGAATGGGAGCCTTACTGCACGTTGGTATATGGATGAAATCATTCTGGAGCATGTTGTGCCTTTCGCTCCATTTATTGGTGATGATTTTACACTAAAGCATGACAATGCTCGCCCACATGCTGCGAGAATTTTGCAATAGTTCTTGGATGAAACGGTGATTCTTACGGCTTGGCCTGCTCGAAGCCCTGACCTGAATCCTATTGAGCATGTTTGGGACCAGATGGGGTGAAGGGCCTGTCATCACTATCCAGAGACCCTACAGGACCTACGGAATGCCCTCCTGAAAGAATGGGAGATGATTCCTCAACAGGACATTACCATATTAATCCGGAGCATGCCTGAAAGGTTGAATGGTATCATTGGTGCAAGAAGTGGCAATACACACTTTTGAAGATGCGAACAGAGGTCCCCGAGATAGTCTGAGGTCTGTGAAGTTAACTAACATCAAAACTGAAGTGTTCTTTTATGAGCTTGCTCAATATTTCCTTGAAATGTGCATCTCTGGCATAATTTGTTCAGTTTATTTGTAATTGTCTTTTCATATTCTATCACAAGATAGTGGATTAGTGTCATAAAAGTGTCATAAATTGAAAAATAGAGTTTGTAAAGAAAATGAAGTGTTGCATTTTTTGTGCTGTTCAATGCATGTACCAATGCAGTTCAAGTGAAGACCATCTGAGCATAGAACCCTCTCTCATACCCACCCATTAGGATCTATAAATCTCACTCCAAATTTCCCGCATACCCATTCCATAGGCTCATTGAAATCACAAATTACCCTCAAGTCAGTATCCCTCCTACATAGTATCCCACTGATAATATCTGCTTCCTTAAACTTCTTCCATGCAGCTGTAACCAGATCCCACACATCCCCAACTATGTTAGTACCTATTGCTTGTCTTACGTTACTGGTACCGAAATGGAAGATTGCCACCTGCTCCTTACCCCCAACTTTCCCTTATATTTTCCTCAACATCTCCCTTAACCTAATTTCTGGATAACATTATACCCTTGTTCCCTTCCCTGCACACACTTCCCCATATGCCTGACCATTGAGTCACTCATGACCAGAATCTTAACTCCAGCTTCCTCCTCCTCCTCCTCTGTTGTCCTGGTCTCCCTTAAATTCCCTGATACCTGCAGAACCCACTTCCTCCTTTTTCTCCCTCTTGCTGCCCTGTTCCACCTTCCTCTTCTTATGTTGTGTTGTACTCTCATACCTGCCAACCCTTCCGATTTACCCGGAAACTTTCCGGTTTTTAACTCTTCTTCCGATTTTCCGATTTATTTTTACTTCTTCCGATTTTTGACTAATATAACCTCTAGTACCGCCAATACTCTTCCCCTTCGATGAAGGATAAATTCTTACGTACTTGTGTAATTTACGAAACCTTATTTTCAAGCGTATTTATTTGTTGCTTTATTTCGTGAGTGTTTCGTCCGTCGCCTCCATGTATCATGTTTCCCGCACACCACAACAGCGTGCGCGTTTTATGCAGCTGGGGATTCGGGGCGACAATCGTCCCGCAAGCAAGAGGCCAGCGCGCGCTAGCGACTCAGTTAATCGGGACGAAAGAACGAGTTTATTGTGCTGTTCGCGTGCTGTTGACATCTTTTCTGTGCACAGTTTCGTCGGAGTGGTAGGCCACGTGTTTTTCCCCCTCTCTGTCAAAGTCGTTTGTAATGTATGGGACATATTGAATTGTTTTGCATGTGGTAGTTTCGCGTATTTAAGTGTATAATATTAATGAATTTAATGTTTTTAAGGGGGTTCTTGTCAGTGACAGTTTCTGGCATTTTCTTTTCTTGTTATGGCCAAAAAATATAACAAACGTTATCTCCAAGTGTTCAGAGACACCTATAAATTTCCGTTCATTTTACCGCCTAAGGGGAAACTACCGTATTTTTCGCGTAATTGACGCCCTTGCATAATTTACGCATCCCAATAATTTTGGGTCCAAAGTGGAGAAAAAGAAATGTTCACGTATTTGACGCACCCACAACTTCGAACATCCATCACTCAGCTCCGGATGCGTTTCGAAATAAAGATGCCAACTACTCAAGTAGCAGGCTTCCTATCGCGAAGCAGGCATTCCACACATAACTTGCTGTTATTAGCCGTCAGGAAATCCCACTGCACTAGTTTTACGAGTGTTTCGGGTACGGGACCTTCTGTGATCTCAAAATTGTTTGTCAGTACACAGTATTCCAGTAATACTGCATCATACAAACTCGCGGTGATCATTCACGTCGAAACATACGGGAATAGAGCAGCAGGCAGCAAGTATTCACTGTCCAAATGAAACGTACGCTACCGCGGTAACAGAAGTGCACTTCAAGCGGCCAACAAGTCTCCCGAAGCATTTTGCGGACCAAAAAGCGGCAAGTTTCTGCAAGTAGAGGATTATCTGTTTAAATATATGATTTTGTTGGGCAATGTTGGATAAGCCGTTTCTCACGAAATGCTGTATTTTAAGGAATGAGAAATAGCCGCGGCACATGGAATCAGTGTCTCGGATTTGAAGGTTAGCCGAGGCTTGATTAATTTTCTGAAGAGAAATGAACTTTCTCTTCGACGAAGAACAACATTATGCCAAAAAATGATGAATGATTTCAACCATTGCCATCGCTTTGTGATTGAGAAGCGTGAAATGAAGGAATATTTGATCTCCCTTTATAGGAACCGCACGTCAGACGCCAATCAGTTTCCGTACGCCACAAAGTCGAAGAATCGATGAGAAAGGAACATATAGTGTTATCGTACGCGCTATCGAAAGCCAAAAACGATGTACTGCAATGCTTGCTGATGGCAGAAAGGTTACACTTTACATTGCTCTAAAACGAAAAACAATGCCTAAAGCAAAATTTCCGCGAGTGATCCACGTTCGTATTCAACAGAAAGGATGGATGGACACGTCACTCGTATAAGATTAGATACGAACGGTTTGGGGTAATGTAGCAGGGTCCCTTCTTCGATGCCCGGCCCTTCTCGTGTTGGATAGTTTTTTTTTTTTTTTCGGTATGCCATTCAGGTCGTATTTTCAGCTCGTAATGAGAAGAATATTTTCTAGTGTCAGTACTTGAAACCCACGTGTCTAACTTACCTGATGTACCCTATTTGACTTTTCAGAAAAAATCTCACGCTGGAATTTTACGCTGTATGACGATAATCGCAAATGAGTTGAACCAATTGTCTTTATATTATATTTGATGTATCTTTTAAACGTAAATGAATTATAAATAATTTGTAAAGATCTGAATTCCGTGAATAATTTACTCATCCGCAGTTTTCGCCTGTATTTTTCGTCAAAAAAGGGCGTTAATTACGCGAGAAAATATGGTATTGTGGATTTTGTTGTGTGTGTCGGTGTGACATAAATATTATTTTTCGTATGTAAGTGTCATAAATAAGAGTGATTAGGTACATTTTCTTGTAACCATTTTTATGTTTTCTTAGTTTAAGATTTTCAATTTAATGATCAGTTCGCATTGTAACTGTAGGTATGTATGCCTTTTATCCTGAGCTATTTTCACGTAGACTGTGGTGAAATATGCATGATGAAATCCAAGAATTAAAAAATCTTCCTATTTTTGGGTTCTAAAAGTTGGCAGGTATGTACTCTACATTCCCCATTCCTGATGATCCCTTTCCTCTTGACCTTTCCCTCTTCTATTACACTTCTCTGATTTCCATCTTCCCTCTGCTGATCTACCTGCAGTGACTCATACAGATTTCGCACAGTCCTCTCCTGGGCCCACTGCCTGAGCAAAATCCTTAGCCCTTAAATTAGCCCACCTGTCTTCCACAACTTCTCCCTCTTGCCTATCCACCATATCATGTTCATTGATTGAAGGAGACCTATCTTCATTCCCATCCTGTTAACAAGTCTAATTACCTCCTTCAATCTCTCTCTGTTCTCATCTTCCTTAGTTCCCACTCTCACTCACAGTCCTTACTCCTTACTCCTTTCTCTCTTAGGCACTCCTTTCACTCTTCAAAGAAATGTGAAATAATATGGGAATGCCAACAGAAATAAGGTAAATAGCATATTCTATGAGTCAGTGGGAAGAAACAATGTATACTACACAATAGTGCAATCAGGAAACCAACTGAAAGAATAACTACACTACAGCTATTCTAGTTAAATGTATCCTGATCACAAAACACTAGGAAAAAGAGGCTAACTAGAGAAATGCGTATCTACACTAAATGTGTGCCGTTAGAGACAGATTATTATTATTAAAACGACTTACAAACAGAAAAAGTAAGCAAGATACTGACCAATAAGAATAATTATGCTACAATTCTAAACTGCAGTTAAGCCTATCCTATTTACAATCATTTGAGTTCTAGTAAGAGCTGAATGTCTAAAGAGAGAGTTTCCTACTACACAAATATTTTGTAGAAATAAAATGCATGCTAATTTCTAATAAAAATAAGTAGAATAAAATAAATAAAAAATAACTAAAAAATAAGCCCTTACCTATCCCACCATAGCCTTAAGACCTGTGTGTATCGGTGCGATGTAAAGCAAAAATTGTCTCCCGTACAATTTTATCCATGATCATTAGGAACAAATGAGGTGACAGCAAACCCCCCTCGCTTACTCCAGTTCCATCTCTAAACTATTCTATCTTTCCAACTGGAGTCGGTATGCTGCTGACGTAGTTGTACATTGCTTGCACCATTTCTACACTTTGTGCAGCCAGTCTTTTTTTGACCATGGTTTCCAAAACCTTCTCCTTAGGTGCACTTTGTTAGATACACGAATGTCATGACCAGATCATACCAATCTTCCAAATTCTTTTCCATTAACTGCCTCTTGCTAAATACTGAGTCCGCTGTAGATATTCCACTTTTAAAGCCGTACTGTTCCTCTTGCAAATCCCTCCTTTCTTCTCATTCTCCTCTCTAATATCCTTTCCAGTATTTTTGCCACTTGTGATGAGTGTTACTCCTCTATAATTATCACACCTTTTTGCCCCTCTTCTTAAAGTCTGGTATTATCATTCTGTTTCCCCAGTCTTTTGGCACATATTTCTGTATCTGTATGCATTAATCTCTACACGAATTGTAGTCCAACGGCTGGGGAGAAACCTTTATCATTTTCATACTAATTTCATAAATTTCTAGTGCCCTTTTCCACTTTCATTTTACAGACTGCTAATTCCACCTCTTAACATTATTATATCATCTTCTACTGTTGAGTCATCACACCGTATTACTACAGTCCCTTCTGCACGATTTTTCACATTCAGCAGCTTATCAAACTATGCCTTCCATTTTTTCAATTTTTTTGGACGTGTTATAAACTCTCTATCTTCCTCTTTAATCAATTTTGTATGTACTTTTTCTTTCCTATTTCTTGATGTAATTCCATACAGCTTCTTTTATTGCCAGCTTCATGTTGTTTCATTTTTTTGTGTAAATTCTTGCCAATTTTTTTTCTTTTCTTACCAGTTTCTTACATTTTTTTTTATCAACATATTCCCATTTGCTTCTTATCTCTTCTATTCTTGCCATGCTTTCTTCTTTTCTTTTACTACCTCTCTCACCTTCTCATTCCACCATGGTGCCTTCTTTTCTTTCACTCTCATAAATGTTCTACCACAGGCACTTTCTGTCCCACTTATAAAAGCCGTTTTGTTGGACCATTCATCGTCCACATTTCCTGCTTCAATAACTGGAACTTGGTGTGTCAATCTCTCCAGAAAATCTTCCTGTACATTCTTATATTTTAATTTCCAAACTTTTCTTCTTCTATCACTTATCTCCTTTAAGTTTTCCATTTCTCATTTTTGCTAACACAGCCGGTCTTTACTAAATTCTGTGAATTATACAGAGGCTCACCACTCAATACCATTGTGTAGGCTATTTTACGTTAAGGGTAAAGTCACCCAATTAACTATGTAATTCATTGCTGCACATTAATTGTTGTTGTTTGAGTCATCAGTCCATAGACTGGTTTGATGCAGCTCTCCATGCCACCCTATCCTGTGCTAACCTTTTCATTTCTACGTAGCTATTGCATCCTACATCTGCTCTAATCTGTTTGTCATATTCATACCTTGGTCTACCCCTACCGTTCTTGCCACCAACACTTCCTTCAAAAACCAACTGAACAAGTCCTGGGTGTCTTAAGATGTGTCCTATCATTCTATCTCTTCTTCTAGTCAAATTTAGCCAAATCGATCTCCTCTCACCAATTCGATTCAGTATCTCTTCATTCGTGATTCGATCTATCCATCTCACCTTCAGCATTCTTCTGTAACACCACATTTCAAAAGCTTCTATTCTCTTTCTTTCTGAGCTAGTTATCGTCCATGTTTCACTTCCATACAATGCCACGCTCCACACAAAAGTCTTCAAAAACATCTTTCTAATTCCGATATCAATGTTTGAAGTGAGCAAATTTCTTTTCTTAAGAAAGCTCTTCCTTGCTTGTGCCAGTCTGCATTTTATGTAGTCCTTACTTCTGCCATCGTTGGTTATTTTACTACCCAAGTAACAATATTCATCTACTTCCTTTAAGACTTCGTTTCCTAATCTAATATTTCCTACATCACCTGCCTTCGTTCGACTGCACTCCATTACTTTTGTTTTGGACTTATTTATTTTCATCTTGTACTCCTTACCTAAGACTTCATCCATACCATTCAGCAACTTCTCGAGATCTTCAGCAGTCTCAGATAAAATAACAATATCATCGGCAAATCTCAAGGTTTTGATTTCCTCTCCTTGGACTGTGATTCCCTTTCCAAATTTCTCTTTGATTTCCCTTATTGCCTGTTCTATGTAAACATTGAAAAGGAGAGGGGACAAACTGCAGCCTTGCCTCACTCCTTTCTGGATTGCTGCTTCTTTTTCAAAGCCCTCGATTCTTATCACTGCAGACTGATTTTTATACAGGTTGTAGATAATTCTTCGTTCTCGGTATCTGATCCCTATCATCTTCAGAATCATAAATAGCCTGGTCCAATCACCATTATCGAATGCCTTTTCTAGATTTACGAATGCCATGTACGTGGGCTTGTCCTTCTTGATTCGATCCTCTAAGATCAGACGTAAAGTCAGGATTGCTTCACGTGTTCCTACATTTCTTCTGAAGCCAAATTGATCTTCCCCCAACTCAGCTTCAACTTGTTTTTCCATTTTTCTGTAAATAATACGTGTTAAAATTTTGCAGGCATGAGATACTAAACTAATAGTGCGGTAGTTTTCACACCTGTCAGCACCGGCTTTCTTGGGAATAGGTATAACAACATTCTGCCGAAAATCGGATGGGACTTCTCCTGTCTCATACATCTTGCACACTAAATGAAATAACCTTACCATGCTGGTTTCTCCTAAGGCAGTCAGTAATTCAGAGGGAATATCATCAATTCCAAGTGCCTTGTTCCTATTTAGGTCACTCACAGCTCTGTCAAACTCTGACCTCAAAATTCGGTCTCCCATTTCATCAGCATCAACAGCCCCTTCATGTTCCAGAACGAAATTATCTACATCGTTACCTTGATACAGCTGTTGGATATGCTCCTGCCATCTTTCTGCTTTGTCTTCTTTCCCTAGAAGTGGCTTTCCATCTGAGCTCTTAATATTCATGCACCTAGATTTCCTTTCTCCAAAGGTTTCCTTGATTTTCCTGTATGCAGCATCTACCTTTCCCAGGACCATACAGCCTTCGACATCCTTGCACTTCTCCTTCAGCCATTCTTCCTTAGCTACCTTGCACTTTCTATCCACTTCATTCTTTAATCGCCTGTATTCTTTTCTGCCCTCTTCATTTCTAGCATTCTTGTATTTTCGTTGTTCATCAATTAGGTCTATCTCCTGAGTTATCCACTGATTCTTAGTTGATCTTTTCTTCCTTCCTAACATTTCTTCAGCAGCCCTACTGACTTCATTTTTCATGACTCTCCACTCTTCCTCTACTGTGTTTCCTTCGGCCTTTTCATTTAGTCCTTGTGCAACATGTTCCTTGAAACAATCCATCACACTCTTTTCTTTCAACTTGTCTAGATCCCATCTTTTTGCATTCTTTCCTTTCTTCAATTTCTTCAACTTCAGATGGCATTTCATGACCAACAAGTTGTGGTCAGAGTCCACGTCTGCTCCTGGGAAAGTTTTGCAATCCAACACCTGGTTTCTGAATCTCTGCCTAATCATAATGAAGTCTATTTGATACCTTCCAGTGTCTCCAGGTCTCGTCCACGTATACAGCCGTCGTTTGTGGTGTTTGAACCAAGTATTGGCGAGGACTAAACTATGGTCAGTGCAGAATTCAACCAGCCGACTTCCTCCTTCGTTCCTTTGTCCCAATCCAAATTCTCCCACTGTGCTACCTTCTCTTCCTTGGCCTACCACTGCGTTCCAGTCTCCCATCACAATTAGATTCTCGTCACCTTTGACATATTGTATTAAATCTTCTATCTCCTCATATATTCTTTCAATTTCTTCATCGTCCGCTGAACTAGTAGGCATATAGACCTGCACTATTGTGGTGGGCATTGGTTTGGTGTCTATCTTGGCGACAATAATTCTTTCACTATGCTGGTCGTAGTAGCTTATCCGCTGCCCTATTTTCTTATTCATTATTAAACCAACTCCTGCATTACCCCTGTTTGATTTCGTGTTGATAATTCGGTAGTCGCCTGACCAAAAATCCTGTTCTTCCTGCCAACGTACTTCACTTATACCAACTACATCTAACTTTAGCCTATCCATCTCCCTTTTCAGATTCTCTAACCTACCACAACGATACAAACTTCTAACATTCCACGCTCCGACTCGCAGAATGTCAGTATCCATCTTCCTGATGATCACCCCCTCTCGTGTAGTCCCCACCCGGAGATCCGAATGGGGGACTAGTTTACCTCCGGAATATTTTACCCGGGAGGAAGCCATCATCAGTACATCATTCATACAGAGAGAGCTGCATGTCCTCGGGAGGTGGTTACGGCTGTAGTTTCCCGTTGCTTTCAGCCGTGTAGCAGTATCAACACAGCTAAGCCATGTTGAGTATTATTACAAGGCCGTATCAGTCAATCATCTAGACTGCCACCCTTGCAACTAGCGAAAGGCTGCTACCCCCCTTTCGATGAACCATTCGTTAGTCTGGTCTCTCAACAGATACCCATCCGATATGGTTGCACCTGCGGCTCGGCTATCTGCATCATTGGGACACGCAAGCCTCCCCACCGCGGCAAGGTCACGTGGTTAAATCATTGTCGTGCATTAATTTTCACCAAGCGAGTTGGCCGTGCGGTTAGGGGCGCGCAGCTGTGAGATATCTCCCACTATCCGGGAGATAGTGGGTTTGAATCCCACTGTCGGCAGCCCTGAAGATGGTTTTCCGTGATTACCCATTTTCACACCAGGCAAATGCTCGGGCTGTACCTTAATTAAGGCCACTGACGCTTCCTTCCTATTCCTAGATCTTTCCTGTCCCACCGTCGCCATAAGACCTATCTGTGTCGGTGCGACGTAAAGCAAATAGCAAAAAATAGCAAAATAACATTCATTTTCTTACTACAGTAAAGACAATTAGATTATAACCTACCCCCTCTGCTGCATCTCTCTCTCTCTCTCTCTCTCTCTCTCTCTTTCACACACACACACACACACTCACGTTAGCAAACCACTTTTGAGGCTAGTGGCCTGTTGCCTTGCAATTGGAGGCAAGACTTGAAGCCAGAGCTGGTTTTTAAGTACAGAGAATTTTCTCAGATTTACTTCAGTGTCTGGAACTTATTTCTACATTAATATAATTTGTCACACTTGCTCATGCCATCACTGTAAGTCTTATCAGTGATGGTGCAATGTAAAGGAGATTTGATCTCTGATTCAGAGGTGGGGATGTTCTGCCTGATCAATAAGATTTAAAGTTCCATTATATTTTATGTTAAAAATACTAGTACTAGTTTTGACTCTTTAACTGGGCTTCTCAGTAGATACATACATTCTTAAATACTAAAAATAACACTCTTTGACATGAACTAAACTTCATTTTGGGTCCATATTGACAATTATTTCAATAAGCTCCTGAATGTGAGAAATTATGCAGAATAGAATGTAGCAGTAAATAAAAAGGAAAGTGATATTGTGATGGCAGAGGTGGAAATGTCTGTTAAACAAATGAAAACAGGAAAAGCATCAAGGATGGATGAAATGTGTGTGGAAATGATAATGGCAGCAGGACCAATTGGTCTACATTGGTTATACAGCCTGCTAAGCTTTATACGGAGGAAAAAGCAAGTATCTGATAATTGATGTAAAGGTGTAATCTATAATTATAAAAGGAAGTGTTTGTATGTCTGTGTCTGTGCGCAATGCCCAGCAAAATCTACAGTAGGCAGAGATCTGAAATTTTGAACATAGGTAGATGGAGAGGGGTCCGAATGCACCTCAAAGCCGGAATTTTCATTTTCGCTTTCGTTGGTGAGTTATGAACGAAAAACCATTGGAAAACGTGCATTGGGATATGACAATCCAACGTGCTGTCACGAAGATTAAATGCATAGAGTCGCTGTCGCTAGGCAACGTACATAAGATAGGTAGAGAACACAATATTCAAGGAGCCATTTTACGTCCAGGTCGTAGGAAACCGTTTTTGGTCTTATATGGTGTGAGGGCATATGACGCTGTTGATGCTCTGAAGCTGAGGACGAATATTACTGAAGCCACCATTATGACTGAGCATGCCGCGGGCGAAGTAGTATTCCTCGGACTGTAAGTCCACTGAGTAGGAAGCCATTTTCGGTCTGCGACATGAGGAGCCATCAGCCCATAATATTCGGAAGTGTTTGTGTGTATGTGTGTATGTGTGCGAAGCCCAGTCAAATCTACGGCACACAGAGATCTGAAATTTTGATGTAGGACAATCGCTTAAAGTTGTAGGACTCCATCTTCGAAAACGGTGCTTTTGCCATTGTCAGCTGTACGTGGATTGTTCAAGAGTTCGAAAGGCAAACACAATACAGTATACATCTTACCTCCAAATGGAAGGACATTAATATATTTTATTCCAAAGCTCTATAAGGAAACAATACGCTATATTTTGTATTATATAACATGGTCTTTTACATGATTTTAATATTGTCCCATCCACCAACCCGGTATCTTAAGGATTGAAAGTAACAATGTAATAAAAATGAAATAATGTATTTCATGCAATTTATGTCAAAACGATGCGAGTTAATAAATATAATGCATTAATTTGCTTTTAAATAAATAGTTTAGAAACATCTAACGATTAAATCAGTAAACGCGGGCAAAGCCGCGGGCACATGCTAGTCTATATATATAAAATGACTTGACTTGACTTGACTGACTGACTGACTGACTGACTGACTGACTGATTCATCATCGCAGAGCCAAAGAAGAAATTAAATTTTGGGGATATATTCATATTAAGATGTAGGTGCTCGCTAAGAGAGGATTTTTGGATATTCCTTCGCTAAGGGGGTGAAAAGGGGGGTGAAATTTTAAAATGAGTGTATCTATATCTCAAAACTTTTAAAGGTTATAGATGTGAAAATTGGTATTTAGAATCTCCTTTAAAAATAAACACGTATTCTTTTGTTTTCGGAAAATCCCAATAGGAAGGGTGGAGAAGGTTGAAAAATGGGTTGAATGCCTTTAATAATAATGTTATTTGTTTTACATCCCACTAACTACTCTTTTACGGTTTTCGGAGACGCCGAGGTGCCGGAATTTAGTCCCGCAGGAGTTCTTTTAAGTGCCAGTAAATCTACCGACACAAGGCTGACATATTTGAGCACCTTCAAATACCACCGGACTGAGCCAGGATCGAACCTGCCAAGTTGGGGCCAGAAGGCCAGCGCCTTAACCGTCCGAGCCACTCAGCCCGGCCGAATGCCTTTAATGAGTCTACTTATATTTCAGAACCTGAAGATATTACAGACCTGAAAATTGGTATTTGGGATCTCCTTTAAAAGTAAAGAAACACGTATTTTTTGGTTTTTGGAAAATCCAAATATTGGGGGGTGAAAAGGTGGGGGTGAATTTTTTAAAATGAGTGTCTACCTCTTAAAACTTTAAAATTTACAGGTGTAAAAATTGGTAGTTAGAATCTCCTCTAAAAATAAAGGAAAACATATTTTTTTGTTTCCTGTAAATCCCAATAGGAGGGGTGTAAAAGGGTGAAAAATGGGCTGAACGCCTTTAATGAGGATACATATATCTCAGAAACGGAAGATATTACAGAACTGAAAATTTGTATATGGGGTCTTCTTTAAAAATACACGTATTTTTTAGTTTTTGGAAAATCCAATTAATGGCGGTTAAACAGAAGTGACACATTGGGGTGAATTTTTTGAAAGAATCTCCAGAATATCTTGGAAACGTAAAATGTTACAGACGTAAAAAGTGGGTGTTTCGAATCTCCTGTAAATGTAAAGAAACATAGGTGATTTGTTTTTGGAAACTCCATTTAAGGGGAACTCAAAAGGGGTGAAATTTTAAAATGAGAATTTTTACAGTATGTCTAAAAAACTTAACATGTTACAGAAGTGAAAAATGGATTTTTTAATCTCTATTAAACATAAAGAAACGTGTAATTTTAGTTTTTGGAAATACCCCTTGGGTGGAAGGAGGGGGTAAAGTTTTCTAAAAATGGTGTTGAATTCCTTTAATTAGGCTACTGATATCTCAAAAATGAAGATGTTACAGACGTAAAATTTGATATTTGCAATCTGCTTTAAAAGTAAAGAAACACGTATTCTTGGAAAATCCATGAATGGGGGGTGAAAGAATTGAAAAATTGACTGAATTGTATGAGAATACATACATCTAATAAAAACTAAAGTTGTTACAGATGTGAAAATTCGTATTTGGATCTCGTTTAAAAACAAAGAAAAACACGTTTTTAGGGGGGGAAACCATCTTGGGGGGCGGGAGTGTAAAGGAGTTGAAATCCTTTCACGAGGACACATAAATCAAAAACTGAAGAAGTTAGTCGTGATAATTGGTATTTAGAAGATCCGTTACTATTAAAGAAACAAGTATTTTTTTTGCGGGGAAAATTCACTTAGGGGGGCGGGGGGGGGGGGGGAGTAGTGTGAAATGAAGTGAGAAGAGTAAATTATTTTTATAGGGATACTTATATCTCAAAACTGAAGGTAATAGACGTGAACATTGGTGTTTGGAATCTCATTTAAACATAAAGAAACACGCCTTCTTTTAATATTTTTTGGGGGGGAGGGTGGCGGTGAATTAACTTAACGGAGGTGGGGTGTAAAAGGAGGTGAGACCAATTGATATTACTGTACTTAATGTACTTATAAGGATCCTCTGTTGCTCAGGCGACAGTGCGCCGGCCTCTCACAGCTGGGTTCCGTGGTTCAAATCCCGGTCACTCCATGTGACATTCGTGCTGGACAAAACGGAGGCGGGACAGGTTTTTCTCCGGATACTCCGGTTTTCCCTGTCATCATTCATCCCAGCAACATATAATAATAATAATAATAATAATAATAATAATAATAATAATAATAATAATAATAATGTTCCGGACCGTCGTCAAATGTGCGGACCGGGCTGGAAACGGCTCCTGGACGGGTAATGACTAAGAATGCAGTCCGGCCGCGGGTTCAGTGCTGCCAAGGCACCCAATATGACACCACGCCGGATCTCCTGAAGGATTTTATCCATATTAAAAATGATTATAGGAAAAGATGGCAAAGATTTATGGACCCAGCTGACCGGGAGGAATACCTGAGCCTAGCCCGGGTAGTACGAAATCGATTGCTGGAAAGGAAGGTTCAAAAATGGGAGGAAACGTGCCATATTCTAATAGAAAACGAGTCAGATCGGGAATTTTGGTGGATTCTCGCTGAAAACGAGTCAGATCGCGAATTTCGGCGGATTATATATCTAAAACAATAAGCATTCAGTTACAAATTTCAGTAAAATACCGTAGCGAAGCACGGGTATCTTGCTTGTAATACCAATATTTAAGAAAGGTGATAGGAAGGTATGTGACAGTTAGTGAGGAATTACACTGTTGTCACGGGTAGCTGAAATATTGGAGAGAATAATAGAAACGATGAGAGGAAGGGTGGAAAGAAATTTACAAGAGCCATATGGATTTTGACAGGGCAGGTCAACGATTGACCCTATATTTACTGTTGTTTATAAGTTTCTTTCCGTATTGATAGATATTACTTTACAAAAAACAATATAAGTCACCACCTTATCAATACAAAATTTATTCACATTCAGCTAGTAAATATGGTCAAGACCGGTTTCGACCCCTAAGGGGTCATCTTCAGTTGACATGCATAAAATGTATATTTTACAAAAACATCACATATAATGATTAAAACTTAAACAAAATCGGACTGATCATAAATGTTGGTTTGTATGTCTTGGTACATTTGAGCTGTTGTATGTGTCAATCCTAAATTTTCCAGCATACAGTGTCAAGGTAAGTGGTTAGCTAATATGCATTATCCATGAAATTACATGCTATTTTTCATGTTATCACTATCTAATTTGGGTTGTACAATGTGGAATGAGATATACATACATTTGTGTAAATTAATAAGTTCAGTAATATACATTAAAAATTTGGTTCTTAAATTACATTAATTGATTGTTGATCAGTCATATAAAAATGTAGAATTATTGGTTTGGACACTTGTGATTAAAATATTAAATATTAAAATCAACGTGCACCCTACCGGGACGCATACATTCAACGCGTTCTTACAAATGTCACCAACTCAACTTATTACGGCACACGAAATGAAGAACATGCTCTATCTATATATTTAAGACTCTTAATAACTCAACAACAGTAGCTGCCTAAGATATCTCCAGACATACAACATTACCTGAATTGCATGCAGATTATACAAATACTTACCTAACTGCAATTTCGTATATAGATATATTTTTACAGACCCATTTTATCAGAACATTATAACTAATCAAATACTGTTGTGAAAACCTCGTTATCCCATTTTACCCCAAACAATGTATATATAGCACCACATATCAATAATGTTAATGCAATGTATTTTTAACCAGGCATATATATACCACTGTTTTAGTTAAGTGTCTAATTTAACAAGACTATCCAATGACTATGCTAAACAAAACAAATAGTTTTTTTAAAAGTTTAACCCTATTCCAAGACATAAAATAAGAAGAATAGGCTTTATAAACTGATACTTTAGTATTTAAGATATATGCCAACAAGGTATTGCATACTAATATTTTAATCACAAGTGTCCAAACCAATAATTCTACATTTTTATATGACTGATCAACAATCAATTAATGTAATTTAAGAACCAAATTTTTAATGTATATTACTGAACTTATTAATTTACACAAATGTATGTATATCTCATTCCACATTGTACAACCCAAATTACATAGTGATAACATGAAAAATAGCATGTAATTTCATGGATAATGTATATTAGCTAACCACTTACCTTGACACTGTATGCTGGAAAATTTAGGATTGACACATACAATAGCTCAAATGTACCAAGACATACATACCAACATTTATGATCAGTCCGATTTTATTTAAGTTTTAATCATTATATGTGGTGTTTTTGTAAAATATATATTTTATGCATGTCAACTGAAAATGACCCCTTAGTGGTCGAAACCGGTCTTGACCATATTTACTAGCTGAATGTGAATAAATTTTGTATTGATAAGGTGGTGACTTATATTTATATTGTTTTTTGTAAAGTGACCCTATATTTACCATGAGATTATTGATGGAAAAACAGTGGGAATATAGAAAAGGTCTGGTGATGTTATTCCTTGATCTAGAGCAGGCATTCGATAGTGTTAATAGAGAAAAGGCGTGGGGAAACCCTGGAAAGAAAAGGGTGTGGAGGGCAATCAAGGGAACTAGTGAAAGAAATGCATAAGAATATTTCCAGTGGGGAGAACTGATTGGTTTAGAAACCAAACTGGACTAAGACAGGGAGACTTGTCTCCACTTATGTTCATAATGGTTATGGATGAAATTCAAAGAGAAACAAAGGCAAGATATGGTAGGGATATGAAAATATTGTTTGCAGATGGCCTAGTGATCTGGAGAGTCAACAATACAGAAGTGCAAAACCAACTAGTCTTTAAATGACAATATTGAGAAATATGGTATGAAAAACGGGATAGGAATCTCTAGTATCAGGGGACAGAAGCTTGACGATACAGAGTACTTCAAATATTTGGGAAGTGAAATAATTCAAGATGAAAGGTTGGATAAGTTCAGCAGAGGGGTACAAGAGGGAAATACGTTCTAATAGAATGTAAGGAACCTGGTGTGGAATAGATGTTTCTATGAAATGTAAAGAGATAATGTACAAGATGTACTGTACCCTTATATTAATGTATGCATTAGAGACTTGGACTTTGACACCAAGAAATGAAAGTAAAATTCAGGCCAGTGAGATGAAGTTTCTTAGGAGTATGATAGGGAAGACGAGGAGAAACAGTAAGAAATGTTGAGGTCAGAAAAGAGGTAGGGGTGGGAAAACAGTGATAGGATGGAGAAGAATAAATTGAGATGCCTTGGACATGTTATGAGGGAGGAGGAGGGAAGGATACCAGAACAAATTTTGGAAGCTAAGATACAAGGAAAGAGGGCAAGAGGGAGGCCCAGAGATAGGTGGACTCTGGACTCTGTCAAGGATATTATAAGAAAAAGAAGACTGGACTGGAATACAATTATTGAAGAGGAATGGTGGAAGGAGAGGCAACGGTGGAGAAGTGCCATCAACACCCCACCCTGACCTGGCAGGAGCTGGACAAGGAGAAATGAAAATAATAATGATGATTGACCATTATATGTTGAAAAAACTTACAGTAGTTAATACATAAGTCTATTTACATTTCAAAATCGTAAAAACATTACAATAACGGTACATGTTTTGGCCTCATTAGGCAATCGTCAGCTGTCTTGAAATAACTTTTAACTTACAATCAATGAATTGAAAGTTGCAAATCATGAGAAAAATTTAAATTAGTACCATAATAAGGCCATGGCCACTTCCTTCCCACTCCTAGCCCTTTCCTATCCCAAACAACCATTCTCTCCTAGACCCATTGCAATCTGGCTTCAAGAAGGGACACAGCACAGCAACTGCCCTGCTCAAAGTGACTGATGACATACAGCACGCAATAGACCAAAGACTAGTGACAATACTTACTCTCCTCGATTTCAGTAGTGCATTTGACACTATAAACATCCAGACTCTATTAAACAAGATGCAATCTTACTACTTCGATCAACGAACTATTAATTTCTTTTTATCATACCTCAAAAATCGCACGCAACTAATTATAACTCTTGATCAAACCTCTCACTGGCTAACCAGGAAGGAAGGCATGCTGCAGGGTAGTGTTTTAGGCCCATTGCTCTTTATCTTGTACATAAACGACATTTCATCTAATTTAAAGAATTGTAGCTACCATCTTTATGCGGACGACTTACAAATTTACCTCTGATTTGCCTCATGCCATAACAGGCATCAATGCTGACCTTCAGCGACTTAATGCTTACTCCTTGAAAAATTCCCTCCTCCTTAACCCCTCCAAGACACAAGCAAGCATTATTGGCTATCAAAAATTGTTGGCCACACTAAGATACGAAACTATTCCTCCAGTTATACTGAATGGTAGAGTTATTCCATTCAGCCAAACTGTGAGAAATCTGGGAGTGACAATGAACGAAACTTTAAATTGGTCTGAATATATTAAGAATGTGTGTAAAAGAAATATTTTCGATACTTCATTCGGTTAAAAGAAACAGCGATATTTTACCTTGTAATGTGAGACTGAGACTCATACAAACGCTGGTGCTTCCCGTCCTCGACTACTCTGACGTCATTCTGGTAGATGCAACAAAAGAGCAGACTTCGAAACTTCAGCGAGCGCTTAATTGTTGCCTTAGATTTATATACAGTCTAAGTTATGATACACATGTCACCCCATACTATCACACTATTTCATGGCTGAAACCTGACAAGCGACGAACGTATCGCATACTGATACAGATATACAGACTGCTCTCTGAAGACAGACCACTATACATTTCATCCCAGCTTAAGTATTTGTCCTCCTTTCACAAAAGAAATACCCACTCTGGTTCCTCCCTTTCTATTCCTGTTCACCAATCCTCTATGTACAACAATTCCTTTGTTGTGGCGGGTTCCAGACTTTGGAATTCCTTGCCTGTCAGTGTCAGAAATTCCACCTCATTACTTAAATTTAAGACTGCTTGCCGAGATTACCTGCTGAATGCAGCTGACTAACTTGTATGACTGGAAGATCGAATGAATGTGAGTTAGAAAAGTGTAATGTATTTTTGTGTAGGTTATTATTCACTATATAATATTATGTACTCAAACTCTGCTCTCAATGATGTATCACTACAGTGGTTAAGTGTAAGAGGGGGCCAAGAGTCCTAACTTCGCCACCTACAAAGGCATAATAAATAAATAAATATCACCATAAGACCTGTCTGTGCCGGTATGATGTAAAACAAATTTTACAAAAACAAATTTTAAAAAATCATGGTTATAAGGAATGGGGTTGTTCAGTCTCATGAGGACAGTTGAAAGCAGGATAAGTTTTGAATCCCACTCTAAACTTATCTTTCATTAAATGATCCCCTTTGGGCAGACGAATACACCAACTGTATGCCCTGCCTTTTGTAAGAGGTGACTAAAAGGGGCGACCAAGGGATGATGAAATTAGAACTATGAGAATACTTATTAGTGCGGAACACCATGGGTCGACGTTACTTATGACTAGTACCACATTGCGAGGAAAACCATGAGTCTACGTTACATAGGAGCAGTACCATTATGCTAGAAACACTATGAGGCTGGGTGTTGTTTGCGATAGTGGTCATTGTGTGTATTCCACTGGTCGGTTCCACTGTGTTCAGAATGGGTGTGCGTTACCTATGAGTAGTACCACTTTGTGAGAAACATCATGGGTCTACGTTGCTGTGATCAGTGCCAGTAAGTGAGAAACACCACGGGTTTGTCCAGCGCCCATGGTAAGTGCCATTATGTTGCAAACACCATGGGTTTGTGTTGCCTGTGGGCGTTGCCATAATGTGTGATACTCCGTGGGTCTACATTGCCTATGATTAGTACCACCATATAAGCAACACTATAAGTATATGTGGCCTGTGATTAGTTCCACTATGTGAGGAACACCACGGGAATACTGGCACCCATGATTATTTCCACTATATGAGGAATACCACGGGTTTGCGTTGCTTATGAGTACAGTAGTACCACTATGTGCGAAACACCATAGGTTTGTGTTGCCTGTGATTGGTGCCATTGTGTGTGACATACCATGGGTCTACAAAAACCTGTGATTAGTACCACTTTGCGAGAAACACCAGTCTACGTTACCTGTGATTAGTACCACTATAGGAGGAACATTATGGTTCTGCTTTACCAGTGATTAGTACTATTTTGAGGGGGCCAGTGACCTGGTTTTTGTACCCCTTTAGATAATGAGTATCTTCCCAGTGGATCCACTGATAGTTTTGTTTCACGATCATTTTTCATCATTTCTTTTCGATTCAAGTCAGTGGATACATTTTGAAGTTTTAATTTTTATTTCATTCACCTTGTACCATTAAGGACCAATGACCTAGCTATTAGGCCCCTTTAAACAACAAACATCATTTCATGAAATGCTGGGTTGTTACCTGTCAGAGGACATGGCCACTCCCATTTCTACCTGAATGATTTTCATATAAACATTGTCATACATACCTCTAAGAAACTAATCTGACTTCACATGCACTAAATCATGGGACATTCAGCAGCAATGTCTAAAATGAGCTCTAAAGTTTGTGCAGTGCCCTATTAATTCTGTATGGTACTTGATTTTGTCATTTATATCCCTGACTTTTTTGGTTAGTTTAACCTTTGCTGCCATAGTTCCCTGTGAAGAACATATTCATGTTTGAGAAGACTCATGTCCTGATTGATCCTGATCGGGCCTTGTACACTTGTTACTAGATAAGAATTTTAATTATTCTGAAGTAGTGTACCTTTGATCTACCTTCCAGAATTTAACGATAAATATGATATATAGTCTTAAATATTTTACTAATGGTTGATCCCACTGAGGTACATTTGACTAGATGTAATGCATGAGTACTTTTTCATTGATTTTTAATATTCTGAGTTATTTTTATATTTTTTAAATAGTATAATAAGTTAAACCGCTGTAAAGAATTCCTTAACTGATATTTTAAAGCTTTATTTGAAATGAGTTGGAAACATCCAAATTATGGACATGTTGTGGATAAGTAAATCAGACATGCCAAATAAGACATAGAAGAGGAAAGTAATAGATGTGTTAAAATGGTGGTTTTTCTTTGGCTTCTGTTATGAACACTTCATTTTTAAGATGTTCTCCCTTCAGTATAGACATCTTAACTGACTTCAAATTCAGGAAATCTACAATCAAAAATAAGGGTAGGATTTTCCACCTGTTCAATACTATAAAAAATGTGAAATAATTAAAACGTCACATTTCTATTGTCATTTTTAGGTACCGGTATTGGCATGGTATATGCCATCAGCCTAGGACGAAGTAACAAGGACATTCAGCTAGTTACATTAGAATATTTATAATATATGTATATACAAACATAACCTTCTAAAATACCTTGTAATTTACAATTGTGTTATATCATAAAACATTTGGATAGCTGAAAAACAAATACCTCCTTATAAAGTTCTAGAAAAGACATAATGTTCTATATACAGTTCTGTACATTTCTATCTGCAGGCATTGGTAAATGCTTGTAACTGTGTATAAAATTAACAGGAGCACTAAGTTTCATATAAAATCTACTTTTTTAATTATAACTAAACAGCTGTTAAAAATAGACTACTGACCTTGGAACGATATATAAAACCTTTTAAACATTCTGTCATGAGAGATCTTAGCAAGAATACACAATCAGCTAATTTTGTTCTAGGGTATTGATATACAATATAAATGGGTAGAAGACCATTGTATTGCCCAATTCTTGTAAAAAAACAGTTCCTTGTGGATTATGATCAATGAGTCATCATCTATTGGTTGGATTGTTATGTCGAGTTAAAAATTTTCATGGCATATACCTTGCATGGATCTTACTAGTAGTGTGTACAATAGTTTTAAACCTATATTACAGTATTATATTCAATAATGTGAGGTGAACTTGAGGCCGTAAGTTGACAGAAGAGATTTTGTGAAAAACAATGTTTTCAGGTGGATAAGCGGAGAGATCTCGAATCAAACGCACCTCAAGCACCACGTCCACAAGCGAGGAGTAAAGAGGAACTGCCGAGCAGAAATTTTTGACGTTAAATTCAGGAAATCTGTTAGGAATGTACGAGTTTCTGGGGATTTTTCAATGATACAGACCACTATCTGATCTGTAGTGAACTAAGTATCTCTAGGCCTAGGATAGAAAAAGTGAAATCTGTGTGCAAACAAATAAGGGTAGAAAATCTCTAGGACGAGGAAATTAGACAAGTACATGCATATGATCAGTGACAAGTTTAAAACAGTAGACAGTAAGCAGGTTCAGGATATAGAAAGAGAATGGGTGGCATACAGGGATGCTGTAATAGCAACAGCAAGGGAATGCCTAGGAAAAACTGTGTATAAAGATGGGAAAAGGCGAAACATCTTGGTGGAATGAAGAAGTAAGAGCAGCTTTTAAACGTAAAAAGAAGGCTCATCAGAAATGGCTCCAAACAAGGGCCGAGGCAGACAGGGATTTATACATAGATGAAAGAAACACAGTGAAACAAATACTTGTTGAATCCGAAAAGAAGTCTTGGTAAGATTTTGGTAATAACCTGGAAAGGCAAGTTCAAGCAGCAGGGAAACCTTTCTGGACAGTAATAAAGAATCTTAGGAAGGGAGGGAAAAAGGAAATGAACAGCGTTTTGAGTAATTCAGGTGAACTCATAATAGATCCCAGGGAATCACTGGAGAGGTGGAGGGAATATTTTGAACATCTTCTCAACGTAAAAGGAAATCTTTCTGGTGGTGTTGCGAACAGCCAAGCTCATGGGGGGGAGGAAAATTATATTGGTGAAATTACGCTTGAGGAAGTGGAAAGGATGGTAAATAAACTCCATTGTCAAAAAGCAGCAGGAATAGTTGAAATTAGACGTGAAATGGTGGAGTATATTGGGAAGGCAGGAATGAAATGGCTTCATAGAGTAGTAAGATTAGCATGGAGTGTTGGTAAGGTACCTTCAGATTGGACAAAAGCTGTAATTGCACCTATCTAAGTAAGGGAACAGGAAGGATTGCAACAACTATCAAAGTATCTCATTGATTAGTACATACCAGGCAAGGTATTCACTGGCATCTTGGAAGGGAGGGTGCGATCAGTGGTTGAGGGGAAGTTGGATGAAAACCAGTGTGGTTTCAGACCACAGAGAGGCTGTCAGGATCAGATTTTCAGTATGCGCCAGGTAATTGAAAAATGCTACGAGAGGAATAGGCAGTTGTTTGTTTCGTAGATATAGAGAAAGCATATGACAGGGTACTGAGGGTAAAGATGTTCACCATACTGGGGGACTATGGAATGAAAGGTAGCTTATTAAAATCAATCAAAGGCCTTTATGTTGACAATTGGGCTTCAGTGAGAATTGGTAGTAGAATGAGGTTCAGGGTATTTACAGGAGTTAGACAAGACTAATCTTTCACCTTTGCTGTTCGTAGTTTACATGGATCATCTGCTGAAAGGTATAAAATGACAGGGAGGGATTCAGTTAGGTGGAAATGTAGTAAGCAGTCTGGCCTATGCTGACGACTTCGTGTTATTGGCAGATTGTGCCAAAAGCCTGCAGTCTAATATCTTGGAACTTGAAAATAGGTGCAATGAGTATGGTATGAAAATTAAGCCTTTCGAAGACTAAATTGATGTCAGTAGGTAAGAAATTCAACAGAATTGAATGTCAGATTGGTGATACAAGGTTAGAACAGGTTGATAATTTCAAGTATTTAGGTTGTTTTTTCTCCCAGGATGGTAGTATAATAAATGAGATTGAATCAAGGTGTCGTAAAGCTAATGCAGTAAGCTCGCAGTTGCGATCAACAGTATTCTGTAGGAAGGAAGTCAGCTCCCAGACGAAACTATCTTTACATCGGTCTGTTTTCAGACCAACTTTGCTTGACGGGAGCGAAAGCTGGGTGGACTCAGGGTATCTTATAAGTTAGAAGTAACAGACATGAAAGTAGCGAGAATGATTGCTGGTACAAACATGTGGAAACACTGGCAGGAGGGTACTCAGAATGAGGAGATAAAGGCTAATTTAGGAATTAACTCGATGGATGAAGCTGTACGCATAAACCGGCTTTGGTGGTGGGGTCATGAGAGGCGAATGGAGGAGGATATGTTGCCTAGGAGAATAATGGACTCTGTTATGGAGGGTAAGAGAAGTAGAGGTAGACCAAGACAACGATGGTTAGACTCATTTTCTAACGATTTTAAGATAAGAGGTATAGAACTAAATGAGGTCACAACACTAGTTGCAAATCGAGGATTGTGGCGACGTTTAGTAAATTCAGAGGCTTGCAGACTGAACGCTGATAGGCATAGCAGTCTATAATGATTATGTATGTTGGTATAGTCTGGGTAAGTTCTCTTGTCTTAAATCTTTCTAAGCTTTTCTGTAATTTGCTCTCTTTTCAGAACTGCGTTTGAGTCCTGTTCAGATTCAGCACTCGCCTCCATATTACCGCACTAGTAGTCAGGATGATGGTAGAAAGGTATGAAATTCTTGTTTATGTGATTGAGAATTTGCACTGACACCAGGGAAATGATTATCCATGTCTTTTATCTCTAGGGAAGTTACTGGGATGCCACTTTTACCATTTGTTATACATATTTCAACTTAAAAAAAACAGTTTATCTCTAAACATATAAATCACAGTCAATACTCATCATCGTTTAGGGCAGTCGCCCAGGTGGCAGATTCCCTATCTTGTTTTCCTAGCCTTTTCTTAAATGATTTCAATGACATTGCAAATTTATTGAACATCTCCCTTGGTAAGTTATTCCAATCCCTAACTCCCCTTCCTATAAATGAATATTTGCCCCAATTTGTCCTCTTGAATTCGAACATTACCTTCATATTGTGACCTTCCGTACTTTTTAAAGATGTCAATCAAACTTATTCATCTACTAATGTCATTCCACGCCATTTCTCCGTTGACAGCTCAGAACATACCACTTGTGTTAAATAACACTTGTATGTTTTATTATTCATCCACCTATCACATGTAACATACCACTTAGTCGAGCAGCTCGTCTTCTTCCTCCCAGTTCTTCCCAACCCAATTTTTGCAACATTTTTGTAACGCTACTCTTTTGTCGGAAATCGCCCAGAACAAATCGAGCTGCTTTTCTTTGGATCTTGTCCAGTTCTTGAATCAAGTAATCCTGGTAAGGGTCCCATACACTGGAACCATACTCTAGTTGGGGTCTTACCCGAGACTTACATGCCCTCTCCTTTACATCCTTACTACAACCCCTAAACACCCTCATAACTATGTGCAGAGATCTGTATCCTTTATTTACAATCCCATTTATGTGATTATCCCAATGAACATCTTTCCTTATATTAACACCCAGTTACTTACAATGATCCCCAAAACGAACTTTCACCCCTTGAATGCAGTAATTAAAACTGAGAGGATTTTTCCTATTTGTGACACTCACAACCTGACTTTTAACCCCGTTTATCATCGTACCATTGCCTACTGTCTATCTCACATTATCAAGGTCATTTTGCAGTTGCTCACAATCTTGTAACTTATTTGTTACTCTATACAGAATATAATCACCTGCAAAAAGCCTAACCTCTGATTCCACTCCTTTACTCACTCCTTTCCACTCCCTTATATATAAGAAAACATAAAGGTCCAATAATACTGCCTTGAGGAATACCCCTCTTAATTATTACAGGGTGAGATAAAGCTTTGCCTACTCTAATTCACCGAGATCTATTTTCTAGAAATACAGCAACCCATTCAGTCACTCTTTTGTCTAGTCCAGTTTCATGCATTTTTGCCAGTAGTCTCCCATGATCCACCCTATCAAATGCTTTAGACAGCTCAATCACGATACAGTTCATTTGACCTCCTGAATCCATAATATCTGCTATATCTTGCTGGAATCCTAAAAGTTGAGCTTCAGTGGAATAACCTTTCCTAAAACCGAACTGCCTTTTGACTATAGACTGCTGTTTTTTTAATAATCTATTATTAAAAGTGGAAGAGACTTGATTGCTTATTGTTAGGCACCTGTTTGTGATGAAAATTTTTGCCTAATTTTGTCCTTTTTAAAGTTATTTTGGTATATTTTTATCTATTTTAATTTTATTTAGTCAATTTCGCTAAATTTTATTTTCACTTTTCGGCAATAACAGGTAAACCAAGAATTTAGTTGATAACTCATTTGCAGTATAACAATGTTGTATTTTTGAATAATTACATATACAATAGTTAAGCTTCTGCTTAGAACACATGCAGTATTACACATTATACCAAAACATGGAAATTTTGGAAAGTTGTATCAGCTGTCACTTTAACAAGTAGGGCCTAACCTAAGTTTATAATTTACACATCAGTCTGAAAAAGACAGATACCATGAGTTCCATATTACTGGGAGTCAGAGCTGTTCTCCTGTCAGACTTTACCTTACAATATGTTGAATGCCCTCTCACTATCAACATTACTGACTGATCATGAAGATATTCTCCAAGGTACTCAACACTTTTATACTATTGAGTTCCACCTGATGATTACAGGAATAGGGAAGAGTTTAGCTTTAGTGGGTTTGTCTTCATATTTCCTTTTCAAGAATTGAATGTATACATGCTTTTTCTTCTGTCTATTAAAGATGTATTTTGCCTGTACAACACATTGGTTCAAAGCACTAAGTTCCACAGCCTGCACACTGCCCACCAAATTCAGTTTATGAGCCCAGTACTGCGTGTGTACTAAACCTTCTGAAACTAAAACCCGAACTGCGTTTATGCACTTGCCTATGTAATGTGCTGAATTTGAAGTTATAGAAACTACATTCTGGTACTGAATTTCAAATTTGTGAACTACATTCATAATTGCCTGTGAACATGCAGCAGCATTAGCATTTGCAATAACTTACACTCCCCCTACAAATAACTTCTGAACTGTTCTACCGCCACAACTAAGCACCTTTACCAGAACCATAAACATACATTGCCCCTTTTTTTATCAGTCGTTTCATCACACTGAATTGAAACTCTCATCTTTCACATTTTCTTTTACTCTTTCCTCCTCCTCCTTGATGATTTGAGGTACAGAACCTTCCCACAGTCTTCCAGCTGTGGGTAAGTCTCCAGCACCTTAAAAATCAATAGGCCTAATATTAGAGGGCTCTTTAACATCATTTGAATGAATTAAATGATTTATAATTTTAAGTAAATGAGGGATCCAGCATGCATTATCTAGGCCTAAATGTCATAAAACGAGAGAACTACCATATGTGATACAAATTCATATAATTTTATTAAATACCTCCTATTCAATACAATAATAACGTAATAAAAACTTACATATTTATTAAGTTGTTAATATGGTACATGTCTCGCTCCTTTTTCGTGAGCATCATCAGCCAATTATCATTTACTTAAGGTTATATAAGATCGTGAATCTATTCTATTGGATTAAATTATGCTTGTAAACCTGATTGACAAATCTTATAATGTTTTACAAGTCATATAACAAAAAAATTGTCTTTAAGTTAAAACATATTTGTCTAAAATCTATCTAAGTAACATTTTATTGACGAAACTCATCTGGTGAACATCCTTTAAAATTATTTTAAAAACCTTTTTTGATCTGGCTAATTGTATTGATTCAATGTTGCTTGACTTGTATGATTGTCGTTGAAACTTCGTTAACTATATTAACAATTTTCTACAGTTGATAATTGCTTATGTTATGAACATTTAACTTGTTCTCGATGTTGCTGGAGTAACATTTGTACAAAATGTACTGGCATTAATCTTATGTTGTCAATACGAGAGTATTGTTTATGAACAAACTTGTTGGTGAATAAAAAGTGTCTAATGTGAGGTAGAATTTGAATGGTTCTTGTGTGTTCCAAATTGGACTTGTTGGTATATTTTTCTTTCTGCTGCATAATTGTCTAGTGTTACTCCTAGCCTCTTGAGAACTACTTCTTGTTCTGTTTGCACTCCTTGTATTATATGAAGTTTCAACGACAATCATGCAAGTCGAGCAACATTGAATCAATACAATTAGCCAGATCTCGAAAGGTTTTTAAAATAATTTTAAAGGATGTTTACCAGATGAGTTTCGTCAATAAAATGTTACTTAGATAGTTTTTAGACAAATATGTTTTAACTTAGACATAATCTTTTTGTTATATGACTTGTAAAACATAAGATTTGTCAATCAGGTTTACAAGCATAATTTAATCCAATAGAATATATTCACGATCTTGTATAACCTTAAGTAAACGGTAATTGGCTGATGATACTCACGAAAAAGGAGCGAAAGATGTACCATAAATAAATATGTAAATTTTTATTACGTTATTGTATTGAATAGGAGGTATTTAATAAAATTATAAGAATTTGTATCACAAGTAGATCTTCAATACGGACAAAAATGAAATTTATAACCTGCAAAGAACTAGCATAACTGCACAAAGTTATTGGAAAACCATAACCTCAAATTTCCCAAATTGTATAGTACGGTACTGTACAAACAAGGTATATATTTCTCCATCCACTCTCTCATCTTTGGATCAACTTTTTCCAGTGGAATATTTGCCTCCATAAAAGCTTGAGTTTTAAATAAAATGAATTCTTCTTTATCGTATTTCGCTAGTTTTGTCGCTGAACTAGTGTCTCTGAGACTAGCTTGTTTTCTGATGCCTGCCGTCGTTAGCGCCTTTTCCTTGTTCTTCTTACGTGGAACTGTGTTATTAATGTGTTTCAGGCACGTGTCCTTTCTCTGCCACTCAGTTCACACATTACAGTATTTGCAAATCAGTAAAACAACCATTTTAATAAACCGAGCAAAAAATGGGAAATTTGACCCTTTCCTGCCCTTAGTGCCCGGCTGCATTATCTGTACACTTCTGCGATCTATGAGATCTATATCTATGAGATAGTGTGTTTATAAGGCATTTATGAACACGCAGTACGATCTACAAGGCTTAGGAAATGAAAGAAGAGCTACAATGTCTTGACGTCGCCTAGGCAAAAGTCTTGAATTTCTGGGAGCGCGTGTCAGCTGCTTCAGCCATAAACATGGCGGGATTGAATACTGCAGTTATTGAATCTGAGCTGAATATAGGCGTAGAAAGTGACACAAAATTGTTGAGTAGGGGTGAAGGTCAATTTTTAGTGGGTGAATAACATATCAAGATAATTTTAGTGATAACAGTGATATAAGTGAAAACGGCTATCGAGAATTCAGACCTGGTGGTGGTGCTGCAGCATTTTTGGTAACACAAAACACTTTGTTTCCTTACTCCGAATGATTATGTGGATGATGTTGAACTTGTCCATAATTTCGAAAGGGTATTACGAGAAATATATTATTTTATACTTATGTTATGAGAAACTATTCAGTGAGATAGCTACTTGCACATATATCAATGCAGCATTCAAACAGGCTCATTCCGATAAGAGATACGGAATGGGAAAACATTTGCTCAGAGGAAATAGAAGCTGATATACAGCATATGGGCATCATTCCACTTCCAGAATCATGTGGTTATTGGTTTGGAAAGATTATACAACATGAGAATGTGACAAATACAGCCTGCCTCTATGTTGAGTATCACCATTATAGGGGTGGAGGTTTGAACCAACAACCTTATGACTCAGTGAACAGAAATGGATGTGATGGTATGTTTTCTAATAACATTGAAAATCTGAACACATTGTAATCAACAGATTTTATTATATTTAACTTTTTCTGAAACAATGTGCTCTGCTTCAATTTTTCCTAAATAATAGGTTGAAACCTAGGGATAAGTGGAATGAAAATGTGGGCAAGAAGGGGTTAAACGCACCAGTTAGCAGCGATTTTCAACAGGCAAGAGGACACAGTCACTCCGTCACGTAATA
Source organism: Anabrus simplex (assembly GCF_040414725.1). Classification (NCBI taxonomy): domain Eukaryota; kingdom Metazoa; phylum Arthropoda; class Insecta; order Orthoptera; family Tettigoniidae; genus Anabrus; species Anabrus simplex. The sequence continues at coordinate 220,820,111 of NC_090266.1, forward strand.
TGAATACGATAAATTTCTTGCTTAATGTAGGATATAAATCATGGGATATGAACTTCATGGTTTTGATCCGTATTGAATTGTCACAATAATAATAATAAAAAAATTAATGTTGTAATGGTCCACCTTTTCAATACTGTAATATGCAATATTATTGAATTACATTACTAAACTGGGGACTAGTTTCGGCCTTGGCTGGCCATCTTCAGCCTTAATGTAATACATCTAATAACTAAACAAATGTACGAACAACTGACATAAAAACAAGTGTACAAAATCACAATTAGAATCTGGGATGAAAAATGTGTAAAATTTGAAATATAAATTAGGATCTAAATTCTTAGCATCTGGGGTATGCTCATCATCCAGACTCTTTCTTGCATTAATATTAATAGAATTGTTAGTTCCATCACTACTAATCAATTCAATTTCATTTTGCAAAACGGGAACTGGTAAATGTTGATTCTGTAGTCATAATTCAGTTTTTCATAATATTCACAGCACCTTTCCTCAGCAGCCATCTCTTTTCCCACATTCTTCGGCCCTGCCTCAATTTCCCCCTTCCCCTCTGCCCCCCCTCTTCTTTCCCCGACCTCTCCTCTTGCTCCGCTCCTTCCTTTTCCTTTGAATCTCACAACTGTTAGTATGAGGCACACAACAATACACCACGCACCACATGCTGCAATGAGAGGTAAGTCTCATATAACCTCTGCCATTTGACTAACACACTCTCTCTCCTTCTGTTCATTAATTGGGAACATGCATCATTTTCAAAAATATTTTTTTTTTGAAAAGTACACCAATGAAATAGTACGTAAACGTATTACATTGTAGTATGTTGCCTTGTTTTCTACCATTAAAAAAATATTTAATAGTGCCTTTCTGCGAGGCGAGTGAAACGGCCTCTGACGTAAGCGGCGCGCTGTGACGTCACGATCCAGTACCGCATGGAGCTCTGCCAGCCGTTGTGCATCAGCCGTTGCTAAAAGCCGATTGTTTATTATTCATGATCGCGAATAACTTCGAAATGACAGAAGAAAGGTTCAAAACAGCACAGTCAGACAATCTACCATGTGTAGATGTCATCATTCTTGAAAAATGTGACTTTTGTGGCCGCAGAAATTAGCAGATAACAAGCAAGTTTGTAAGTGGCGTCCTTTATATACGTGCAATGTACTGTAAACCATAGTATTAGGATAACAAAGAACCTGGATAGATATCACATCACTTTCAACATTTCCTTCTAGACTGATTCCCCTATTAAAGAATAACATTACATTTTCGGGCTTTCAGCATTAGTAAAGTAAGAAATCGGATTTCAGCACTAACATAAACATATAGGTAGCATTATAGTACTAGTCCGCTTCTGTGGTGTAGTGGTTAATGTGTGCCACTCCCCGAGGCCCGGTTTCGATTCCCGGCTCTGCCATGAAAGTTGAAAACAAATAGTACGAGGCTGGAACGGGGTCTACTCAGCCTCGGGAGGTCAACTGAGTAGAAGGGTTTCGAATCCCACCTCAGCCATCCTCGAAGTGGTTTCTCGTATTTTCCTACTTCTCCTCCAGGCACCTAAGGCCACGGCCGTTTCCTTCCCTCTTCCTTGTCTATCCCTTCCGATCCTCCCATCCTCCCACAAGGCCCCTGTTGAGCATAACAGGTGAGGCCGCCTGGGCGAGGTAATGGCCCTCCTCACCAGTTTCATCACCATACTCAAAGTCTCACGTTCCAGGACACTGCCCTTGAAGTGGTAGAGGTGAAATCCCTCGCTGAGTCCGAGAGAAAACCAACCCTGAAGGATAAACTGATTAAGAAAGAAAGAAAGATCATAGTACTGTAGGTCTATAACCTATCATTTCTGAAAAAAATATATATTTATGGTTGGGGCAACTGGCCTACCCACTTCCGGGGTCCATGAAAGAGAATTAAATATCTTTGTGGAGGGAAAAAGTTAAACATGATAAAGATAAATATGACTTCATCTAGTTTTCACAAGTTGGGCTGAGTGGTTCAGACGGTTGAGGTGCTGGCCTTCTGACCCCAACTTGGCAGGTTCGATCCTGGTTCAGTCCGGTGGTAGTTGAAGGTGCTCAAATACGTCAGCCTCGTGTCGGTAGATTTACTGGCACGTAAAAGAACTCCTGCAGGACTAAATTCCTGCACATCGGCGTCTCCGAAAATCGTAGAAGTAGTTAGCGGGGCGTGAAGCCAATAACATTAATTACATTTGGCTTTTAACAAGCTGAGCATATCAGGAAAGAAAAGTGTCCTGGTGACATTTTAGTCGCTCAATACAGGAATGTCTTTGGGTAGGAATGGGAACAAAGCGGCCGTGGCCTTAGGTACAGCCTCAGCATTTGCCTGGTGTGAAAATGGGAAACCACGGAAAACCATCTTCAGAGCTGCCGGCAGTGGGGTTCAAAACCTTCTATCTCCCGGATGCGAGCTCACAGCTGCGCGCTCCTAACCGCACGGCCAACTCGCGCGGTATTTTTACCCTTCGGTTTATTGACTTGGCTTGTATAACCTAAAACTTAGGCTAAGTTCTATAATATTTTAAACACCTACATCACTATTTTCACCTGTGTGCAATTATGTTATTTATTTCATTAATATTATGATAATTATTATAATTGAGCATTGTTAACTTATAAGACCCCAACAGACAAGCATTGGTTTTGTGTAGAGTTATACATTTGTTAAATTCACGTTGTTTCCTTTCATGATGTACACGCCTATTCTTTGTTACATTATAGAGTATTTAGATATAGCCTAAATTTACCAATTAAGCTCTTCAACAAAGACATACATAACTGTCCCATGCCAAGATATATTGGTAGAATTAGAGCTGTCAAAATGGTTCATAACCCCTTTGATTTATTATCTTGACATGGATCACCCAAAACATAGGTTAGGTTTGGAGAATACTTTAATAATCAGCATTATTTAATGCACTGTTTATTACTTTCATATTCCAAGATGTAATTGAAGCATTTAAATAAAGCATCATACATTAAAATTTAAAGTTTTACCACTAGAACAGCTGACATGGAAAAGTGATTTGAAAATTCAAACAAATTCATCTTACGTTAAAATCTTCAAAAAAGTAAACTGTAGACTTTTCCGATATATCACCAGCATTTCTCCGGCTCGCCAAAATCCATTTCTCCCTAGTTTTAGCGTCTTTGAAACATGTATAAACAATTTGTTTGGTATGGTATGCGATGTGCTGTTGCACATCGGATCTCTACACCATTTACAAGTTTTCTGCCTCACTGTCTGCGCAGGATTCATTTTAAGTCTAAAATATACCACTCAGATTATTATCCAATGTATAGACCTCGAATTTAACCATACTAGACACTAACGTAAAGTAGAAATACGCGAAGTGTATCCTGCTTCTCACAGCACACTATGTGTTATTTCGTCTGCTAATTCAGTCAACCTGTACGATGACGTCAGACCAATGAGATCGCGTACTTGCGTGACGTGACATTTTCGTAGATTTTTATCATATTTGGAGTTATTATTTGTACATTATGATCACATTTTTGAATTCTGCATGAAATTTTGAATCAGATTAGCATATTTTTAATTAAAACCCCGGATCATGCATGTTCCCTATTTTGTCCAATTTTAGCAATCGTTTATTCAGGTTAACTTCATGGTCACCGCAATGAATTGCGAATTCATGCCAGCCACAAATTAAGAATGTGTCAGTTTTAACCATATCATCATGTGCTGTCCTGACAATGTCCAACGGCATTTCAGCATGATTTTAACAAGTACTACAGGAACATTCCATTTTATTTACTTTGGTTGATGTGGAAACACCATCTAGCAGTTCTGGGTCAGCTGGTGGTTTTTACAGTGGCGTCCAGTGGCTTGCATACTGCTAACACCACTCAAGTAATTTTGGTGATTGATCTGACTACAAAATCAACATTTACCAGTTCCTGTTTTGCAGTTGAAATTGTAATGATTAGCAGTAATGGAACTAACAATTCTATGAATATTAATGCAAGAAAGAGTCTGGATGATGAACATACTCCAGATGCTAAGAATTAAGAGCCTAATTTATTTTTCAAATTTTACAAAGACTTCATCACAGATTCTAATGTCAGTTATGTTTTTGTACATTTCTTTTTATGTCAGTTGCGTGTTCATAGATTTTAGTTATTAATGTATTACATTAAGGCTAAAGATGCCCAGCCAAGGCGGTAACTAGTCCCTAGTTTAGTAATGTAATTAAATAATATTGCATATAATACTATTGAAAAGGTGGAACATTAAGACATTAATAATTGTTCTTGCTTCACAGAAAGCTAATTTAGCTATAATCTATATACTGTCTTAGCTTCCAATATATATCGAAGGGTATAAATTGGATTGTGGCATCGATTATCGGATTTTATTGCCACAATTCCCCTTGAATCTCAGTTGTTAACTTCAAATGATGCAATTCCGAATAATTTTGTAAATTATTTTGCGATTTTGCTTAAACGTAAATAGTTTAGTGTTTTTGAGCCAAATGCAAAAAATTTTGCGCTTTGCAAATACAGGTGTCTCTACTTATTGTCCATTGTTTTAGCATTATAAGTGAAGATGTTATCTGAAAGACTGACATCTGTATCTCAGTTACCCTCCATTTTTATTATAAATACTACTTTTATTGCATTTTTATTCACACATTGTAAGTCGGTATTAACTCTGAAATCAGGTGCTTTTTGGTCTTTCAGTCTACTTACGAACATTGTGGAACTGTTCAGTTTTTACCACCAGTGTCTTGTTTTTACAACACTGCCATGGCTTCTGTTGCTTTTTGTTCTTTCACATGTTTGTAAGTTTGTTTAACCCTTTCCACTCAAATTATTTGTACGTCCTGATTTCTCCCAACTCGCATTTATTTCTCTCAGCATTCTTCATATTTTAAAACCTGGTGTTAAGTACTGGTTGTAACAATATATACAGGAAGAAACTACAAAATTAATGAATTTATGGTATTTACATGACACAAAATCATGTTTTTTACTTTCTTAACGGTATGTCATGAGTGTGTGGAAGCGTTCAAAGCAAATGCTTGGATGGAGCCCTGCTTGCTTATCCAACCAGTCTGCACTAAAATAATCCTGCATTTCTGCCTTACTGTTCATCCCCATGTTGATAATTGTACCAATAAATGCCTTCAGCTCTTCTAATGTCACAGCTTTCCAAGAAAACCAGATAGATCTCTTCTGAAGTGGAGTATTTTGCTGTAATTTCATTTCGGCAAATTCGTTTGTCTCATGGACAATAGAGGTTATCAAGTAATCAGTAAAAAATAGCTACCAGTACTCTAGTTCTATTTTAAGTCTATTGCCACAATTTATGAATACACTGACTAATCTGAAAGGAAATTTGGGTAATCCTGCATCACCCGTTCTCCGCAATCTCCAAGGTATGATTGAAGTCAGCCCTGTATACTGGGACCGGGACGAGTCAAAATACTATCGCCTTCTCCATGATTTCTTGCGACGCTGATATCAATATTGTCATTTGAATCACTAATAGATATATCACTTACATCGCCAGATTCAAAATTTTCATCACTTTCATGGTCACTATAAAAATAATCAGCCGAAATAGACGCAAGAATCTCAGCTTCGTTCAGACTGTGTGCCGCCATGTTGCTTCACGCGACTGCTTTCCATTGTCAAGGAAACGGAGCAATTTTGCCAAGCAAAGAGAAACTAAAACACACCTATTTGGTTTCCGGAAGGGACCAGCACTTACGAAACGAAGTATAAAAGCCCTGGCATTCCAGGTAACCTAACGAGCGGCGAAACATTGTCGACTCAGGGTCGACACACGAGCAATAACGCTGAGCGACGGCTGTCGAACCTCAGGTCGACACACGAGCAGAAAGGGTTAAAAGCCATAATTTTTGTTGTTACTGAATAGTTAACATTTCTTCAATCAGCACTTCATAAATTTTGAATTTACTTTGACAGGTGATCAGTTTAAATGATAGCAATGATACCTTAAATATGTACATAAAATTCTGTTGCATATCCTCTAAAATAGCTTTCACTTCTAGGCTCTAATCATTTTTGGGATATTATTTGCTCTCTCTGAGCAAGTTAGCTATATTCGAGAGATGGTCCGTAGTTTTCCACTTTCACACTGGACAAATGCTAGACCTGTACACTCCATAACAAAAAAATGTGAAGGGACTCTTAGAGAAAGAATGTGTGTCAAGCATTTTGTACTTCATCCCATGTCATTGCCTTTCCTATTTTTCTTAGTCTTGCACACATTTATCCAGTACATATTTTGCCAAGAAATTTTCATGGTTCTGTTGTGTTCAGAAAGTGATAGGCAGCATTCAGAGCTTAGATGGGCAATGAAATGAAATGGCGTATGACTTTTAGTGCCGGGAGTGTCCGAGGACATGTTCGGCTCGCCAGATGCAGGTCTTTTGATTTGACACCCATAGGCGACCTGCGCGTTGTGATGGGGATGAAATGATGATGAAGACGACACATACATCCAGCCCCCGTGCCAGCGAAATTAACCAATTAAGGTTAAAATTCCCGACCCTGCCGGGAATCGAACCCGGGACTCCTGTGACCAAAGGCCAGCACGTTAACCATTTAGCCATGCAGCCTGATGGGCAATGAGAGAGCCCCACTCTTTGAGCCAATCGCACGAGCGCTGTAAGAGCAGAGAGCAGCTGACTTCTAATAGATTGTGCTGTAAAGACTAGATGGCGATATGCAAAGTCAAAGCACAAGCTAAAGCCACTGCATTGCACCTGGCAGAATATATTACGTTAATGCAATACAATCATACAGTTTGTTCGTTGTTCATTGTTTGTGCTGTACTCCTAAACAACCTTTTATGTTGGCTTGCAGTATTTCCATGACTAAAGGTAGTAATTAAAGGAATAGTTATCACATGTCAGAATACTTCTGTTTCCTAAGCATAACCTAATGAAATGAATATAAGTAAATGTATTTACTTAGCACATGCCATTTGTGTACACAATTTTATTTATTTTTCCCAAAATCATAGGTTGCCTATATTGACAAGGTATAATTCTAGTACAAAAGATTGAGACAGTTCTAAATAAATCTGCATTTTTAAGACTTATACAAAAAAGTACACGCTAATATTGATTCAAAATTAAATTTAAAAAGTGACGTTCATCTAAAGTGGAAAAATTTTAATAACTACCATAAGTTTTTCCTAAGTAACTTATTTTGTTTCCTCATCATAATCTAATGCACTGAGTGGAGCGAGGCATTCGGCACAATAGTACTGCTAAAAGTTCAAATCTGTTTTGATACACCTTCTTTCCTTAGTTGCAACTGTGAGCCATCCAAGCAGCTGCCAGGATGCATCTTCCGTCAGAGCTCGTACACTGCTCCTTAGCCTGCCTAAGCTGGAGCATTGCTCATTGAGCCCAATTGTGTCCATCTTTCATTTAGGGCATTTTTTTAGTTAATATCATCTAAATCATTTAAATTGTTTCTAAAATTGGGGTCTTTCATTGATAATGTGTAGATGAACTTCAATGTATTATGTAGCCAAAGGATCTTCATGATAATCATTCTTGTATTTGGAGACTTACAGGGAACATCGGCAATGGTTAAGTCGAATGAGTTAGCTGGAAAATTTATGATGTCCAATAACGGACCATTTATATTGGTATTATAAATTTACTCATTCGGGACAAGTATTTCAGATTCCCTATGGGAATCAGTATCTATATCATCAATGGTTAAGTCGCCGATTGCGATGAAACTTGCCAAACACATTGAGGTACACGTAAAAAAGATGTCGGCATCAATTTTTGGTGCTGACATTCATTAGGGCGTTAACTAAGGGGCATAAAAGTTGCAACATTTCAAGTTCTGCGCGATCAGCGGTAACTACCTGCTGGCCAATGCTAATCTGGCACACTGCCTGCCAGGAGACACACCTCCGCACCTGCTCCCCTCCCCACTCCAACTGGTTCGCCGCTGCAAGTTTCCCTTCTCCCCTCGCACTTGCCGGCTGCTTAGCTGTTGAATGGGACCGGTGCTATACTTCGCTTCTTTTTGCACTATAATTATTGAAATCCTTTATATAACGTCCCGATTTACACACAATGGAAATAAATAACCTAAACTAATATACCCATATTTTATTCAAATGTTATATTTTCATTCCTGCTAATTCCGGTGAGTTGTCACATTCATGGGTACAACCCCGAGTTAAGCACCACCGGGCGTGGTCAAACGTGGTATGGGGTACTGCGTCCGTCCTACGCTTAAATTATTATTTACTTCTAAAACGCCTTAAAGCTGTCGGTAGTGTCCTTTAGAGTGGACATACATATGAAATTAATTAAATTAAATCACTTACCATTAAATAAATCGCCCACCTTTAAACAACGTTACATATCTATTTAAAGAAATTACGTGCCTGGATAGAGGATCTCAATTAATGTAATGAGATTCGGTACCTCGGGATATCAAAACCTGGTTACAGATCCAGATCTTCTTTTTATGTCCCCTCCCCCTCCCCCCCACCAATTTTGTGTATGCTATCACTTGTGTCATAACAAAACGAAATTGCGAACGATGACGACGACAACAATTATAAACCCCGAGTTTGAAACTACTGGTATTTTCCATATTGCATACTCTGGTATAAGGAATATAGGTAGGATGTTTTTATTTGTGCTTGTACTGAACGATTTATTTATGTTTTGCAGCGATTAGACACAACACATTTCAATTGCATCAATGGTTGTTGAATATAAATCAGTTTAATGCATAGACAACTTTGATATGAGTATCTATGACATGGAATGTTGTAAAGTTTGACATGATAAGAAAAGCCTTGAAATATAAAAAAGATGTGTATTTATAGTCTTACCTGTAGTCTTACTTCACCGGTACTTTTGCGTTATAGCTGACAAAGGTCTATGTATTCAAGAAGTACCAATATTAAAGTATCACACTACATTCTTCTGGGTACAATGGCAGTTACATACCTCAAAAATTAAAATGACTATTGCACGAACTGGTACAACAACAAACAATTACAAGGCGACAAATAAATGACTCTGTATACATTACGAAGTACATTGGTCAAACTCTCCGTCAATAACTGATAGTAAATAAAAACAATCTTTTGTCTGTTCAAAACATTAAAAAATAGTGAAAAGAAAACTGAAACAAAACACAATTAACAACAGGCACCATACTTTTATCACGGGACGTATGCTTTACAGTAGTGGTGTTCCTTGGGTGTTCAAATTGTCCAGGATGATCATCAACGTATCCACTGCGGTACCACGAGTACTTCCACACGTTTTTGAATCGAGATGTCAGCTGGCTCCGGGATGTAGGGGTAGCGTGCCTACCTCTTACCCGGAGGCTTTGGGTTCGATTCCCGGCCAAGTCCGGGATTTTTTACCTGGACCTGAGGTCTGGCTCGAGGTCCACTCAGCCTACGTGATTAGAATGGAGGAGCTATCTGACAGTGAGATAGCAGCCCTGGTCTAGAAAGCCAAGAATAACGGCCGAGAGGATTCGTCGTGCTGACCTCATGACACCTCGTAATCTGCAGGCCTTTGGTCTGAGCAGCGGTCTCTTGGTGGACCAAGGCCCTTCAAGGGCTGTAGTGCCATGGGGGGGGTGGGATGTCAGCTGGAAATGTAACAGTGATTGCAGCTTTAAGATGGTGTTACGGTGGTGCAGCACAATACCGGTATCCATAAGTCGCAGCCCAGAATACATTCGTCTTGTGAACGTTTTCCAAATCCGAAACCCATACACGTCAAATGGCTGACAAACTGCTGTAGCGCCGGCTGGAGTCTTCATAACTTCTACTTCCGTGCCAGGGACAAGCGCATTGTGGCCAAACAAAGAATCTAACAATAAAATGTTTTGTCCATCGGGTAAACTTGGTTTCAAGATGTCATTATACTAGCACTGAACTTCTGCTTTGCCCATCTTTCCAGATGTGGTGCACACATCAATATTTTCATGTGAAAATGTGCTTTTCTTAACAAGGTAACCAAAAACACAATTTCTTTCCTTTAAAAATATTAGCAACGGGGAGAGTAGCTCACCTACTGCTGATGCGGTTGGCATAATTGTGTAGGTATGCATAGTAGAGGGAATTGGTTGGACCACCGTACTAATTGACTTTTCTCCTCGGCACGCTAACGTTCTGCCGGTGTATATTTCCAAATTAAAGCCACTTTGGTCACTGTTAAAAACATGTGATGGGCTGTGCAACTGTGTTTTTTCTCTTATGTTTTCCACAAACATTTCGGATTCCACTATAACGTCAGTTTCCCTATCAAGTTTTTTCGTTGTTGCCATGACAGTAATTTTTCTGGATGTGATCCCAAATTTGTTTTTGAAGTCGTACAACCAGCCTGAGGATGCTCTAAAGTCGTGGATCCCTCGAGAGCGGGCACTTTGCATTGCCCGCTGTTTGATTGTGACTTCATGGATGGTGGACGTACGTTACTCCTGGTCAAATTTTTCCTTGCAATCCATCATAATAAGATCAAATTTGTCTCGGAGAGAGCCTCCTTCATCCACTACTTTTTTTCCAGTCGGAGAGTTGTGCCTCACTATGCAAACAACGGAATTTCTTTTGCACAGTTGCAAATTTCAGATATTTCAGTTTTCCACCCATCCAGTAGTTGACTACTCTTGTTTTATACTGTAAGTCTGCGGTGTCCATCGAATTGGCACTGTCTTGGCTTTGTCCCGGTTCTGGCTCGCTATATTAAATATCCTTTTCGTGTTCCTCCGACTGATCAGACCTGTACGTCAAACTTGTAACGTCCTCCAAATAGAGACTGTCACCTTCAAGACAGTAACTTGTAAGCTCTGAAAAACAAAATAAAAATAATTAAAATAATGTTATATATTTATTGTCTGAAACAACGGAGAACACAGATGTTTGTTTTAAAAAAAAACAAAACGAGAGAGTTATCGGTATCAACATATCAGACGGTCCAGTGCTGAAAACTAAAACCTAAAATTTCACATGCATTGCAAAAGATCATGCTTCAATCTACGTTATTACGGCCTATGTCACGCAGTGTGACATCACTCCGTCAAAACCTATTTGAAAACGGTTGACTGCTTAACACTCGCCCTCAGTCGCGTCTTAAAGCTGCAGCTCCCGAAAGTTCAGCGGACCTTCTTGACCATGATTTGCTTGAAGATGATAAAATAATTTTTGCAAACTTTTTCATAAACATTTCAGAAAATGTAAACTGATTAATACAATGTGGAAATTACAAAGGGGAGATATGAGGATGGCAGATAGAATACGCAAAGTGTAGCATCGGTTCTCTTAAACAGCTAGGCAGACGGTATGGCACGGGGAGAAGGGAAACGTGTGGTGTAGAATCAGGAGGGGAGGAGGTGCAGAGGTGTGGCACAAGGCAGACAGAGTGCCGGCTAAGCAGTGGCCAGAAGGTATTCATCGTTCACGCGGAACTTGAAATGTTGCATCTTTTAGGCGCTTTAGTTAACGCCCTAATGAATGTCGGCACCCAAAATTGATGCCGACATCTTTTTTACTGGTACCTCTGTTTTTTCCAAGTTTCATCGTGATCGGCGCGTTAACCATTGTCGATGTTTCCTTGTTAGAAATTTTCATCTGACCATTTTTTGTGTTAAGGAAGCTTACCTTAACCTTCTTTTACTCGGGCTATCTGCAGGGGTCTGCTCAAAGCTGAGACTAAATTTTGTGATTTTTCAAACGAAATATAAAAAATCAGCACAAACCAAATATACATATTCGAGTAAAAAATCATCTCATTAATACATAGAATCATAAGCATTAAAAGAAACCTGCAACATATTGTAACATGGAGAAAAATTATTCCATAGTCATCTTGCACAGCTTCCTAACACTGACTGGGCCTGCTTAAAACACAAGCCTCTCCATTGTTGTCTGTCTTCCACCATCTGTCATCACTTTGATCCAGTCCTCCTCCTATTATGTTCACTTGCTCCTCAACTCCTTTCACCCATACACCCTGCGGGCTTCCTCTTGGTCTCCTGCCTTCCAGTTCCATCTTGTGTATCTTCCTGGGTATCCTCGTCTCCATTCTCTTCATGTGTCCATAACATCTAAGCCTTGATTTCATTATCCTACCTTGCAGTGGTTTCGCTTTCACTTATTCTTAACCTCATTTCTTATCTTGTCCAGGTTTGTTACTCTTCTACTTCTCAAAATTTTCATCTCACTAGCCTGGATTCTGCTTTTCTCTCTTCTAATCGCCCACATTGCTGAAGCAATTAGTGCATCTGGTATATCACACCTTTGTTATTTTGGGGGACATCTTTACTCCATACCAAGCTTCTTACATTTTTGAGGTATGTTTGTGCTTGTCTCCGCCCACTCATTTATGCCCTTTCTTCCATTTTCCTATATTCAGCTCCTAGGTACTTGATTGTCTCTAACTTCCTCAGTTGTTCCCTTTCAATTGTTACTCCAGTTGTGGGTATATTCTTCCTGGCTGTAAGCACAATCTCATTCCTCTTTACACAAAAGTTTGAGCCATATCCTCGTGCTGTTTCATCCCATGCATCCAACTTTTCCTCAATTTATTGATTCTGTTTACTATCAAATCATCTGCAAACGCCATTTCTTTAATCTTTTCTTCCCCAATTTCCTCTCCTACTCATAACTACCATATTTTCTCGCATAATTAACGCCCTTACATAATTTACGCATCACAATATTTTTGGGTCCAATGTGGAGAACATCCATCACGCAGCTCCAGATGAGTTTGGAAATAAAGATGTCAACTATTCAGGTAGCAGCCTGCCTGTTGTGATATCGGCATTCCAAATACTGGGCAATGTGCTGTTTTCAGTCGGTAGGAAATACCACCCATTCTCTTTGGGAAATACCACTGTACTAGTTCAGTGAGAGAATCAGTGCAGAAGTGACTAGTGACGCTCTATTCTAGTCTGGTACAAACGTATTTTAAGAGTGTTTTGGGTATGGGATATGCGTTTTTTGTGATCCCAAAATTTAGTCCACAGTGAGCAAGTATGCGAGTAATGGTACATCATATAAACTTGCAGTGATCAGCTACACCAAAACATACAGAAATAGGGCAGTGGGCCGGAAGTATTCAGTGTCCAAATGCAACGTGCGGTAAAAGTAAAGTCCACTTCAAGCGACCAAGTCTCGCAAAGCATTTCGCGGACCGAAAAGTGGCAACTTTCTGAAAGTAGGGGAGGATCTGCTTAAATGTATGATTTCGTTACACAACGTTGGATATGCCATTTCTCACAAAATGCTGTATTTTAAACGACGAGAAATAGCTGCTGCACGTGAAATCAGTGTCTCGGATTTGAAGGTAGCCTTGGCTTCATTAATTTTATGAAGGGAAATGAAGGAATATTTGCTCTCCCAAATAAGAACCACAGGTCAGACACCAATCAGTTTCCGTATGCCACGAAGTCGAACAATCGATAAGAAAAGGTCATAGAGTTCACGCTACCAGAAGCGATAAAGAATGATGTACTGCAGTACTTGCTGTAACAGGTGATGGCAGAAAGTTTGCACCGTATGTTGTTCTAAAATGAAAAACGCCTGAAGTAAAATTTCCATGAGGGATCCACATTCGTATCCAAGAAAAAGGGTGGATGGACATGTTACTCATACAAGATTGTGTACGAATTGTTTGGGGAAATGTAGCAGTGGTCCCTCCTTCGATGCGCAGCCCTTCTAGTGTTGCACAGTTTTCCTTTTATACCGGTATGTCATTATTATATACTTACATGGATAGTACTTTTATTAGTACATGTTCATTTTACTTCAGGCCGTATTGTCAGCTCGTAACAGGAAGAATACTTTCCAATGTTGGTACTTCAAACACACGTGTCAAACTTCCCTGATGTACCCTATTTGACTTTTCAGAAAGAATCTTAAGCTGGAATTTTACGCCAAACGACGATTAACCGAAAATGAGTTGAACCAATTGTGTATATTAAATTTGATGTATCTTTTAAATGTAAATGAATTTTAAATATTTTCTTATATCTGAATTCCTCAAATAATTTACACATCCAAAGTTTTCGCCTGTATTTTTTGTTAAAAAAGCGTGTTAATTATGCGAGAAAATACGGTATACTGTCCATTACTACAATAAAAAGTAATATTGAGAGTGCACTTGCTTGTTTCAAACTGTTCTTCTATTCTAGCCAACTTGTTCTCTCTCACATTAACACAACTGACACTCCACCATGTAGTTGGTTTTCCAACTTTTTTTTTTTAGGGCCTTCCATATCTTGGTTCTTCATACACTGTCATATTCCTTTATCAGTATCCAAGAAGGCCATCTGTAGATCTTTTCCATATTTATAATGCTGTTCCTGTAGCTGTCATACAGTAAAGATGTCTAATGTGGGTCTTCCTGGTCCGAAGCCATACTAATCTTCTCTCAGCCTTCCTGGATCCGTCTCTCCAGAATCTTCTTGAAAATCTTTGCATGATGACACGTAGTGACTTCCTGATAGCTTTTTACACTCCTGTCTTGAAGATACCCTATTTACTTGTGTACTAGATGCCCCCCTACCCGTGGCTTTTAGAGACATAGAAAATGAGAAAGTAAATCTCTCATACAAGATTCCTCCTCCCCCTCCAACCAAACCTAATTCGTCAGAGAACAATGATTCTGCTTCGAAGTGGGATACGAGCCTTACAGCAGCTCAGATGAGATCACACAAATTTGTGAATAGTTTCGTCCGTACTACACGCACAGTGCAAACTTGCGTCAAAGCCATGCGGTACATTTGTGTTTTGTAGTTAGGAATATCCACCAGAGTAATGGTTAGCACAATTAGCTGCCATTCAAGGGGGCCTCAGTTTGATTCCTGGTACCATACTGCCAGAGATTCAAGAATGGCAGGAAAGTTGATATGCTGTAAAAATGGTACATGCAGCTCCCCTCCATTGGGGGGGATGCCGAAAAAGAGCTGCACCACGTTGGAATGAGGAAACGAGTTTAGTTAAGAAATGTTCACAGTTGTTGTTGCTATTAATATAGCTGGTGAGATCATTAACAAAGTGATAGTTTAATATCTCGTAACTCGGGCGAATGAGTCGTTTTTGGAGAGAAGTAGGTTTAAAACGTGATAAAAACAATCCAATCATAACGATTGTTTTACTTGCCAACGTATCTGACATAATAATAATAATAGTATTTTACTTCCCCACTAACTACTTAAACAATTTTCAGAGACCCCAAACATAACTACTATGTATTAATTAAAAAAAAATGGAGACAACCAATGTACAAAATTAACGTTATGATAATGTAATGCATTACCGCCAGACCTTTAGATACAAAAAAATGCGGCAAGCTTTTCGTTTTTTTTTCCCCGTCGTGGAACTTCTGGCTCTATCCGGGCACTTGGTAGCATGCCTAACCTAAGCAATGCGGCCTCTTTTTTCTCAATTGCAGCTGTTTAGGTAAATCGTGATGTGATAAATGTAGAGAACAAGCATGAAATCCATTTAAAAATAAAGGTCTGGCTGTTAAAAGCCGCAGTTATCCAAAGAATGTTTCCAGTCGCTATGTATTACATTCGGACGTACAACTCGTAACATACATTCATTATCAGCTTTCTACAGCACGGCTTTATTCGGAAGGAGTGGTTTCTGCTACACATACACCAACTGGGAATAACAGACACAATCTCCAAAAACCATTTGCGAATAGATTCTCATTTTTATTTGGATGCTAGTCAGAAACAAAACTATTCTTAAAAATTTCAAAAAGACGAGATCTCGAATGCTCTCAATGGCAGTGCATGGCTCACGAGATGGCAGTGAAGATGACCTCATTTGGAATGACACACCGCTAGCAGGGAAATTGGCAGCATTAGACAACGATAATTCAAATCAAAGCAGTGACCAGGTGTACTGCTCATCTGACGAACAAATGACTGGCCATTAAATTCTTTTGATTAATATTGCATAATATGATAATATGATACCCTTATCCCTTTTCTCTACAGGGTAAAGCGAGATGAATATTCGTAGTGAGTTTTTATGACTGCATGCCCTTTGTAACGCCAACCTCATCAGAGGAATTAATGAGATGAAACGAATGACGTGATATGAAACGAATGACGTGATATGAGAGTAACTAAATCTAACTACATTTACTTTATATGTAGGCCTAAAAGTCATGTGTTCACTATTTGTCTTATTAAAATTTAGAAATACTGCCTTCCATTGAAAATAGCCAGTAAAACTCGGAACACATTCATTAAGTTCGTTAAAGAGTAGTGTAGAATGTGTACATGTACAGTTTATAGCTCTTTATAGCTTAGAAGTCATGTATTGACAGCGCAAAATTCAAGGTTATGGCATATTGGCTCCCCCCCTTACTTTTTTTGACTGTAAGAGTGGAAGAAAAAAAGGGGGAGGTCTAATACGCAAGTAAATACAGCAATTATTTCCTTCTGACAGTATTCTGGTGTTGTCTTCTCTTTCCATGCAACTCTCATCACCTCCAGCTACTCTTGTCATCTCCAATCATCCAAACTAGGGCTGTTGATGTACGAATCTTTTACGGCTTTGACCAGCTCTGGATATCCATGGTAAATTTGTGGAGTGATTTCATCGTAGCCCTTTGGGTGATTTGTTCATAGAAATCATTGTTCAAGCAGAAACGGTTCATATCGAAGGCTTTCATTTGTTAGAACAGACAATAATGGAATTATTTCCTATGCCTGAACCTCATTGAAAAGTGATGCAGTCTCAGAACTTAACAAGTTCATTCCTTCAATTTACTCGCTTGTGAATGCAGATGAATGTTTCGAATTATTCTCTTTCATTCCTTTTTCCTTTTTGACAATTTACTTTGTCATGCCGACATAGCAGTGCAAGGAGTGGGGTGTGGGAAGGATGTGACCATGGCCTTAAGGTACAACCCCAGCATTTTCCTGGTGTGAAAATGGGAAACCACAGAAAAACATTTTCAGGGCTGCCGACAGTGTGGTTTGAACCCACTATTTCCCGAATGCAAGCTGAGAATTCTTGTGCATATCTGTGTGATGTATCAGTCTGCAGAAGTCCAGGGTGGTAGGAAGCTGTGTTACTGTATGTGCTCATGATAGTTGTCAGTAGTACGGTATGTCATTTTCATGGTAGATCATATAGTTGGGAGGTATCGAGTCCTGCAAAATTGGTTGGCACTGTATTTCAACCTACTAGAAATCTTGTGGAAAATGTTTTTAATGCAGCAGTTGTTGTTGTTTTTATTAATTTCATTTCACCTGGCCTAACTAACAAGTGGTTACCCAAGGCAGTTAGGCCAGTGATGTAGTTGATTTTAAAATGCTTTGGAAGATTTACTTCCTTGGATCAAATTGGAGTATTTCAATTGCCATTACAACGAAGGAAGTATGTTCAAATTTAAAGATCGTGGAAGATAAGTTTTCATGAAAGATTGGTTATGAAACCTTACAAGAGTGAATAAAAATGCTTGGGAAATCAATAGAGAGCAGGGAGTATTCCAGTTAAAAATGAGTAGATAGAGCGTAGAGCGGGCACTGGTTAAGTTTAAAAGCATTATTACAGAAACATTGCATGAATGCAAAATTTTCAGCTGAGGATTAGCCAATGAATAGTGACGTAGATACTGATACGTGATGGGTGGGGTGCAGGAGAGAGGGAGGAGAATGGAGAGGTTCTTGGGTTTTAGGGCCAAGTATTGTACCACCAGCTGATAAGCAACTTCAAAGTCTGTAAGGGTAAAGGGATGTTTAGGGTTGAGCATACTTATCAAACTGAAACCCAAATCCATATTGCTTTTTAATAAATGTTATTTAAATAAATATTAATCTGTGTAAAATGCATGATTAATGTAGGTATTTTAAAAGCGTGACTATAGAACTTCAGTTTGCAGCAGTTTTTTCCTTTCTAATTTTTGTGTGTTTAATGCCACACTAATACATACATACATACATACATACATACATACATACATACATACATATACTGTAATTATGAGAGGTTTAGCAAAGAAATAACCTTTCCCCTCTGAATTTGCCAATTAATTTTTGGTGGGCAGAAGGAAATAAACAATTGGAATATAAAAGTCGTATGATCTTAAACTGAAAGTCGTCTATGTCACCATTTAATAATTTTTGTTTTCTTAGGTGTGGCAAATGATTGTTGCAAACTGAGTAATATTTAAACCTTAACTTCTCAAATTAATGTAAAATTCTGTAATTGTTAAGAGTAATTTGCTTTTAGCATATTCAGTTAGGTACAGTTAGAAGTATTGAAACACAGTTACGCAACTTTTTTCACAGAAGTATTGCAACATATAGCTGTTTTAGATAAATGTTTAATGCATGCATTTTATCACATAAGTAATTTTTTTAAATGTGTTTATTAGAATTTTATTTTTCATGGTTGCAGTATATAGACTTCTCCAATATACACTGCCAGGAAAAAAAAACCCTGCAATATTCTCAAGGACAATTTCGTTTTATTCACAAGTGATGTGACAGGTAGTTCATCATTGCAGGAGTATATAATTACAAATTCAGACCAAAGGAACCGCGCATCACAGTGAAGGATGCCCAAAAAGTCGCATCAATACACAGTGCACTCTCCCTTTCGCAGCACTGCAGGCATGTATTTGCACATGCAAACTACCATGAAGGTGCCGATTGGCATCCTGCAATAGATTGCCCCAAGCATCTTGCACCTTTTATGCAATTTGGCAATGGTTCTTTCAGGCTCTGGAGAATGCGTAAGTTCCCGCTTCGTGTCCCATTTGTGTTCAATTTGCAAGGGATCCGGTGATCTTGCTGGGCAGGACAGTTGTTGTACACCATGTAGAATATGTTTCATTGCAGCAGGTGTATGTGGATGTGCGTTGTCCTGCTGAAAAAGAACATCACATTCTTGTAGAAGAAACGGCGGTAGCATGGGGACAACCCGTGTATTGTAGCGGGCACTGGTTAAGTTACCCTGCAGAAACACCAACTGTGACCGAGAGTTATTACTGATGGTCCCCCCACACCACGAAGCCTTGGGTGGGACCTGGGTGTTGTGGGCAAATGCACTCTGCAAAAGGCCGCTCACCAGGTCTACGCCATACACATGCATGTCATCACTTGCATACAGACTGAACCTATCCTCGTCACTGAAGACAACAGAGCGCTATTCCCCTCTCCAGTTGACTCTTTCACAACACCAGAGTAGCCGTGCTTGGCCGTGTCGTGGTGTCGGTAGCCTGGCCAGAGGCATACATGATCATAATCCTGCTGCAAGCAGACTTTTCCCAATATACCTTGGTGACACAGCAGGTGCAATAAGTGACCACATTTCGTTCCTGTTTGTTTGATCGGCCACTGCTGCTCGCACTGTGTCTATCTGGACGTACGTCTGTACCATGCAGACGTCTGGAACCTGGTCTACGGGTGTGGGAAGTTCCACAAACCATTGCTGAAAGCAGTGACACACCACACATACATTGTGCCGAACATGTGCAGCAATCTGTCAATACATACAGATAGCTGTCTGCAGGCCCACGGTACGACCCTGTTCAAGTGGCTGCAATTGTTTTCAACAGGAGCACGTACTTCTCAGTGGGGCATGGTTGTACCCTAGGATGAATGTTGCAAACACTGTTCACCTGTAACCTCAGCACAGTTACTGCCTGCAGAGTGTGCATGAACATACCTCCTGAGCGCCATCTGATCGCAGTTGTGACAAATGAATCCCTCACACAACCATCCCTCAGTAGGCACATATTATACGCTGGTGCCACTCAACACATTCCTTGAAGATGTTGCATGTTTCTTTTCTGGCAGTGTACTAGTACCCCATTGAGAATAATACACGTAAAATATTTTAAGGTGTCACAAAATTCATGTATTTGTAATAGTGTATTTTGAATTGTTACTGTATATAAAAATTACACACACATTCATTCATAATTTCTATAAATTACCTTCTTAAATGACAATTTCTTTTGTGATTGGATATGCATTTTGCAAGCGATGAGAACGACTGTGGTTGTTATGTAATGCTGCATGGCTCTTCTGATAATGGAAGGCATATCATGTCTTCCAGAGGTTTGAACTCCGTTGTAGTACATATAATTGCTATCAGATTGTTATATCTTGGAGATAAATTCTCGTACTAACTTCGAAAATTTCAGAGCGAGAGTCCATCTCGCAAGCGACGTCGTGTGTCTCGAGGAGGACATCAAATATTGGAACTGCCTACACCTCCCCAGACTTCCCCACCTCCCACCCGCAGTCCTTGGGATCAGCGGCGTTCTCCACGGAGCAGAGGGAGGTAAGTTATTTTAAGGCTGTGTACAATGGTTAGACTGAAACATTTCAGAAAGTTTCAAAACTGTTTGGATTGAGAGGGTATCCTCAAATATTGCTGCTTGCAGTGGTTACTGTGTGTTAGCATTGCAGTCATCTTTAAGTTCTAACAGTGTGGTGTATTTCTCATCCTGTGGTAGCCCTACCCCTCGGTGTAGGGGTAGCGTGCCTCCCTCATACGCAGAGGTCCTGGGTTCGAGTCCTGGCCAGGCAAGGGATTTTTACCTGAATGTGAGGGCTGGTTCGAGGTCTGTTCAGCCTAAGTGATTACAGTTGAGGAGCTATCTGACGGTGAGAGAGTGGCCCCAGTAGAGAGACCCAAAAATAACAGATGATTCGTTGTACTGACCACACGACCTGTCATAATCTGCAGGCCTTCGGGCTAAGCAGCAGTCACTTGGTAGGCCATGACCCTTCAGGGCTGTTGTGCCATGGGGTTTGGCTTGGTTTAGTACCTCCGATCAATTTCCGTAGATTTGCTGCCCACCATTGTCCTATACAGGTTATACTGTAGAACCTCGATACATCATTCCCGGAACTGTCGTTTTCCCATATTCATTGTCCAATTTAATCTCCTAAAAACTTTCCCTATAAACCAATGTTAAATTTCCCCGCTTCTATCATTCCTCAATCTATCGTTTTATCGCGTCGATCATAAAGAAAAACATGTTCTCGGCCGCAATTTTCCCGCATTGTTAGATTGTTTGTAAGAAAAATGTACATGGTTTTTTAAAATTTAAAGAGACAGCTCAGTACTCGAGCATAGAATAGCTGCGACATGTTACAGGGATTCAGAGTTCCTAGTCTGGAGCAAGGATCTTGCAGACCGTAGTGCAGTGCGCAGGTTATTCACGTGCATCCACACTACGAGCCTCCTGGTGCCAGTGCATCTCCTCGACCCACTAATTGTCCCCTAGAAGTACATTGAAGTTAAAACGGAGGCACTGTAAATCTCGGATTTGCCACCATTTTCTGTGTTGATATTGGCCGGCTAGGGCTGTCAACTTCTTCGAAAATAAGAAAATCGCGCAGTTTAAAATAGTCATGGTATGCACTGGGTAACTTTTAAATAGTCGCAGGGTGATCAGTGGCGTCGTATCTTGTGGAATGTGTGGGATGCTGGAGACTTGTCAGCTTCTTTAGCCCCTGCCCAATTGTCTCATTACAAGCCAGACCTAACCAGGGCAGACCAATAGTTTTTTCATTAGCTTTTTCTTGTAACTTGTTGCTAAGTTGGCAGCCTCACATAGCCTGCTGTGACATCTTCCAAGATGCTCCGTGTTGTATTTCTAACTTCTGACATCATCCTAGCCGCACCATTTTGGATCTCTAACCTAAACCTATCGTCTTGCGAAGGGTCTACAGAATCTCTACCAAAATGCAGGTTATCGCCATAATATCCTCATATAGCATTAATTTGCAATAAAAGATCTGACCTTAAAGGTTTTCAGTTATTACGAGATGTAAAGAAAAGAGTCACGAAACAGCGTAAAAGTCATGCTTTTTATTTTCATCGCGTATATTGTGCTTGGAATATTTTGATGTCATTGTGTAGTGTATGAGAATGTCCGGCACCATGGCTAAATGATTAAATGATTAGCGCATGCTGGCCTTTGGTCCAAAGGATCCCGATCAGGCCGGGGATTTTAACTGTCCTCGGTTAAGTCCGATGGTTTGGAGACTCTCTCTCTCTCTCTCACACACACACACACACACACACACACACACACACACCCACCCACCCCCTCTCTCTCTCTTGCATCCATAATCATTTTCCCCCTCCCCCTTGAAAAATGATGCATTGAGATTTTACTTTATTCACCCCCCCCAAGGAATGAAAATCTGTCAAATCTTAAGGTTTTGTTTGAAAACATTTAATTTTGTAGTAAAACTTGCTTACTGCTGAACCTGCATAATACGGACCTTTTGCTTGGTCCTGGCAGAGTCGGGGGTGTTACAGTGTTCCTCATTTTGTATAAACTGGCATCTCTCCAATTTGGAAACTTGAAGGAAAAAGTGTAAATCTGCTTGCATAATGCAGAAAATATAAAGAATTCATGTAGGTGCATGTTTTCGTACATTCCTTTTATCTTTTACTTTCTAGAATTAATGTCATTGTTCAATATTATTTCATTTTATACAACCGTGTCATTACACATACCCTATGAAGAAAGATATAATTTACTGCACTTCCTTTTTTTTTTCCTGAGAGTAGTTATTTAATGTCTGTGAGGGAAGTCAGTAATCCTCAATCCACAAAAGCCTGCTAGCTTAGAGATAAACCAGGTATAATGAACTTGGTGAAGACTCTTGAGTTTCTCATTTTATGTCTTAAAGAATAAGATGCTTTCATTTCATTTCAAACAAAAGTTCTTCCATATTTGCATTTAAATTGCTTGATTTCTGTTCTCTACTGATAAAAAGTGACATACAAGTGTGAGTTTTTTTTTACAGTCGAAATACAAAATTCTTGGAAATTGAGTAATCCTCGCTACTAAATCCGGCAATGTTGTCTGTAAAGAAGCACCCAGTGCGGTGGTATCAGTAAAACCCATCCCTTTCTGGCTCCAACGTGGTTAGTCTGTTGGAATATGGCCTTGGCTCCAGGCTTTTTCCACAACCCTCTCCCCCAATGCCACGCACTTGTATGGTGGCTTGGCTTGAATCTATCTCCTCGCATCCAGTCTTTATCTTACTAGGGAACTAGGGAACACCAGACCTTTTCTTCAAATTCGTAATTTCCCTAACAAAAGGTTACCTCTCTGCAGATTTACCAAAGTATTACAACCCAATATTCCAATATTCGGTCAGTTGATAGATAGAGAGAGAGAGGAAGAGAGAGAGAGAGAGAGAGAGAGAGAGAGAGAGAGAGAGAGAGAGAGAGAAATTTGGGGGGGGGGGGGGAGGCTGTAAAATTTGTTGCAGTTCTTAAGGATTTCTTGATATGGTCTTCCAGTTGGCCATATAGTGGGATCGATTTTCGTTGAATCGGATATCGGATAGGAATCCGCTTTCTACCCTGATAACACAGATCTTCCTTCATGCAAAAGATTACAAGAGGAAGAGAGGAAGGAAAGTAAAAGCAGCTAGATGCATGCTCACAGCTATAGTTGTTTGCTTGCTTAGAAGAACTTCACATGTTTCATAGGGAAACTTCTAGGAGTGTCCTGAATTTTATTCTTAAGTTGCAGTTACATTTTAAAGTGTTAATGTTGGCAAAAAAATCTGAAACAGAAAGGCCCTGGTCCTTTGACAGCAGAAAATGAGACTGATAAGAGATTGATAAAGAATCTCTTTACAGTGATGTGCTAAACCTTTCAATCTATTTTTTTTAGGAATAGGATGCCCACAGGAACACCATTATTTTTCAAGTGATTCATAACTCGAGTAGAAATTTTTTGTAGAGGAAAACAAATGAACACCGGGTGTTTCATTTCCAGTCTTTTTATAAAGTTAGACGTCAATTTGATTGTGGTAGACCTTGAAATACTCTTCCACGTGAAGGGCAACACCACATCTGTGGCATTCAAACGACTCTTTGTGAAGGCCACATGGTGTGAAGAACGGTTTTCGTTTATGTGTGCTGAAATCTTAGAATCATCTCTGGAACTTTCTGATTCACAAGATCACTTTCATCTTCACATTGGTCGAGCCATAATTTAATATCTTCTTCATTCACCACTGCCATGTTTATTTACAGGATCATCAAAACATGACATTTTTCATTTGGTTTTACCAAGCTATCTGTTGAATAAAAAACTGTAAAGAGCACAAATGACAAATCTTCGACTAGCAATAGCAACAAGAATCTACTGCAATAAGTCTCGGTAGCATAGTAACGAATTGACAATACACTCAACACTGGCGTGATGGCGGACACACCCGCCAAAGTGAGTCAATGGGTTAAAAGAGGCTGTGGGTTATTTTGAGAGCCTTTTTGCTGAAAATGATCTTGTTGTGCCAGAATCTTTTGCAGTAATTTCCCAAGAAGCCGTGCTATAGGGGAAAAACTGTGCATCATAATGCAGTAGAAATACTCAGTGATAAGGTACTTACACCCAGTGAACTTGTTGTTCCATATGAAGTTAACAAAGATAGTGCTTATATGGTGCAGTGTTAGGTGTTGTGATAATATTATGCTTCTTTATTTGGTAACATAAAATCTAGAGTAGAAAGGAATGGAAGGTAAGAATTGAAATGGTGATTCTGAAAAAGGGGTGAATAATTTAAGTATTACTGATGACACCCAGAAATAAAGTATACTGCACAGTATGTTCTCACCATCTCTGGAAAACTGTTACCTCTAGTACTCGTGTGCGTACAACAGAAACTACCAAACTTGATAGCCACAGGCGCTAAAGTGCGGCCAGTATCCAGTATTCTGGAGATATTGGGTTCGAACCCCACTCTCGGCAGCCCTGAAGATGGTTTTCCGTGGTTTCCCATTTTCATACCAGGCAAATGGCTGTACCTTAATTAGGGCCACGGCTCCTTCCTTCCCACTCCTAGCCCTTTCCTGTCAATTTGTCACCATAAGACCTATCTATGTCGGTGCAACGTAAAAGGAACTTGTACAACAGGAACTTACGGTCCCAAGTTCAGAAGATTGCGAATGAATACGTGAAGAAGTACAAGAACGTTGTCATCACATCCTCCAAATCTGGGGAACTAATAACAGTTCTGTAAAAGAAATTTCTGCATAATGCTTTGAAACCATACTTACGGAATGGAATTTCTTCTATTGGACTCTTGGGGAGGGCAAACAAATCCAGCATTAAGTATTTATTTCAGGATGATAGACTATCTACATGCACTATCAAAGTGGTTCCTCCACAATGCACACCTATCGTTCAACCATGTAATGTCTGTTTCTAGAGCCAGGGAAAATACCATTCAAGCCTATTCAGAACTGTGCTTTTTTTTTTTTTTTTTTTTTTTTTTTTTTTTTTTTTTTTTTTTTTTTTTTTTTAGAGCAAGAGTGTAAAATCAATTCCATAGAGGATTGTATAAAAATTAAATCTGTTCTTCGATTGTCTTTGCAGATCTTTTTGATGTGAAATACCGTATTTCACGGCATAATCGTCGCACTTTTTATACCAAAATTTTCGAAAAAAAATTGTAGGGTGCGACCATTATACGATGAATATTTAATACCAGTATTTGTATTGCTCAAAAAATGTATTTATAACTAAATTGTATTTGATACAAATTTAAGATGCACGTAATACTCGCGTTTATACATCAAAATAATTAAAATAGTCTAAAACAAAATTCATAATTTTTCGCTACAGTTCGGCGAACGTTTTTCCAACCTGAAAATAAAAATTAACGTATTAAGTTAATTTGTCATTAATTTTAGTATTAAAGTTAAAATATTACACTTGCAAAAAATTATCGCTTTGTTGTGAAATGCGGACTTACCGGTACACAATTTATTCCAAATCTTCGGTGTCGCTATCGCAGGTTTCGCTATCTGATGCGCCGTCCTCGCCTCTGTTAATACCAGTATCAGATTCTTCGTCTCCCTGCCACACTGCGTCATCTTCGGAACCGTCTAGTGCATTCGAAATCCCAGTCCTTTTGAAGCTCTTGGAGACTAGTTCAGGTGGTATAAGATCCCACGAGCATAACAAGTCCAAGGGTGGACGCCTGATATTTCTGGCGGGCGTCAATTGCTGATCGCCGTTCATCATCCACTCGTAAAATCGACGTAAACGGTCTTTAAAGGGTTTATTAACACATACGTCTAGTGGCTGCAAAGCAGATGTTAGGCCACCAGGAATGACTATCTGTCGTGTCTTATTTGTAGTGAGAATTTGCTTCACTTCGTTCACGAGGTGACCTCGGAAACTATCTAAAACAAGCAGAGCTGGTTGTTTTAATAGTGCACCAGGTCTTCTATTCCACACAGTTTTAACCCAATCCAGCATGAGTTCTACGTCCATCCAACCCTTTGGTTGCACTCGTACATGAATTCCACGGGGAAACTGTATATTCTTAGGCATCGTTTTCCTCTTGAAAATGATGTAAGGCGGCAACTTTCTCCCGTCAGCTGTAATGGCTAGCATTGCCGTGCATCGCAACTTCTCACTACCGCTGGTTTTCATTAATACACTCCGTGATCCTTTTAGCGCAATAGTGCTGTTGCGAGTCATATCAAAAAAGATTGGAGTCTGATCGGCATTACCGATTTGAGAAAGCAAGTACGAAGTTTCCTTGCGCAAACGTATGACAAATCGGTGAAAATTTACAATCTTGTCCGTGTAATCAGCAGGCAACTTTTGGCTTAGTGTTGTTCTCCTTCGCACTGACAGATTGTGTCGTCGCATGAACCCCTTAATCCACCCACGAGTCGCCTTAAACTGAGTTACCGGTATGTTGTTTGCGCGCTACCTCCTGTCCCTTAATTTGTAACATTTCATATGATACACTGCAGCCATTGTTACGTATTTCACTGACGTACCTAAACACTTCTTCGTCAATTATAGGAAACTTCCCTGTTTTAGGACCTCTAAACGCGCGTCTAGAAGGGTTTGTGCTTTTTAGCTTGTTTTTTACTTTCCGCCAGTCACGCACCAACTTTTCACTCACAGAAAATTTTCTTTCTGCAGCTCTGTTCCCGTGCTGTTCAGCGAAGGCAATTACGCTTAGCTTGAAGCCCGCAGAATAGTTTCTATATTTACCCATAATCACTTATAAATGCTTCACACGTTAATGTTTTGCGATATAAATGACTTTCCATAATTGTTCACTATTAAAACAAATTATTTCTGCAAACACCCAAAACACAAATTAAAAACTTAAATTCTCACGCACACATGTCTACAGTAATCACGTAAATCTGAAACAAATAAATGCATCTGTGATCTGTCCATTCCAGAGCAGCCAATACTGTTAGGCAGCAAGGAAGCATGCAACAATTTATCAGTTTAGCTCGTTGATTGCGACACACTACTGCGCTTGCGCAAAGCTCGCAAACCGGAGCTCTAGCTAGCGCAGTGTAGATCTACTGTATAGTTGACTGTATTCCGAGACGTCAGTAACAAACATTCATTTTTTTCAATTTCTTTTAAACATACGGTAATTAGGTTAATATTTCTTCCCAGTTATTGA
Organism: Anabrus simplex; assembly: GCF_040414725.1. Taxonomy (NCBI): domain Eukaryota; kingdom Metazoa; phylum Arthropoda; class Insecta; order Orthoptera; family Tettigoniidae; genus Anabrus; species Anabrus simplex. Next base: position 220,847,605 of record NC_090266.1, read on the forward strand.
TGATTTTACATTACATTACTGACGAGTTTATAAAATAAAACTTTAATAGCATTGGATAATAATTATCTTGACTGCTTGGATAAAAGTTTTCATCCCATGCCCGGACACTTATGACGTAGTAGTAAGATAAGAGTCTAGCGATGACAACTGAGACATCGTAAATAATTCGGCTGAATAATTCCGTGGAAATCTGCGTTATCGTCTTGGATTTCACTTCGTGCGCAATAACACAGGAGGCGGCCCCATGGTGTAGGGGTAGCGTGCTTGCCTCTTACACGGAGGCCTCGGGTTCAATTCACGGCCGGGTCAGGGAATTTTACCTGTATCTGAGGACTGGTTCGAGGTCCATTCAACCTACCTAGCCGGTATTTCCTGGCGACGTTGCCGATAAGCGATAACTTACAGCCTTACGTATTTCAAATGGGAACTCATAATATGTAGGTGGTTAATAAATAGTACACTGTCTCGCGACCACGTTGTCAAACTGCCGATAGTCTACCGGTAAGCCATGCGTCGTACATACAGTATACCGGTATTATTTATTTATACGTTGTGCAACATGTCGCAAACGTGACTGTGTTGCCAAATTGCCCATAAACCATACACGTATTTAAATTGCGCATTCATGTGCAACTTACGTTGCAGTTCCATTTACCTTTTAACCAGATTAGTGAACAAAATTTGGACGTGCGACGATTATGTAATTAAAGGTTTAAAGTCCGATTTTTGTATTGAAAATAAAGGATGCGACGATTACGCGGTGGCGACGATTATGCCGTGAAATACGGTAATGCCACGAACCTACTACGCTGGCATAGCAGGGGGAGAGGTGATACTCCCACGTGGCACGTCCCAGGTGGCGGTTAGGAGGGTCCTAACTGGCTTGCCGGCTGACTTGAGGGAAATAAAATACCTCTCGCGGACCAAACACACAACCCCCTGTGGGTGGGGGACACAGACGAAGAATAAACCCACGGTATCCCCTGCCTGTCGTAAGAGGTGACTAAATGTGGTGACCAAGGGATGATTGGATTAGAACCATGAAACTACTTGAGATTAGTACCATCACGCGGGGAGCACCATGGGTCGCTATTACTTGCGCGTAGTACCACCTATGTTAGGTACCAAATAGGTTTGTGATTAGTAGCATGCAGGAGCATCATGCGGTCAGGCTTTTACGGTACCTGTGATTAGTAGCACTATATGAGCGACACCAGGGTTCTGGCTTGCCTATGATTAGTACTCACTATGTAAGGAACACCACGGGATAGTAAGTCCCTGTGGTTAGTGCACTTATGTGATGAAAACCGTAGGTTTGCATTGCCTGTAAATGGCGCCGCTATGTGCAAAACACCATAGGTCTGTATTACATGTGCGAATTTCATTACCTGTGAGTAGTACCATAATGTGTGGAATAGCGCAAGTCTAAGATACTTTTGATTAGTACCACACCATGACAAATACCATGGTTCTACTGTCCAAGCGATAAGTACCTTTATGAGAGGCCGGTAACCTATATTTTGGACCCCTTTAACTTGCAAGCATCATCGATTCAGTATTGAGCTATAGAAGCAGTCCCTTGGTCAGTATTACTATTGTTTTCCGTCAGTTTCTGAGACTGAGGCATTGCGGGTCGGCTCCACTGATTGTTTTAAATTCATATCCATCCATTCATTTTTCGTCCTCACGCTTTTAGTTCTGGTCAGTGAAGGATTTTGGATTTTATTTTGTCATTGCATTTAGTCTCATTTCGTACCATCAGGGGCTGATGACCTAGATGTTAGGCCCCTTAAAACAAGCATCATCAGTGAAATATTGCGTGGTTTGCCATGAAACTTGCAGAGTTGAAAATATTTTAAGTTATTCAGTATATGATCTGGGAAACATTGCTCTTTTCTAACAAATCTTAATTTATTAGGTGTGCAAGGGTCATAATATTATGTTTCATGTATTCGTTTGATAACCATCATTCTCGCTTGTGCAATTGAATTGTACTAGTGTGTGTACAATTACAGCAGATAATTGAAGATGCTTGTATATTATTATTGTTTTCTGTTTAAACTAAATTACACGAAGGAATTTTTTCTCCTACTTAAAATAAAATTTTTGTACAAATGATGTTCCTTTTCTAATTTCACGTATAAATGCTAAAACAATGTAAGATGGAAACTTCTCTTAAAAACTTGGAATGTTTATGTTTACATAATCCATTGTGGATTATATGCTCTACTACTGCAAAATGAAGAGTGTTACAGATGTACAGATAATACCATCAGAGGCATAGATAGCGGCCACCAACTACTTGTAATGAAACTGAGGACAATGATGAAAAGAAAGAGGACAAGAATCAAGGAAGACTAAAAAAAAATATGGAAACTGAAGAAGAAAACCAAGGAAGAATACAAGGGAAAAATAAGATTCACTGAGAGATGACACAAAAGCAGAAGAGAAAGAATGGGAAAGATTCAAGAAGACATTAGGAAAAGCTAGAGAGGAATTTTGTGGGAGAACTAGTAACTACAAAAGATGCAAGGAGGCCCCATTGTGGAATGAGTCAAGAGAGGCATTTAAGAAGAATAAAGCTTTGAATGTGGTTTCAACAGAGGACACCCATTTTCACACCAGGCAAATGCTGTTGCTATACCTTAAGGCCACGGGCGCTTCCTTCCCATTCCTAGGTCTTTCCTGCTCAGTCGTCGCCATAAGACCTATCTGTGTCGGTGCGACGTAAAAAAAAAAGACAATGGAGACAAGACAAGAATATAAGATTACAAAAGAGAGAGCTAAAAAAGGTCATAGCAGAGAATAAAAAATTGATGGAAAATAGGACAAACGTGATAGAAGAAAACAGCAAAGGAAATTTAAAAAATGTACCATGTTGTAATGATAGATTAGTATGGAGTATAGTGCAGGAAAAAGAGAAACTCAAAGGAATGTGGATGGAATATCTTGGAAATTCACTAAACTCAGAAGGATGCATTGAGGAGGAAAGTATGTAGGAAGGCAGAAACCTGGAAATAGGAAAAACTTAGAAGTGGAGGTAGCACTGGACAAGATGAACGTAGGGAAATCTCCACGTGAGCATTGAGATAGTGACGGCAGTAGGAGAGTTAGGGAAACAGTAGCTCCATCATGTGTTGAAAAGTAGTATGGAAGGAGAAGACCCTTGAAGAGTGGAAGAAGTTATAATCATACCAATCTTCAAGAAGGGGAATGAGAAAGATTTTAAAAACTCTAGGGGAATCACATTGGTTTGTCGCTGCCCAAAGTTGTTCGAGAAGATTCTGGAAAATAGGGTCAGAAATAGGGTAGAAGAAAGGCTAAGAGAAGAGTAGTATGGCTTCAGATCAGCAAGGTCCACAGCAGACCTTATAGTGTCATGTGCAGGACAAAGATCTACTGGTGGCCTTCTTGGACTTTGAGAAAGAAATTGATGGTGTGTGCAGAAACAAAGTATGGGAAGCCTTGCAGAGAAAAAGTGTCAGGAAGCAGACACTAGAATGAGTGAGGAAGATTACACAGGAGTGTCAGTCATGTGAAAGTAGGAGACAGAACAGACTGGTTTGAGCGAAAATGTGGCTTAAGATTAATATTTCTGTCAACTTTGCTCTTCATTGTAGTAATAGATGAGTAAATGACAAAAGTGGCAAGGAAAATTGGGGAAAGAAAAAAGAAAGTGACGATGTTTGCAGATGACTTGTTAATCTGGGGGGAAAGAATGAGGATATCCAGGAACAGTCAGATGCATGGGAAGATAAGGTGAAGTATGGAATGAAATTTAATGCCAAAAACTGTAAGATTGTCATTGCAACCTGAAAGGAAAGGTCTATCAGAGGGATAATGTTTTCAGGGGAACAGCTTAGGATGGAAGTGTTTCCAGTACCTGGTATCATATAGGAAAGTGGAAGAAATCGCAAATAAATAATCATGCGTGGAAGGCAAGGGAGAGCATGTTGGAAACCTTGCTTGGAGCAATGATATCCTTCAGAGAAGCAAGAGTGATACAAAAGGACATACTATATCTATTTTGACGTATGCAACAAACTTGGGTAATGAAGCAGAGCTGTAACTGGATACAGGTAATGAAATTTGAGAAGCAGGAATAGGAGTGAGAAAAATGGATAAAATGAGAAGGTTAGAGATATAGTAAAAGAGCCACTGCAGAACAGGATAGAGGGATCTGGACTTAGTGTGGACACATGAAGAGAGTGACAGAGGAAAGTATACCTAGGAGGATGCACAAAATGTAGATAACAGAACTACCATAAGACAGACAGACAGAGACTTGTGGATAAAAGGAGTGCAGCACTAGGCAAGAGTGAGGAGGGAGAAGTGGTAGGGGAAGAGGCTTGTTCCAAGCAGACCCAGTCAGCAGCTGGAAACTGCAGATGATTGAGGATGATGGTGATATTTAAATCATTTCAAAATTTACTTCTGTACAACAAAGTTAATGTGAAAACAGACCGGTGTAAAGACTGTTCCTTCTGGGAGCAGACTTCTTTCCTGCTGAATAATGTTGATTGCAACTGCAAGCACACCACATCACCTTTGCTGCACCTCGATTCAGTATCGCTTGCTATACTTCCATCCTGTGAGAATGCACATTCTATATACTTGAAACGATCTACCGGTTCCAACTTAGTATCCCCAACCTGATAAACATTCTCTTACAAGGGGAAGCTATGGCGCATGGGTGACCAATTCGATCCATCTTAGGTACACATGCAGGTAATGACTACGAATGCAGTCCGGCCGCGGGTTCAGTACTGCCAAGGCACACAAGACACCACACCGGATCTCCTCAAGGATTTGATCCATGTTAAAAATGCTTATAGGAAAAGATGGCAAAGATTAAGGGACCCAACTGACCGAAAGGAGTACCTGGACCTAGCCCGTGAAGTACGAAATCGATTGCTGGAAAGAAAGATTGAAAAATGGAGGAACATTGCCGTAATCTCTCAGAAAACGAGTCAGATCGTGAATTTTGGTGGATTATATATAAAACGTTAAGCATTCAACTATAAATTTCAGTATAATACCGTAGCGAAGCACGGGTGTCTTGTTAGTTGTTAGATATGGGTTTAATATTACTTAGTTAAAAAGAAACATAAATTTGAAGGAAATTTTCCTTTGTCTTAAAATTCAGCATCGTTTTTGAGCAGCAGTTTCGAGCCATCTTCCAAGAAGTATTGTCAGTCAGTGTAACTTTCTTTCGCTACTTGACTTAATGGAATTCTGCGTATAGCACTGCCAAACCCTAGGTGTGCGTCATCACTGGCACAGTCTCTCTTCAGGCAATGTTTTGTCACCATTGTCGTCAGCGGTTCATTAATCATTTCATTGTTTGAAACATTGATTTCGGTTAGGAGTAACATACAGGTGCATGTGCAACTGTTTTCAATAAGTCAGTCTGCCACTGATTTGTTTTTAATAGCAGCAGTTGCTGGGTGTCTGTAATTTTTCTGACAGAAAGTCTAAAATCTCAGACGTGTGATCTCGATTAGTGAAGAGATGAACAAAGAAACAGCATGCAGACTCCTAAAAAATTATCTGAAAGTTACATGTTGATCTGTAGTAGTGATGTGGGGAGCAGGTTTCGTTATGTATGTGCATGGTAAATGAAAAATGTACTTCAGAAATGTATATACAGGGTTTTACTTTATTTTGTAAGAGATCAATATTCGTAAGACCAGCTCAAATTACGTGGAACCTTGAACATATGGGGCTGTATTGTACTGAATTCTCTGTGCTTGCTATACACAAAGGATTTTGAGAAGATCTTCATTAGTATTTAACATGCATAATGAGTGTGGATTTTTCATAACAAAAGAAGAATATTCTAATGGTTTTTTATCTTTTTAAGGAGTGATGATGTGTTGTATCATGCAGTAATAATTTACCTGTGAATGTCAAAATTATATGCTGTGGTTTGATAACTTGTGTTATAATAGCAATGTTTGGCATTTGTTTGTGAATGATATGCTGAGAAATAAACAGTGGAAATGCATTGAGCACCTAGCTGTAATACATGTATCAGTTTGAAAGTTAGTACACTGGAAGAAGTTGCTGGTGTGTGGTGTTACTCAAAACATGGAGTCTGTGATCCAGAACATCTAAGACGGGGTGCTGGAATAGCGTATGGTAGACATCGCAAGCACAAGTGTAACCACCCTGAATGGCCGTTCAGCAGCTAATCCAGCAATGTAACTTGTCATACAAGAGCTGAATCTTTATCTTAGGTCCAGAATCCCAGGCTCACTGTACAGTTTGGTGTACCTGTACGAAGATCGTTCCTAGGGTAGGACTCGTGTGCCTCCTTATGTCTGACACGTACTCTGTGTGTGTTAGATCCAGCCTTGTAGCCCAGGGTAGGAGGCGTATAGCATGTAGAACTTACTGTGTTGCCTGTGCATTATGGCAGTGCATGTCCTGCTGTAAGACTGGTTCCAGATATGATAGGACAAGATGGACAAATTTGTTTATGTATAAAGCACTTTCCACTGCCCTTTAAATGAATACTAGACGTGCTTGGCTCCACTGCTTCATACTGTAATTCCAAGTGTGGGTCTTGAATGACTGATATAAACACGATGGATTTTCCCCTTTCACCCTCATGACTATGGGCGAGAACATGGCAATCACTTTGTTCGAAACAGAAATGTTTGTCATCACTGAATCCCACTGCTTTCCAATTCTTTCTCCAATGCATTCTCTCCAGACACAATTCGAGCTGTTCTTGGTGATGAACGGGTGTATGTTGTAAATGTGCCAGAGGGATAGAGGGAACATAGACCCATTCAGGGAGTAACACCGCTGTGCGTCTCCAAAAACTTGGATGAATGCAACCTCTCCCCAGGTCACCACAATACTTGGTCATGCAGGGTAGTGTAGAACCGCAATTCATTGCTGAACATACGAGATGTCATTCATCAGCAGTCCATACTTCCTAGTCACTGCACCATACTAAACGCAGCCGTTTGTGTTGTGGTGTTGACGTCAGCCTACGCGTGGGACAGTAACTCCCTAGTCCGGCTGCTGCTAGTCTCCGATCAATGGTGTGGGACGACACAGAATGTTAGTGTCCATTGTTCTTGGATGGCAGGTACAGATGTGAAGGGGTTATGATGTGCTTGGTGCGCAATATGGTGATCCTCCCTTGTGGTGGTCAGGCGAGCCCGACCAGAAACTTGACGATGCCTGCCCTCACATTCCCATGCAGTCCAACATCGAGTCAGTCACTTGTGAATGCCCTACAGATCTGGATATTGCACGATTCGACCAGCCAGCCAAATGGAGGCCCACAATGAGGCCCCTGTCAAACTCTTAGGTGGTGGCGATAATGCTGTCTCACACAAGTACGCGGCATCTCCTTGTCGTTCAGTGATCACTCATCATCCCACACTGTTCACGCTCCTTGTATACCCTACCAGGCCTGGTAACAACACTAAACTGAACAGCAGTAATGCACTCTTGTGGCCTTTCTGCCTGTCTCAGAGAATTGAAACTCTAATCATCTACATACCTGCTGATGGTGTGAAGTGTACAGAGTTTTATTGACATAAGACCATTTCTTCTGGTTGCTTCATTTTTTTTTTTAGGCAATGTAATAAATATATATATAAATATGCAGTGAGTATTCTTTGATGCATTTCCATGTGTATCTTTATGATTTTTTTTTAATGATGCTTTCACAATTTTTATAAAATGTGTTGTTTTCGGTGCTTTCTAGTCCTCCCATTAGAAGAACACGGTATAGAGATTGTGGTCCATTATGGAGCCAGACTGGAGTATCTCATCAGCCTGCTGTGATGATGGATGTGAACCAGGTGCCTGTGTCCATCCCCATGACACTGTCTCATCCTTTATCGCTATATTCGGCACCGCACATCTCTGTATGCCCAACATCACCACAACCGTGCCAAATTCATGGTGTCTACGCGTGTGCCTGCACACAGTTCCCACCCAGCTGTCAAGTAAGTTGCTGTTATTATTATTATTATTATTATTATTATTATTATTATTACTATTATTATTATTATTATTCCAGGAAATTCTGTGGAACGCAGAGGTGAAGGAAGGTGCAGGCATGAATGGGTGGATATGAGTCAGAAGATTATTTTAAAACTTTAAAATTGGCTCTATATTTTTTTTCTCTACTTTTTTTTCTTTTCAAATTTTAAATTTTACACTTGCTAAGTAGGTAATAAATCAGGTACAAAAATTTAGCTTGTAAGCTTGAGGAACAATTTTACCTGAGCACTACTTCTCCTTTCAATCAATAATCAAAGAGATGGATCTCCCAATTTTTATTCAGTGGAAGAGCATCTTTGCTCTACAGATTTATACATTAGGAGTATATTTTTGAGGATTCGCACTTTCCAGGCCTATCAAAGGCACAACCTACATTTAACAAAATTTAACAGTATGCAACATTGGGCGTGGTCAGGAGTTGGATGGGTTGCCACACGCTGTTGGTTGGGGGTAAGGGAATGGAGGAGCAGAAAGGAACTGGCCACCCTACCGCACGTAAACTCCGGCTCAGGAACACCTCTGCGGAGGTTCGGACCTGCCTTCGGGCAGAATAACCCTTACCTACTGTCAGCTGCTCAACAGTCTGATATCTTTAACATGGAATTAATGAAATAGAGTTTAACATGGGTAACGAGTACCCATTCTACATGGCCTTTGATAAAACAAAAGGTTCAAGTTAATGGCTGCAAATCAAAATGGGAAGGAAGCAAACACTTGCACTCCTTGAAATTAACATGAACCACTTAAAATCCTATTTGGGCTTATAGCCTGATGTTAGAGGCTAAGCCTATACTACGGAGGTGACTAGATGGAGGAAAATATTTAAGTTACAGAAATCACAAGATAGATTTTAAAGGTTACAAAATGATAGTCACCTCAAGAACAAGTTGAGAGGGAATACAAGAGGGTACATCACTCTCTATTCCCTGATTTTGGTTAAGTTCTTTAGACTAGTTTGAAATTTACATTTAAAGTTCGAAAAATAAAAGTTACAATACTACTACAGATTTGAAACCTTCCACTCGAGCTAGCTTTCAAAGACTATCACATGGTTAAGCCGAAACTGCCATTAGCTTGAGCTGGTGGACCTCCCAAAGATGGGCAAGGAAGCCTTTACCCCTACCTCCGTTACATACACACTCTAGACAGGAGCGATCACCGAGACAACCTGGTCCAAAATTTGCCAGCTTTTATAGCAGAGGGGAAGGTTCCAGAAAACTTTGGGCCAAGGCCCTGACACACCTCCAGTTTTCATTTTGAATCAAATAGATATCAAAATTTTATCATTGGTGAATAAATAAATGTACAGAATTTTTGTTTGGCTAACTCCTTAAGTTGGTGGGAAGAGATAGAAGTGTTGATAACTTTTGAACATCAAAAACAAACGCTAAACATTCCAGTTTAAGAAACCTTAACACACAAAATGTATCCTGAATTTTAATAGTTCATTTTCACCCCAGAGGGCATAACATAAGTTGGTAGTAGAGACATTGTTGAGAAATGTTCACACTATTTCCAAAATGAGTTTCAGATATCCTGATCTAGAGGGCCTTCTACAAGGCGCTAGTTTTAAATGCATGGGGCGGGTTTACCTCCGGTACAATTATTGTTATTATTATTATTATTATTATTATTATTATTATTACTACAGTAAAACCTCTGTAACGGACACCTTCGGGACCGAAAATATTGTCAGTTATGAAGGGGATCCACCCGAGATAGGGTATGAAACCGGTACCATCAAACATAAGTTGGAACACAACAACCCATGTATTGTATGCGTTCAAAAACTCTTGCAAGTAATTGTATATGGTTTTGTACAATGTTCTGCACTGTACTCGCATGAGAAAGTTGTAGATGTGCAGCTGCAGCTGTGTTTGTTTCAGACAAAAGCATTTGTATGGAAACTTCTATTTAGCACACTGTATACTATTGCCATTTACAGTGTTAAAATTAAGAACAACATGCAAGTTTTTGAAACTTAAAATCGCCGGGCTGAGTGGCTCCGACGATTGGGGCACTGGCCTTCTGACCCCAGCTTGGCAGGTTCGATCCTGGCTCAGTCCGGTGGTATTTGAAGGTGCTCAAACACGTCAGCCTCGTGTCGGTAGATTTACTGGCACATAACAGAACTTCTGCAGGACTAAATTCTGGCACCTTGGCATCTCCAAAATCCGTAAATGTAGTTAGCGGGATGTAAAGCCATTAACATTATTATTATTATTATTATTATTATTATTATTATTATTATTATTATTATTATTGAAACATCAAATCATACCTGCCAACTTTCCCGATTTAGGCGGGAGACTCCCGATTTTCGACAGTTTTACCCGCCTCCTGATTATTCTATTATTTCTCCCGATTTTAGCTTTTTTGGTGAACTTTAAACATTTGTTTTCAAATCCTACCATTTCAGCTTTTTACGCAAGTGACCGGAAGTCCTCGGCTCGTTGGCCGCTTCCGAATGATATATCGACGTTTATTAATTCGAGAAATGCGCGCGAATGTGCGATGTTTATTGATACCTGTATATCGCGACGCGTATATAGATTGTCATCTCTCGTTCTCGCGTGCTATGTTTGTGTTCGTTCACATCAGTCTAGTCGATTCTAGAGACTAGTCGCTAGATTTGGAGTCCTTTTAAGTAATTTAGTGGGAGAATTTCAAAGATAGCAAGTAGTGACTTTTCTAGAAATTTTAGGAGCCATTTGGAGACAATTCTGGCGAATTTCAATTTATTACTTGATAAAAATAACATTGCGCTCGCATAGTCATGCGGGTGCGTGATGCAATATATTAATGTATGAATTTGCTAAATAAAGTGCATGTCTGATTCACACGTGTGGAGCACGAGTTCATATCAGACAGCGATTATCTCACATACTTCCTGTGAGGGAATAGAGAGAGCCTTGTAGCCTCGTATAGAAACAGTCGTGTTTTGAGACAATAAGTGTTATAATAGAGTCTACCACAGTATTCCTGTATTGCGCAAGACATGCAGAATAAGCATTTTGGAGCAGTTGTATCTCCTGATTCCTCCCGATTTTTCCTGATTTTTGAATCTAAATCTCCTGATTTTTGGTTTTGTAAAGTTGGCAGGTATGTCAAATCAATATGTACATGTTGCAATCTCTAGTAAAACTAGTAAAGCTCTTGAAGAAATCCTTAATGTTCGTTTGCTTTGTTCACTTTGGTTTAACAATGTTATTTTCAGTATGTGCATTTAAATCTTGTCAGATTTACACCTTGCTCATAGTTCTGTTTATAATAGAATTCTTTGTCACTTAACAAAACTGAAAGCCACACTGTACGAGGTTATTGGCAGCATATTGATTCCATATTTTTTTCAAAGTCGTCATTAGCATCACCGTGAGTGTATCTTCTGTTAGCATATTCCTTATAATTTTGTCCTTGCCTTTGTTCGTATCTTGGCCTTCCGCGATAATGATATCGATTTCTATTTCCTCTGAATCTCTTATTCGTTCTGCGATATGGTACGAATCTGTTATTTTGACTATACCTTCTGCCTGAATCATTATTCCATCTACAATTACATTTTTCTTGTTCCTTTTCTCTTCCTCTACCATAATCTCTTGAATTGTTTCTTGGTCCCCTCGATTCATGGTTATTTTTATTCCCTTGCGCTATGGTATTTATTGCTTCTTCCATATTCGGGTTTCGCGTAGTTCGGCTTGTCGGGTGTGTTGAAGTCCTATCCAGCTGTCTTCGGATATTCTCCATGTCCACTGCTGTTTCGACATTAGCAGCTGCCAATAGTCTTTGTATCTCAGGTGGGAATTGTTTTTGTATAATTTTGACTGCTTCCAGCTCACTCAGTGCTGCATATAGGTCTTGGAACGTTTGGAACTGGTATGAAAAGTAGTCACAGAATTGAGTTTGTCCTGTTGCGGTATATTTTCTAGAGTACAACTCTGTTCTTAACTGTTGCTGTGTTTCTGGATTCCAAAAATGTCTTAAAAATTCAATCTTGAATTCTTCGTAACCGCGAAAGCTGTACTTAAATGCTTGATACCAAATATGTGCGTTTGAGTCCAAGTGCTTTTCAGTCTTCTGGGACTCTATTTTCTCGGAAATGTTCTTCCATCTCTCTTTAAGAACTGCTTTGGTGATAATGTTGTGGAATTGTTGAAGTGTTTGGGCCTGTCATCATATGTTTTGATAATATTTATTATCGCCGGGTTACCATTGTTATTGCTTCCGAATGTTATATCATTACTATTTTGGTTCGACTCTGCTGTTCCCGTCGACGTCTCTTTCATTAATTTGCTATTTGATTGCTTTCTGCTTTTCATTATAACTTGATATTACAGATCTTGTTGTCTGGTGTTCCACCTGTATCTCCTGTATTTACTTTCTGATTTGCTTCAATCCCTATTCTGCCTTATCTATTCTCTGATTAGCCTCATCTCTATTATGCTCCATTTCCCCCTTGATTATGACTATCTTATCTGCTATTTGGTCTCTAGCTGCTATAAAATTTACTTCCATTGATCTATTAGTAGTCTAATTCCTCCTTTTAACTTAGCTATCTTCTCCTGATATTGTTCCTGTCTCTGCTGAGAAGTAATTCTTAGCCCCTCAATATTATCTGTTAATCTTTTCATCTCCTCTTCTTTCAGGTTTTGAATGGCATTTCAATTTTCAGATAACCCTTCCTTAATTTTGTTTATTTCATCTTAAAATTCTTTATTTTTAGTCTCCATAATTTAGATCATTTTCATGCGCATATTCACTAGGTCGTTCTTAATTTCTGAAATTTCTACTCTAATTCCTCCATTTTCAATTTTTACAATTTCTCTCTCTCTCCCCTACATTTTTCTTATTTCCTATATCTGCTTCTACTGCAGTTCTTCCTGTCTTTGTTGGAATTCTTCTTTTATGTTTCCAACAATTTCCCTGATTCTCTCTTCCTCTTTATTTTGATCTTCCCTTCTTTCCCTTCTCATCTCCTCAATTCCTGCTGTTTTTTCTTCCTGCTTCCTGATCATTTCTTGCTGCTTTTCATCCTGATCATTTCTTGTAGAATTTCTAATATTCCCTTCTGTTCCCCTCTTGTTTTCTTTATTTCTATTTGATTGTTCTTTATTGCTTCATCTCTTCTCTGGAATTCCTCTTCCTGTCCTTTTTGATATTGCTCCAATTGATCTGACTTGATTCGCCACGATTTCTTCCTTTAAATCTGAGTATTGTTTCTCTAATATCCTAACAAACTCTAAAATCTTCCTAAATTATTCTCTATTCATTTATATCTACTTATAACTAAGTTTACACTTATATTCTAATAAATTAACAAACTCTTCCTTATTTGTAAATAGGTGGACTTTCATAGAGATAAATGCGGCAACTTGGATCAAACCAATCCTGAATCGAAACAATTTAGGGTCTACTCATGTTAGCTCACCTCAGTGTGATCATTAGAAATACTCTGTATTCATCAACCATCTCTAACGATATCAGTATCTAATCCTATTTTATGAAATTTCAAATTCATTCTATATCATCTTTACAAGTAATCTCTCCTGTCTCTTCTTGCCTCCTCTTCTTATTTTCGCAGTGGACGCACTAACTTTTATTCTCAGTCTCCTCTTTTTAATAGGCAATCCAAGTTTCTATGGCATCTCTCTTTTTCCAATGGCAACTCTGTCTTCTCTTCTTTAACTTTCTCTTCTCTCCTTTCTCTTTGTTGCCCACTATAAACTTTAATTATTTCTGTTCTTTCTCTTAGTGTTCCACGTTGGTGCGCCATAAATTTAAATGCACCCTTACTGCGTCCAATAACGGCGTATAAAAATTCTCCGACTACTCAGATGATCAACAAATTATTAAACAAATTAATTTAAAACGCCACCTAATCGATACTTTATTTTTTGCCTTTTGGCAGAATCATATAAACATTATCATATACAGGACATGTTTCGACCTCTTAGTGGTCATCTTCAGCTGTCTTTAAAATAGCTTAGATAAAACAATTTGATTAGTAAGTACTTTAAAATCTTAAATTACTCTCCCATGGGAACTTGTAACTATTGCTTTAAGCACTTGAAATTTGAGAGGCGGATGATTTCCAGTACATCCTAGACAGAGGAGTAAATATCCGTGGCCGTCACTATAGGACCAAGCCTACGCATCCGTACATCCTGGCTCAGCTACCAGACAGATCAACAGCTCCACCTTCAAGAGACCTGCCCCTGCTGCAGCAGCAGACTTCGAGTTCTCTCCCTACCACCACCACCACTTCTGTCCATATCTTCCCCCCCCCCCCCCCACCGTCCCGACCACGACTACAGTTATGTCCCATCCCTCCCCCAACGTTCCTACAACCGCCACAATCATGTCCCACCCCTCCCCTCTTAGGACGTTTCCTCTCACCGCCCCCTTAACTAAGTCCTCAGAATGCGCTCCAGCCTCCTGCCAAGGAAACTACCACTTGTACTCCAGCCGATACAGCAAGCCCAACACCGCCATCACCGCCGCCCGATCACAATAGCACCTACAGCTGCGTCGTGCAAGGTGTGAACCCCAGAATACCAACTGATGCCATAGCCCACGAACTCCGCCAGGCAGGACTACCCATAAGAAGAGCATTTCGGATTTGCAATGAAGAAGGACCTACCTGGAGGCGCTGTGAACACCCAGGATACGCAGTTCTCTTTCAGTCTGAAAGTTAATTAAGGGATGAAAAGCTCTGTGGTGTCAGGCCGATATGCTTTTTTGAGGCCGGCGGGGTGCGAGAATTAAAGGTGAGCAGTCACCCGGCCAGGCGAAAAAATGAGGCATTGATGCCACTGGAGTAGTCCACAATTAAAGACGTAGCCTGTAAGAGAAGAGACGTGTGTGTAACATCCAGTTCCTGCTGAATTCTGCTTTTTAAAGAGCACACCAAAGCAACCTGTACACGATGTGCAGATGAAGTCGTGGACACAGACTAGAACTGTTATCCAGCATCGAAAAGAATTATTCAACAAAATTTATTTTCTGTAATTTTTATTTTATTTTTAATTTTTTTATAACTTTGTGCAGTACTTTCTTTTAAATATTGTACTTCATTTTCAGAATACATTTTGGACTTGAATTGTGGCCAATTTGCTCATGCATGACCTCTCGGAGCTCTTTGAAAACTCGCGTAATTTCACCAGATATTGCAAAGAAATTATTTTTTTACATTGAGAAAATATTTTTACTGGGTAATTATGTTAGTACTGGTTGAAAGACAGTTGAACAGGGTACATATTTATATTGTTAACAGAGCATTCACTGCCAAAAGGAAAATAGCAGCTCAGGAAAATATTAAGCGTTAGCAATTTGCCTTCCCGCGACCTCTCGCGTGTTAATATACATACAGTAGATGTTTCATGACATAACATCGCAAATAATACGGTCACGATTAATACTAAACAGTCTGTACAGATCTACGTAAATAATACTAATATACGTAAACTACTTCGTAGCCACATCTCACAAATAATAATAATAATAATAATAATAATAATAATAATAATCATATATTAATTTTATTATTATATTATCAAGCTCGATATTTCCATTATTTACCCATGGGTTAGAGAATTGTTTACTAGTTATACTAGTCCATTACACTTGCATCATACTGAAACTGATTCGTCCCCTAGTGTAAACTGACTGTAGTATTCTCCTCACTTCCTCGTTGGTACTGCAAAGTTTTTCTGTTTATCAATGCTGGTTATATTTCAATGTCACTTTTTTTTTTTTTCGTGTAACAATATTAATAAAAATTCACTTTTGAGTCAAATGGAGTGGAGAGCTTCAGGAGTGGGATATTATGTCAAAATCAAGAACTGCACAAAGGAATGTCCAATGGTGAATATATTGGGAATTGCTGCTGCTATCCAAATTTTTTAATATCATTACATACCTTAACTGCATCAGATTCTTAGCGCATACATTGCAGACAGTGACTTAATAATGTCATTTCTTGTATTCTAATCTAGTGGACTGTTCCACAGGTTGTAATATCTACCTCCACTATTCAAGGTCATGCAATCAGTTTGGTTGTGAGAACTGCACCTGCATCAGTTAAAAGTCAAATACGCTAAGAAACTGAATATTTTGAAGTTTCTTAGTGGTGCTGTGAAGGTGGCAGAACATATGGTGCTCCTGTGATGGCACATACTTTATTCAGATTAGACTATGGCAGTGCAGCAAATGGATTAGCAAGGTAAAGTGTTTTTGTGAAACTGAATAGCATCCACCACAGTTGAGTTAGGTTGGTAACTGGAGCAATCCGTACAAACCCCATTGCTAGCCTGCTCACTGAAATTGGTGTGCCCCGTTTACACCTGAGGCGCCAGCAAATGCTGTTGCTCTGTGCTGTGAATTTGCAACAGATGCCACTTCACCTAAACTATCCCTGCATATTGCGCAATAGAAACTGTCTGCTGTATGTTGCTTATCCACGAACAACGCTGCCAGTTGGTATACGCTTGATAGGGGTTTCAGGTTGATGTACCTTCAGTTCCTTGTCTTGTTAGACGGCCAAGTAAGGTACCTCCGTGTTAATACATCGACCCGAAATCATCCTGGATCTGCGTTCTGGCCCAAGAGTGATCATGGTCCCCTCCATTTATTGAAGGCTCGTCCTGTCCTTTGTTAGCCGGTATCCAGGTTCATTAGTTACTTACACAGATGATTTGAGGGCAGAAGCGAAATTAGGCTGTATGTTTATTGTGGATTATAAGAGGTTTCTTTTTCCATTACCATAATAAACCTATAGAGTGTACACAGCAGAGCTCTATGCTATATTTGAATCTCTACGGTACTTGCTGTCCAGTGAACGTCAGCGCGTTCTGCTGTATACTGACTGCTTGAGCTCATTACAATCTGTAAAATGTAACAAAGGCTTTTCAGTCTGTCAAACACACAGCAAATACAATGTAAATTAAAACACTATAAACATATCTGTAAAACACACACTAACATACATTTAACTAAGTCAACACTGGAAAACATGGCTTCATTTTTAACAAATCATTACAATCTGTTGATACAAGTTTTCTGCTGTATCCTCTGGTGCAGTTGATCCATGACCTGCTGGCTGGGTGTTGGAGGGTTAGCACCAGAACAACTTTTCTGTGGTTTTCAAGCCAAATGGGTATAGCAAGAAATAAGTTAGGAGATGGTCACATTGCTCCCGTTGCCGTACAAGGTTCCAGCCAATGATACTCATTCTCAGCTGATATATTTGCTAATATCCTATTGGGAGCTGGAGCAGCAGGCCACCCCTCTTTCAAATAAGCTGAGGATAATGAATGGAACTACGAAGGTATTGAAGACTTCCCTTTGAGTTTCTTGGAGAGAAGCAGTGGTATAGTCGCCTTCAGATCGGCTGTGGTATAGCAACACACTCTACTTACTGAAGGGAGAAGCCCTTGCCCCCTCGGTGTGTATTTGCGGTGGTCATCTGACCAAAGTACGCGGACCTGGCCAATCTACACCGTAACTACCAAGTACCATCTCCCCCATTCAAAGAGATGGCGAGCGCTGGGCTGAGTGGCTCAGACTGTTGAGGCGCTGGCCGTCTGACCCCAACTTTGCAGGTTCGATCCTGACTCAGTCCGGTGGTATTTCAAGGTGCTGAGATACGTCAGCCTCGTTTCTGTAGATTTACTGGCACATAAAAGAACTGCTGTGGGACTAAATTCCAGCACTTCAGTGTCTCCGAAAACTGTAGAAGTAGTTAGTGAGATGTAAAACAAATAACATTAGAGATGGCGATCAGTCAGTAGACCTCGTCATTCATTTGAGGGATAATGGTTTGTTTTGTTGTTTATAAAAGTGAAGTTCCTATTTGTTTTTCATTTATAATTTGTTTTACTACATTTTTATTCTATTTTCTAAGTTTCTATTTATGTGTGTATTTTTAAAATTTTTCTTTTAATTTGACTGAATTACGTGATTTCCTTTTAAAGGCAATGCTTAACTTCAATGTTTTATATTTTAATATGTTTTCAGATCATTTTGTAGGGAAGTAAGGCATTATAAATTAGATCCACTGAATATTTTTAATTCATAGTAGTTTTCATCATCATAATTTTTAAAATCCTAGTCAGTGGGTTATTTTAAATTATAATTTGTCATTTCTTGTACTATTAGGGGACAATGACCTAGATGTTAGGTCCCTTTAAACAAGCATCTTAATCATTTTGATGCCATATAACCTTTCTCTTTTAGGTGGGTCAGTTTGATAACTGCATTCCTCAGCACCACCACCACCTTCAGTCATATGCTTCGTATTTGACGCAGCCTCAACCTGCGGGCTTTCCTTCGCAGCAGAGTCCATTAACTGTTCCTTCTGTGCACACGACTCACTATGCCCATCCACATCATTTACAGCCTCAGGTAAAGAAGAAAATGTATTTTACTTGAGCCTTTAAAATTTCCTGCACTGATGTAGACAATGACACACAGTTGTCACCTTTGACAGAACAGAGGTATCACATGTTGATATTTATGATGTCTATGAACTAGGTATCTTACAGATACTGTGTCAAATCAGACATTGCTATTTGGTTCCAGTCGGTCAATAAAATGTGTTTAAATGCTTCCATAAAACATTCCTCATCAAGTGTGTGGAGTTGTATTATCCCGCATGATTCAGGACTGGATATTAGCCAGTTTGCATGAATGGAATGCTCCCAGGTTTTGCCCTGACATTCAGATGCCTTGAATGGCTCTTGAATTCTGTGTAGCCATTAATTCTTTCTTGTATCATGATGGATCTTTCACCAGTGTATTGCCTCTGGGGAGCAGAGGTAGCGTAATCTTCACCTGACTGACTGTGATATGCCCAGAAGACTTGCCACTCACTTGCATGCTAATAGGAATGTAGGCAGAGAAAGTTTGCGCCAGATAGCGCTTGTGTAGTACCAGGTAAGTGCAAGGTGATAGCCTTACATTTCTCCCAGTCAGCTGCGAGTAATGTATAGAATGTGACAGTTTTCTGGGCTAAAGTTGATTTTATCTTCTCTGATTGTACTCCAAGACTATTAATTAATTGTATAGGTATATCCCTAGTATATTACGGATGATTTTCAGCATTTAAGCGTTAAACAGCTGCAAAATGAGCTACGGACCAGAGACGCTAAAACTAGCGGGAGGAAGGAAGAATGAGTGCAGTGGTAATTACAAAATTCTAACACGGGTTATTACCCAAGTAATGAATAGGAGTCAGCATGCCTTTTCCTAAAGATTACAATTACTTGAGTATTGTACATTGATAAATATATAAATAAACCTCCAAAAGATTTAAATCATAAATAGAGATTTAAATACGCACTTGCTCCCCTTGCTTATAGACTTCGATTCATGTATTTTGTAAAGGTTGATGGCTTACATGAAACTGCAGATACTGCCTTGTCCACCACCAAGGCATGTGGATTTCTTGAGTTTCCCAGTGCCGGTTCCTTTGAAGATTTGACCATCAGCCATAAGGTGAAGATCACTATCACAAATTTGCATTTGATGGATTATTTCGTATTTAGAAAATCGGAAATAGATGGAGCACTTGTTTCCAACTACAAATCATTGTGTTATGCTGGATACAGACTTTTCAGTGAAAAGTTTGTTTTGTTTATAAAAGGTTAATTTCAATCAGGTGAAATTCTGAAAAGCAGTGCTGTGAAATCCGAGACACAAAACATAAGACCTATAGTGTGAAGCTTATTTTAGGAGTACCTGGTGACATAGGAGGAGAATGTGAATGTTTTGCTGGAGCAGGCCCCAAGGCATGTTGTAAGCATATTGCAGCTGTAAGCTATGTATTAGAGCACTTACCCAAGACTGATATTATTCAGTGTTCAGAAACATTCAGCCAAAATTTATAAACTTTAGAGCATCCCCCTACCAAATGGTTGAGGCCAGTTACCCCTATGAAAGAGGAATGTTTGCCCTTGGAACAAGTTTTGCTATTATAATCTCATTTGCACCAGTTATAACTCTAGTTGAGGGATATTTCTGTCTAAAAGCAAGGGGGCTGTTTTCAAGGACATTTTTTTCTATCAGGCCAAATGTTCAACTCTTTAAATTGGCTGTACATGAAATTAATCCAAACATTAAATATTCTACCAACAGTAGTTTTATGGATTCCAAAGTTAAGGCCTAGTTCCTTGTTTTTGTTGTGTTCATGGTCCATGGAAAAAACAGTGGAACAGTGCTCGGTTTTAATCTTGCTCTCTCACCTTTAAATACAAACTCATAAATTCGGTGGTTGTAATCAAAATGCCTAATCAGTTTATAGGTAGAAAATAGGAATTATTTCCCTTCGTAAATTGCACTTACCCAACAGTTTTCGTGAATTCACCTGGTTGAAAATAATGGGAACACACTTTAATATTTTCGGTCAGATTCTTCTCACTGAAATTTTTCCTTCTAATAGCATGTAATCATTTCTTCCTCATTGCTTTATTTTGAGGAAACTGTTGAAACAAAAATGGGCTTCCCTCATTTTTGCAAAGAGGAACACTGCAATAGCTCGGCATAGTCATGAAAATAATTTAAACAACCGGATATTTAGCAGCATGAGTACACAGGAGACAAATGAAGAGCGCATTGCGCTTACCCAGTACAACAGCAGTGCGCTCTATCGGTGCTAGTTCTATACATCCTTATTGTGACGAGAAAAAAAAAGTTTTGATTAACACAACATCCATTGTTTCTCAGTCTAATTTTGCATGAACTCTGTCTAGAGAGAATGGGCACCAATCCAGAGCACACGGCTCTGAGACATTTATAAATAGACCCTTGAATTTCCCAGGGGTGGGGTGATGAGACACTAATCAAGTGTTTTTTTTGAGAGGAAAACAAGGAGAATTAACGTGATTTGATTGAATTTCAAAAGAACCAAAAACAGTGATTGATTGAAATTAAAAATGGAATGACTTAGAACTAAAATTTGACTTTAATTAAAGATTGAAAATAAAAACTCAGAGATTTGCATAGATTTACATAAAGGCTTGCCAATATTGTAGCTTCTCTCATCTGGGCTCCTTCTGTGGTTGCGGATTCCTTGCGGTCATCTGTAGTAGAGTGGGTCATCTCGCCAGTTTGATACCAGTCCTGCCACTTGAGTGCATCATTCACTAATTAAACGATGTCTTGGCTAACTTTATCACTTCCTATTATGCCAATAATCATTGCAAGAATATCAGCCCTGATATATAAACCACCATGGGTATGTTTTTATGGAGAGAATACCAGATAGGAATTCTTCCAAGTTATGGAACTCCGTAAATATATATCAAATTCTAACTGTACTTGGAACAAGGATTAACAAGTCTTGATTTAAAGGTCGGTCCATTCCTTACTAGAAATACTGACTGCAAGCAGTCCCAGAAAGTTAATCAGTATGACAAGTGCTAAGTGATCGAGATAGTGAGAACTAAGGCACCATGGAATGGGTAATTCATATATAGGAGTGAAAATCACTCCCACTTGGTTGTCTGTCACATGTTTGAATTACATTGTAGTTCTTCCCCTCATCTTTCTTCAGTGCCTCATGGAAAAGTCTCAGATAGCCACCTACTGATAGGGTGAAATCTCCCACTGCAGTGTCATCATGACACTACGTAGAGTAGATGGGTGCTGACATTTTCAAAAAAACCAAGCCAGAATTCAGAAATTGTTGTTGAGATTCAAGGTTGCATGATGTAGATTTAGGAGAATTTTTCCTTGTTCGGCCTGTGTCCTTCAGCATGATGAAATAACAGTTTGAGGAAATAGTTGCAAGAGAAATACTTTGTGTCCCAAGACCCTACTGTAAGAAAGATAGTTTGGCTCTTGTTATCAGCGACTATTATTATTATTATTATTATTATTATTATTATTATTATTATTATTATTATTATTATTATTATTATTATCGTATCAGAAACGTACATATTGTACACAGTTATAATTGCTATATTTCATTTGCCCAGAACTTGGCCACTTCCAATGCAATTTTTGATGCTTGATACAGTTTATCTTCTGTGCAGGAGGCTGGACATGGTAGACATTGGAGCATATGTTGGACAATCTGGTCTTCTCCACAGTCACATTGAATTTTTTCTTGATCTATGTAGCTCTGTCTTGCCAAATTAACCTTGGATCTGCCAACTCCAGATCTCAGTCTATTCAGGAACTTCCAGATCCTCCATTCTTTATTGTGGCCAGGAGATAGTTTCAGAAAATCTTACCAACCAGGGGGAAGGTATGATGTAGCCCTCCATAATTGCAACCTGGCTTTTTCAGTAGTGGTTCTAAGTTCCTTCAAAGTTCTGAGAAAACTCTTCCTTGACTTCAGTCGTTGCAGATGCGGTTCATGCCCATATAGAGGATGGATCCTTTCCTGTTCCTTTGTCTTTCGTTCCTTGTTTGAATCTATTTCTCTTCGAACAAAAGGAGGTGCTATTCCTACAAGGTGGTAGAGCCATTCGACTGGAGTGGATTTCAACCAGCCTGTTATAATTCTGCAAGTGTCGTTGAGAGCTATATCCACCTGTTTGGCATATGTTGAATTATACCAAACAGGACATGTATACTCTGCCGCAGAAGTTCGGATCGTTTCAGGTTGGCTACCCCACTGATCCGGCCAATTTCCATAAAGGATTGTTCCTGGTGGAGACTTTAGATTTGCAGTTCATGCAGTGCTTCTTGAAGGTTAGAGATCTATCAAGTGTCAATCCTAGATATTTTGGAGACTCGCAGTGTTCCAGTTTGACCACTGACCATACTATCTTTAACTTGGGAGTAGCTTCCCTGTTTCTTAGATGAAAAGCACACACTTGTGTCTTTGAGGGGTTTGATTTGGTTGAAGCTGGTTTGTGCTGTAATATCTAGAAAGATCATTAAAGGAATCCTTGAGAGTATTCTCCACTGATTCAAAATCTGTCCACTGGGTGGCTAAAGCGAGGTCATCAGCATACAAGAAACTACTGCAATTGGGGGCTATGGGTTGGTCGTCCATGTATATATTGAACAGAATTGGAGCGAGCACACTTCATTGCAGAAGACAGTTTTTCTGTAGCCTCCATCGACTACGCTGTTCTTGGAAATCAACAAAGAATCTATGATTCTGCAAAAGAGTGGCAATGAGTCTCGTTAGGTTCAAGTCCTTAGTTAGATTGTAGACCTCGAGTAGTAGTAGCTGTTGGTTGACAGTGTCGTATGCTGCTAATAAATCAACAAATACCACTTCTGTCGCCTTACCAGCCTCAAACACATCTTCTATAAACTGTGTGAGGTTTAACAATTGTCCGGTACAGATTTTACCAGGATGAAATCCAGATTGCTGAGGTATAAGTAATGGATCAATTACAGATAATAAATCATTTAAGATCAGTCTTTCCAGCCGTTTGTAAAGGTGACATAGTACTGCAGTTGGTCTAAAATATTTTGGATTATTCCCTTCTTTGACAGGTTTCAGCAAGGCAATCATTCGACTCTTCCGCCATATCTTTGGAATTTGGTTTCTGCTCATACAGTTATTGAAGAGTTAGAGAATCCATTTCTTTGTCATTAAGCCAAACAGTTCGTATATCATCCAAGCCAGCTGATTTTCCATTTTTACTCTGTTTGATAGCCTTCTCTAATTCCTCCATGCTGAATGATGATGTGAGGTCGTCGCTCTGCTCATGCTCTTCTCTTTGCAATTTCAGTTTTTGTGATTTATGGGTTGCTTTCCCCTTCAGCAGTAACTGGTGTGCTATTTGGTTAGCAGTGATATTATGACGTGCAGTGGTCTTGGTCGGGTCATTGCTTAGACGTCTCAGAAGTCTTCAGTCTTTATGACTGTCTCTTTTCAGATCCAAGTTTTCAATAGTTTGTATCCACTGATCCCGTTTGGTCTCTCTAATAGAGGAAATAAGCTTGTTCCCTGCTTCCACGGTTGCTTCACTGAAAGGGTTTTTTTTTTTCAAATAAGTTCCTGTATTCTGCTAGTAGGGTGGCTTGATCTGAAGTAAGCCCGGGGATATAAGATGTTTGACAGCCACGAGAGATAGACATCCTTGAGCATCTCTTTACAGCTGTGTGGTGACGGTGTCACAACAACTGGGTACTAGTTCTATAGCAGATACTTCGGCATCCAGCAATTCCGAAAATCTTGACCAGTCTGCTTCACCTCCGAAAGGATATCTTCTGGGTCTTATAGCAGCAAATACTTGGCACATTATTGCTCTATGCTGTGAATTTGGTATTGGGGAACACACATTTTACACATTGTTGGCTGATATTGCTGCTGCCAAATATGAGGTCAGGATTTTAAGCTCTCCTCCACCTGTCGCTGTTGAAGGATCCAGGTAGTTTTTCATCATGTATTAAAGTCAGGTGGCTTATTTCTGCACATTCTTATACTGCTGTCCCATTCTCATCTTCATGGTCATAGCCTCAAACAATACTATGGCTGTTGAAATTACCAATCACAATCTGCACATGTTTGTTTCCAAAATTGGATGCTTTGTTTACAGTGAATTCAGCACCAGGTGGTTTATAAAGGGATGAAATGGTGCAATTAGTTGTTTCTACAGTAAGGATTTCTATGTTTTCCTCTGTAAATGCTGTGGATGAAATCTGGGTGAACAAAAGTAGCACTTCAGTATTTATGATGCGATCTTTCTATGGCGAGACACATTCCATCTATTTTTGGCCTGCGCATATCACAACTTCTATGTCTCCTGTATGCACAGTATATGGCATTGGTGCTTACTGCATAGTTCTTGTAGCAGCTCTTCTTTGGCTGGTGTTATGCCTCTATGTTAACAGAGATAATAGTTAACTGTGGCTCTGAAAAGGGCTGAGGTGTGGAGGTTTCTGATGTGAAAGGATCAGCTGTCAGGTTATTCATTATCTGACACCCAGGATACGCCCGATTGCTTTTATTATCTTGATCACAAATCGTCGCAATCTTCAGGGAGGCTCCTTTCGTGTACCCCATAATACAATATAATGGAATGATCAGAAACCTGTACGAAAGAAAAATCCGATAAATATATACGTACACATTATAAATTATATTAAATAGAGAGAATATACACAAATTAAGTACATTACACTTGGTACAATAGTTCAGTGGTCTGTAACAACTAGGCATTACATGACTCCACACTTAAACATAACCATCATTCTGGGCAAGATAGAAGCTAGGGTCATCGACAAGCAGAACATGCCACTATTAGGGAATTACCATATTTCCTCATGTATTTACCCCCCCCCCCCTTGCGCATTAGATCCCTCCTGACTTATTGAGACATAGAAAATGAAAATATTAAAGCTCTCATAAGATCCACCAATGTAATTCTTCAGAGAATGACGACGATTCTGCTTTGTAGAGGGTACTGGCTGTACTGCAGCTCCAATAACATCGCATAGATAGGTGAATAGTTGCATCCGTCGTACCGTGCATTGCAAGCACGTGTTAGTCGTGCATTACATCTTGGGTTTTTTAGTAAAAAAATTTCCTCCTTTACATTGTAATGGTTAACACAATCATCTGCAATTTTCAAGTTAGACTCACATAATTGCCAGAGATTTAAGAATAGTGGGGAGGTTAGTATGCGGTAATATGGTACATGCAGGTCACGTCTGTTTGGGGTGTGCCTGAAAAGAGCTGCACAACCTCGGGTTGAGGATGAAAATTTACTTTACCTAAGAAATATTCACGGATGCTGCTATTAATATAGCAGGAGACATCATTAACCCTGTGATCATTAACACACTGCTACCTGGCCCATCTGACACAACTGGCTTTTGAGGCTGGAAGATTTTGCCAGAGACATGGAGTTCTTGCAGGGAATCATTCAAATAATTGCAGTTAAACTTGTAATGAGAATGCACTCAAACTTATATCTTTTCACTGGCCCTTTTAGTAATTCTTCAGGGTGTGGAAACTTGCTCCCCTGTGCAACGCATATAACTTGTGGATGAAACGTGTTTTGCTCTTTGGCTTCTTTGCAGCACAAATTCTGCAGGATTTCTGGGGAATTTTCTTCACACCTGTGCTGACAATTTTGTCAGTGATGTTTCCTCATCTCTCCTGAAAGTCTGCCTGGTGGGACTTGCCTTGGTGCTCTTTCAATTGGTGGTCCGGTTGTTCATTCTTAAGTGTCAGTTTGTGGGGTTGAACTGTCACTCAACCATTCCTTAGCAAGAGCAAGCATGTATACTTTGTAAGGGATTTTTAGCAGTGGATTTACCTGTCTACACATTCCAAATGAATCGACTAAAACACAGTAGAAGGTACTTCATGGATCTCTTTGTCCACTTAACTGTCTTCCTAAGCATTGGGCAGTAAGAGATGTACTGACTGATCTGCGTGGTTTGCTCCCTTCATAACCAGTTATAATCAAAAACAGATTACAACTTATTATAATCTCTTAGCTTCATTATCCATAGTGATGATTCTAGTAATATATATATAAAATAACTTGTCCTGACTGACTGACTGACTGACTGATTCATCATCGCCGAGCCAAAACTACTGGACATAGAGAAATGAAATTTTGGGCATAGATTCATACTAAGATGTAGGTGCTCGCTAAGAGAGGATTTTTGATATTCCTTTTTTAAGGGGGTGGAAAGGGGGTTGAAATTTTAAAATGAGTGTATCTATATCTAAAAACTTTGAAAGTTTACAGATGTAAAAATAGGTATTTAGAATCTCCTTTAAAAATAAGGAAAAACATATTTTTTTGTTTCAGAAAATCCCAATAGGAGGGGTGAATATCGGTGAAAAAGGGGTTGAATGCCTTTAATCATAATACCAGTACATAGATCTCAGAAACTGAAGATATTACAGACCTGTAAATTGGTACTTTTGATCTCTTTTAAAAATAAAGAAACACGTATTTTTTTGTTTGAGGAAAATCCAATTAATGGGAGGGTGAAAAGGGGGGGGGGTGATTTTTAAAAACAGTGCATCTATATCTCAAAACTTCTAAAGTTTACAGATGTAAAAATAGGTATTTAGAATCTTCATTAAAACTAAAGAAACGTGTATTTTTTTGTTTTCGGAAAATCCCAATAGGAGGGATGAAAATGGGTGAAAAATGGATTGAATGCCTTTTATGAGGATACTTATCTCTCAGAAACTGGCGATATTACAGACCTGAAAACTGGTATTTAGAATCTCCTTTAAAAATAAAGAAACACATATTTTTTTGTTGTCGGAAAAACCCCATGGGAAGGGTGGAAAAGGGGGGACAAGGGGTTGAATGCCTTTAATGAGGCTACTTATATTTCAGAACCTGAAGATATTACAGACCTGAAAATTGGTATTTGGGATATACTTTAAAAATAAAGAAGCAGGTATTTCTTCGTTTTTCGAATATCCAATTGAGGGTTGAAAAGGGGGGTGAATTTTCAAATTAAAACTTTAAAAGTTTAAACATGTAAAAATTGGTATTTAGAATCTCCTTTAAAAATAAAGGAACACGCATTTTTTGTTTTCTGTAAATCCCAATAGGAGGGGTGTAAAAGGGTTGAATCCCTTTATGAGGATACATATATCTCAGAAACTGAAGATGTTACAGAACTGAAAATTTGTATATGGGATCTCCTTTAAAAATAAACACGTATTTTTTGTTTTTGGAAAATCCAATTAATGGCGGTTAAACTGTAGTGACAAATTGGGGTGAATTTTTTGAAAGACTATATCTACAGAATATCTGAGAAAGGTAAAATGTTAGACGTAAAAAGTGGGTATTTGTAATTTCCTGTGAATGTAAAGAAACATAGGTGATTTGTTTTTGGAAACTCCCTATAAGGGGAAATAAAAAGGGGTGAAATTTTAAAATGAGAATTTCTACAGTATGAATAAAAAAACTTAACATGTTACAGAAGTGAAAATGGTATTTTTATCTCTATTAGAAACAAAGAAACGTGTATTTTTAGTTTTTGGAAATACCACTTGGGCGGAAGGGGTGGGGGGTGGGGGGGTGTGTGTAAAAGTGACTGAAATTGGTGTCGATTTCTTTCAGTTAGGCTACTGATATCTCAAAAATGAAGATGTTACAGACGTGAAAATTGGTATTTGGCTCTCCTTTAAAAACAAAGAAAAACGCGTTTTGAAGGGGAAACCATCTTGGGTGGCGGGAGTGAAAAGGAGTTGAATTCCTTTCATGAGGACACACTAATCAAAAACTGAAGAAGTTAAGAGTCGTGATAATTGGTGTTTAGAAGATCATTTACTATTAAAGAAACAAGAATTTTTTTCCGGAAATTCACCTGCGGGGGGGAGGTTGAAAGGAAGTGAAAAAAGGTTAATTATTTTTATGGGGATACTTATATCTCAAAACTGAAGGTAATAGACGTGAATGTTGGTGTTTGGAATCTCCTTTAAACATAAAGAAACGCCTTCTTTTAATTTTTCTTTGGGGGGGGGGGGGTAAATGAACTTAACGGCGGTGATGTGTAAAAGGTGGTGAGACCAATTGATTTTACTGTTCATAATGTACTTATAAGGAGCCTCCGTTGCTCACTCGGCACCACGCCGGCTTCTCATAGCTGGGTTCCGTGGTTCAAATCCCGATCTCTCCATGTGATATTCGTGCTGGACAAATCGGAGGCGGGACAGTTTTTTCTCCGGATACTCCGGTGTTCCCTGTCATCATTCATTCCAGCAACACTGTCCAATATTTAATTTCATTTGGCATTCATCGCTCATTGCCCCAGAGGAGTGCTTCGGCAGCCAGCACAGTTCCTATTGTTGCCACTAGATGGGGCTTTATTCATTCCATTCCTGACCCTGTCGAATGACTGGAAACAAGCTGTAGATTTTTGATTTTCTTATTCTGATCATAAACCGATCATTTTTAATCTTTCCTGTGTTCGATTTCAACAGCCATCTTTACCTTCGGAAAACATTCTTAGATTACAGTAGACTCTCCTGGCATATAAATAGAAATTTAAACACATTTGAAATAAACGATAGGAATGAGATTGACCGTCAAAATTATTCACCTCTATAATAAGGTCAATAATGCACGGAAGTATGTCATTCGTTTCGCTAGAAATCCCGCACGCTTGCCTACGCGCGACAATGGTGCTGGTCACATTGTCAACAATGACAATGGTAGCAGACGTAATTTACCGCCAAGTAGCGGTCTTGCATCTTGCTGTTGGGTCCGGAACATCTAATGATGATGATAATAATAAAATAATAATAATCTTCTGGACCGTTGTCAAATTGTGCGGACTGCGCTGGGAACGGGTCTTGGCCTGGTAATGACTACGAATACAGTCAAGCCGCCAAGGCACCCGGATCTCCTTCAGGATTTGATCCATACTAAAAATGCTTATAGGAAAAGATGGCAAAGATTTAGGGTACATGTAATTAATCTCATAATGGAACCGTATTGAGGATAATGTATTAAAATTATAAAATTCTTTTATTAACAACCACCTACTCAATACAATATAATACACTTATTGAATTATAAAATAATCATGAGGTGTCTTAAAAAATGGCTTAAATAACCGAACATGTTTCGTTCGGCATTGCGAACATCATCAGCCGTTAGTACAAAGACTAAGGTCAGGGCCCTGAACTTAAGTGATTAAAATTGTTAAAAGAATAATAGTGTTGTAATAAAAAGTAATGATAACATTAGACTTGATTAGTAAGAGTATGTACAGATCAACAGCAAGAATTTATGGTGAAATACATTGAACGATGGCAGTCTGTGGAGTTAAAAACAATCATGGGGTTGTTAAAGTAAAAAACAAAAATAGATATTCTAGAAAATTAAAATATACGTCAATGTGTGAAGCGTGGATTAATTATTTTAAAAGATTTAGGGATCGAACTGACCGCGTGGAATACCTGGACCTACCTCGGGAAGTATGAAATCGATTGCTGGAAAGAAAGATTGAAAAATGTGAGGAACTGTGCTGTAATCTCTCAGGAAACGAGTCGGATCGCGAATTTTGGCGGATTATATATAAAACGTTAAGCATTTAATTATAAATTTCAGTATAATACCGTAGCGAAGCACGGGTATCTTGCTAGTCGCAAATATAAAGACAGGGACTTTCCACCTAATCAATACATTTATTCCTTGTAAGGTACTTAAAACATTCCAATATAACAGCACTGGTTTCGACCCTGTTTGTGGGTCATCTTCAGCTGAAGAACCTATTATCATAATAATAATAATAATAATAATAACAACATAAAATGATAAAACATTACTTATCTTAATTATGAATGACTAATGCTAACTTAAAACGATGTGTTGTAATAAAATGTACTTAAAAGAGCTAGTTTTGAAAGTCTACAATGTTCTCCAGTTCGTTATTACACTGATCTTTATGTTCACTCATTTACTCATTTATTCACACTAGTGTTGCAATGTTGACAGACTAATTTTAATTTAAAAATATCTTAATGTTGAGTTAATAAAACATCACTTATACTAATTGCAAATGACTAATGCTAAAATACAATAATGTGTTGCGATAATAAAATGAGCTTGAAGGAGTAGCTTTGACAGTCAAGTGTGTTCACCAGTCCGTTAAGACACTGTTCTTGACGTTCACACATATACTCATTCATTCAATCCATTGTTATAATGTTAACATACCTATTTCAGATTAAAAATATCTTAGTTTTGAGATGTATGGTACTGTATTTTTTTAAATCCGCATCAAGAGGTGATTTGGTATTGAATAATGATGTATGTTGATGAGCCTTTGCGATGAGGTAGGCGCGAGCCGCGTGTTTTTAACAATGAATTTGTCTTAAGCTTGGCTCAGGGTGGTGATACATTAACTAAGGTGCAAATGTTCCCCTCTTCATACTCTCGTTCTGTTGGATTATGTCAGATAATCTAGGTGGATAAAAGAAAAGAATTTTACAGTTAGAGAATGTCTATGTAACATATTTTAAAGTTCAATATGTGTGTTACTTGCTGTCTTGGCGTGTCATTTGTGTGCTACAATTGAAATAAAAATCTTGTAGGTTCCACCTTGTTCAATACAAATCCACTGTTGTTAGATGATTTTTACAACATATATTTTATTGCAGAACTAGTTTCGGCATTCAGTTAGGCACCAACATCAGCTGCATAATAAGTAAAGAAAAACTTGGAGATATTACACTACAGTGGAACCTTGGATTGCAAGCATAATTCGTTCAGGCAACATGCTTGTAATCCAAAGCGCTCGTATATCAAAGCAAGTTTTCCCATAAGAAACAATTGAAACGCGGATGATTCGTCCACAACACAAAAATATTTATTCGCTTACCATTTCTAAAACAAAATATAACATAATGCAATTTATCTTACCACGAACCTACTACGCTGGCGTAGCAGGGGGAGAGGTGATACTCCCACGTGGCGCGTCCCAGGTGGCGGATAGGGGGGTCCTAACCGGCTTGCTGGCGGACTTGAGGGAAATAAAATACCTCTCGCGGACCAAACACACTACCCCCTGCGGGTGGGGGACGCACATGTAGAATACAATGTAATAGATAAGAAAAATGTTCCGCCGATCAATACATTTATTGTGGATGAATTATGACACTACTACCGGTTTCGACCTATCTTGGCCATCATCAGCTAGCACACAAATTTAGTCATGGGATAAATTACAAAGAAGTTACTTAAGAGCATCCGGATGTCAGATAAAAAATGGAAGTAAAATATATTGCAGTATGTTGTGTTAAAATAGCTCTGATTAAAAGTAGTGATGGTTAGAATAAATTAAAACCTATTGATTGAGCATGGACATGAGTACATAAACACATTAAAATATATATGGCACATCATAAGACACTAAAAATATATAGCACATTGAACACATTAAAACATGGTATATTTTAAAAACGTCTATTAAAATACCGCCAATAAATCGAACC
This sequence comes from Anabrus simplex, assembly GCF_040414725.1. Classification (NCBI taxonomy): domain Eukaryota; kingdom Metazoa; phylum Arthropoda; class Insecta; order Orthoptera; family Tettigoniidae; genus Anabrus; species Anabrus simplex. Next base: position 220,879,526 of record NC_090266.1, read on the forward strand.
TAAACAAACTCAAAAACAAAATAAAACAGAACAATCTACTAATAACAAAAGCCGACAAAGGCAACACTACGGTCATTATGGATAAGAATGAATACATAACTAAGACCAAAGAATGTTTCCAGGACAACACTTTTTCAATTAAACGCCGAGATCCAACCAACAATATACAAAGAAATTTAAAAAATCTACTCAAGAACACACACTTAATTCTCACCGAAACAGAATCTGCTAAACTATGAACCCCCAATTACCATCCGCAAGGGCCTACCCTAAAATACACAAAGAAAATGTACCCATGAGACCGATTATAAATTATAAAGCCAGTCCAACCTATAAGTTATCACAATTCATTCAAAAATTTTTGAAAAAGCATTATTCATTTTTAGCAAACAAAACAATACAAAACTCAATAGATTTTTGCAATAGAACCAAAGAACTAAAGATTGAAAAACATCATACCCTTACTTCATTTGATATAACAAACATGTACCGTAACATTCCTATTAAACAGTCAAAATAATTGAATCTAACCTAAAAAACCATAGTAACTTGAGCACCTTAGAAATACAAGAATTCGTGATTCTGCTTAAATTCGCCTTAAACAATAACTACTTCAAATTTCATGATACCATATATCAGCAACAAGGATTACCAATGGGATCTCCTGCTTCCGGAATATTAGCAGAAATATATATCGATCACCTAGAACACACGTCAATTAATAAAATAGATAATATATATTTTTTGGTGTAGATTTGTCGACGATATCTTCGTAATTATAGATAATAGATTCACTGATGCAGATACTATACTAGACAAACTTAACAATTTAGACCCCCAAATTAAATTCACTAAAGAAACAGAAAATAACCGTACCTTGAATTACTTGGACTTAACAATAACCAGACATGACACTCACTTATCTTACAAGATCTATATGAAACCCACACACACTTTAAATACCATAAAGAATGACTCCGTTCATCCTAACACACGTAAAAAAGCAGCCTGTTATAGTATGATACATAGAGCTTTCAATATCCCAATGACAATAGAAGATCGAAATAATGAATTAAAATTAATCCACGACATAGCCAAATACAATGGATACAGCAAAGAAATGGTCAACAAAATCATCCACAAAATAAAATCCCAACCTAAAACTAAATTAATCAAAACAGCCAAACCGAAAAAAGATTATGTTCTATTTACCTTCAACACCAATATATATACTATAACTAATATCTTTAAGAAGCACAACCTGAAAATAGCATTCAAAACCACACACAACAGCACCAACACTATACACAACACCAAAACAGTCAATAATAATAATAATAATAATAATAATAAATACAACCAATCAGGTGTCTACCGTATCAAGTGTAACAACTGTGACACAAGCTACATTGGACGTACAGGTAGAAACTTCACCGTCCGTTATAATGAACATGTAAATGCAGTAAAGCACAACCATTTCTCATCAATAGGCCAACATGTAGAAGAATCTAAGCACAACTTCACAGACATCAATAATGACATGACGATATTAAACATAAACTCTAAGGGCCCCCTGCTCAACATAACCGAAGATTTCTATATTAGTTTGGATCAATACGCTAACCCCAATCATAACATTAACGACATTACAGAGAAAACCAGTATCATTTTTGACAAAGTCATTCCTGCAATAAAAAACGACTATCTCAAATTAGTAAACACACGTCATAACAAACCGACGAATCACAAACCTAACCCCGCCCCTACCTTCACAATAGCCACTCCTCCATCCCCTCCACCGACATCCATCCACACAGCTCACATGAGCCCCAGACGTACTCGCAGCAGAGCACAACAAATATCCAAACATATCGGTACACAACCTCCACAGCAACAACAGTAAGTACTTTTTCATTTTACACATACATCCAGGCATTCCTTCATACATACGCTATACTCATATTAGCTTTTCTTTTTAGATAACGACCATATAACGTGCATAGACGAGAAAAGTGTCACCACCAACTACTCTGATATTAAAATCTATCTTGCTACATCAATTTAATTTTCAAATTTTACTGACAAGAGTTCTTATAACATACCAATACAAAGTATATCAACCATAGAACATTCTCGATATTCAACTTAATCAACTCAAGAACTACAAGAGGATTGAAGAATGAATGCAACGCAACATGAACTCAAATTTTAATAGACGTTTTTAAAATATACCATGTTTTAATGTGTTCAATGTGCTATATATTTTTAGTGTCTTATGATGTGCCATATATATTTTAATGTGTTTATGTACTCATGTCCATGCTCAATCAATAGGTTTTAATTTATTCTAACCATCACTACTTTTAATCAGAGCTATTTTAACACAACATACTGCAATATATTTTACTTCCATTTTTTATCAGACATCCGGATGCTCTTAAGTAACTTCTTTGTAATTTATCCCATGACTGTAAATTTGTGTGCTAGCTGATGATGGCCAAGATAGGTCGAAACCGGTACTAGTGTCATAATTCATCCACAATAAATGTATTGATCGGTGGAACATTTTTCTTATCTATTACATTGAATCCAATCAATACGGAATATGAAACTTGTAAATAATAACATGTAGAATACACCCGTGGTATCCCCTGCCTCTCGTAAGAGGCGACTAACAGGGGCCCAAGGGGCTCTCAACTTCGGAGTGTGGATTGGCGACCACGGGGCCCTTAGCTGAGTCCTGGCATTGCTTCCACTTACTTGTGCAGGGCTCCTCACTTTCCTCTACCCTGTCCGACCTCCCTTGGTCAACTCTTGTTCTTTCCCGACCCCGACGGTATTAGAGCATTCGAGGCCTAGGAAGTTTCATTTTCACGCCCTTCGTGGCCCTTGCCTTTCTTTGTCCGTTACTTCATTTTTCGAAGTGACGGATCCCTTCTTTTTTCTCCTTTTTTCTCTCTCTCTACCCCGTGTGGGTGGGGGACCCAGACGAATAATACACCCACGGTATCCCCTGCCTGTCGTGAGAGGCGACTAAAAGGGGCGACCAAGGGATGATTGAATTAGAACCATGTAACTACTTTTGATTCGTACCATCACGCGGGGAACACCATGGGTTGCCTATACTTGAGAGTAGTACCACTATGTTAGTACGAAATACGTTTGTGATTAGGAGCACCAATGGCCTGGTCGGGGGTTTTCCAATACCTGTGTGTCGTACCCATGTGAACAACACCGCGGGTCTGGGCATTGCCTGTGCATTGTACCACTATATGAGCGGCACCGTGGGTTAGCGTTGCCTGTGATTGGTACCCACTATGTTGAGGAACGGCACGGGATAGTGCGAGTCCCTGTGGTTAGTACACTCGGTGAGGAGCCTTCTCGGTTTGCGTTGGCTATGAGCGGCGCCGTGGGTCAGCGTTGCCTGTGATTGGTCCCCACTATGTTGAGGAACGCCATGGGATAGTGCAAGTCCCTGTGGTTAGTACACTCGGTCAGGAACCTTATCAGTTTGCGTTGGCTATGAGTGACGCCATTGTGTTAGGAACAACATAGGTCTGCGTTACCTGTACGAAATACAATACTTGTGAGTAGTACCATCTTGTGTGGAACACCGCGAGTCTTAGCTACTTTTGATTAGTACCCCAAAATGACAAATACCATGGTTCTACTTTACTTGCGACATGTACCATTCTGTGGGGCCTTAGACATGGATTTTGGGCCCCTTTAGACATCAAGCATCCTCGATTCAGGATTATGCTTTATATGTGGTCCCTTCGTCAGTAATATTTTTTCTGATCCTTTTTGCGTTGTATCCACTGTTTTTTGTTTGTTTGTGTATTTATTGTTTTTTGGGTTCATGTCCATCCATTCATTCTTCATGCCATTTTCTTATTTTGGTCAGTGGATGATTTTGATTTTTTTGTTGCCATTTCATTTTGTGCCATTAGGGGCCGATGACCTCGATGTTAGGCCCCTTTAAACAACAAGCACAACACAACAAGCAAACTACAAGCATCATCATCATCAATTTATCTTACCATAGAATCATTCTTGTTGTGAGGGAGACGATAGGTAACATGAGATGAGTTACTGTGTAGCTCAGATTTCACAAGTGGAATCGCTGCTGTCTGTGCAACTTTAATGAGGAACCTGTCCAATGACTGTTGCTTTTGCCTCTTTTTGAGGAAATGTGACATTGCATTGTTACTGAACTGATTCATCGCTCGCACTGCTGCAGCCTTATTCGGGTGGTGTTTTTCTACAAAATTTTGCACCGTTTCCCACATTTTGCCCTTCTCCTGAATCTCGGTTGAAGTGAGAGATTCCATTGACTTTTTCTCCTCTTCCCCGGACGAGATCTCCTCCATAACCTCCTCGTGTTGATCGCGATGCAGGTCCATAAGTTCGTTGGTGGTCAGTTCCTGGCTATGTTCTTCCACCAGCTCTTGAATGTCCACGTCATTCTCATCCAGCCCCATAGTCTTCCCTAAGGACACAATTTCATCAACAATAGGCGGCTCATTGTCATCAACAATCCCCTCAGTCACATCCAATAACACAGTCAGGCCACAGCTTTCCCCGAGCTGAAGTGAGAGTTCTCTTGATGACTCCATCCCCGGCTTTATCGATGATCTTCAGGCAGTTCACGATGGGGAAATGATTTCTCCCAAACTCACGGAGGGTAAGGTTTCTCATTCGGTCACTTTGAAGCATCGCTGAAATAGTGCTTTGGCTTATAGCTTCGTGAAGTTCGAAATGATTTGCTGATCCATAGGCTGGAGTAATGTAGGGAGGAATGAACTTGTCCTTAACGAACTTGAATTCTTCCAGTAAGTCGTCCTCTGTCTATAACTAGCAAGATTATTTTCTGAAGGGTACTTCTTCACTACAGGACCGAAGACCACGTTTGTCCATTCAACAAAGGCACAGGAGAGGGGAAAGCGTTGGCGCACGTGATGCTCGTATCGCGGAATCTCACTCATTTATAAGTTACAATTTACTTAAAATGTTCGCTCGTCTTGCAAAACACTCGTAGACCAAGTTACTCTCATTCCGAGGCTTCACTGTATAAATCAACATGATATAATTGTTTAATATCTATTTAATGTTAAGTTTAAAAACTCTAATTTACAAGATAACCCTTGTGAGTCAAAAATATAAAATCTCATCTCTGAGTGATGAGTTGTCTTCAGTATTCAGTGATGGCTATTATTCTGTACACTCGTAAACATGAAGTTCAAATACAACCTTAAAATGAAAAAGTTAGAGCTGAATAAAGTCTTATAATGTTAAAAAGTTCATTTCACAGATGCGTTGCTATCCATTTATTAGATCAAAAAAACTCGTAGTGTTCATTAAATTGCTAAATTGCGCCGTCTTCTGAAGTTTATTGATATGTGGAATCTTAGTTCTTATGTTATATATATATCTCTGAAGTTTATTGATATGTGGAATCTTAGTTCTTATGTTATATATATATATCTAATGGTTGGAACTGTGATTATTTGCCCTGAAGTTAAGCGAGCATAGCCTCTCAGTTCAATACAACCCTGTAATGATAAAAGCCCAATGTTAATAGAAAGCAAGAAAAAATTGGTAATTTTGATCTCGGTTCAATATGGGCAAATAAGATGAAGTTCCTCGCGTTTAATTTGTGTGCTAGTCGGGAGCACGCCATACACTGATTCATGTACACCGGGAACTAGCTATTGCAACATTGGTGGGGAGAGAAGTGGTGGGGCAAAGGAGACAGCTGTGGGAGGAGTTAGGGAAGGGCGGGGCGTGTCTTTCAGAGGTTCAGTTGTGCGTTTTTGCCTTTGTTCAACTCTCTTTAAATAAATGTTTTTTTAAGGGGGGGATGGCAGCATTAAAAAGGATGTTTGATTTTTCTGCGATCTCATTCGTTGGCATACTGATCCATATTGATCTAGATTTTTTCCAATATATTGAGCAAGGGGCCCTTGGAATTTATGCTTAAAATTTCCATGTCTTTTCCAACATTGGAAAATTTATGATTATAATCTGCTATATGTTGTCCTCTGGATGAAAAATGGTTGTTTTATTGCGTTGACATGTTCATTATACCAGGTAAAAATTTCCTGCCAGTACGCCCGACATAACTGGCCTTGCAACTATTGCATTTCATTCGGTATACTCCTGAATGACTGTACTTGTTATTTTCGTTGACAGATTGTGTTGTGCAGGATTGTGGCATTATTGCATGAGGTTTTATAGGCTATTCTTAAACTGCGTATTTTAAAGATGTTAGTTATGGGGTGAATATTGGAGTTTTTAAAAGTGAAAATCGCTGTCTTTCTTTGATTTGTTTTCTTTTATTAATTTTGATTTCGGCTGATGTTATATTTTTTGGATGATTTTGTTGATCATGTCTTCGTTATATCAGTTTTGCTTAGCTATTTCGTGGATTAAGTTTAATTCTTTTTTTAGATCTTCATGAGATAATGGTATTTTAAATGCTCTATATATCATGCTATAGTAGGCTTCTTTTTTTGTGGGCTTCGGGATGTGTGGGAGTATTGCTTTATAGTGTTAGATGTTTGAGTAGGTTTCGTATCTATTTTATACGTTACGTGATCTTCGTGCTTGGTGACATATGTCTAGGTAAATTAAAGTGTGATCTCTTTCGGTTTCCATTGTAAATTTTATGTATGTGTCCAGTCTGTTTATCTGTTCTAGTACGTTAGTCTCATCTGTAAATCTGCGGTCTAAAACAAGATAAGACTAACATACTAAAACAGATAAACAGACTGGACCCATTACATAAAATTTACAATGGAAACCGAAAGAGATCACACTTTAAATTACCTAGACATATGTCACCAAGCATGAAGATCACCTAACGTATAAAATATACAAGCAACCTGCTCAGGGGGCGATGACCTTAGATGTTAGACCCCTCTAAACATCATACATCATCATTGAAACCTGCTCAAACATCTAACACTATAAAACACGACTCCACTCATCCCAAAGCCCACAAAAAAGCAGCCTACTATAGCATGATACATAGAGAATTTAACATACCATTAACTCACGAAGATCTAAAAAAGGAATTAAACTTAATCCACGAAATAGTTAAGCAAAATGGATATGACATAATCAACAAAATCATCCAAAAAATAAAACATCAGCCGAAATCAAAATTAATCAAGGAAAATGGATCAAAGAAAGGCTATGTTTCACATTTAACAACGCCAATATTCACCCCATAACTACTTTAAAACACTCAATTTAAGAATAGCCTATAAAACCTCAGGCAATAATGCCAATCCTGCACAACACTAAATCTGTCAACGAAAATAACAAGTACAGTCATTCAGGAGTATACCGAATGAAATGCAATAATTGCGAGACCAGTTACGTCGTGCGTACTGGAAGGAGTTTTTTTATCCGGTATAATGAACATGTTAACGTTATAAAACGCAACCCTTTTTCATCCGTAGGACAACATATACAATACTATAATCATAAATTTTCCGATATTGGAAAAGACGTGGAAATTTTAAGCATAAATTCCAAGGGCCCCTTGCTCAATATATTTAAAGAATTCTATATCAATATGGATCAGTATGCCAACCCAAATTTTAATCTGAACGAGATCACTAAAAATCAGCCATCCTTTTTAATGCCGCCATCCCTCCCTTAAACATTTATTTAAAGAGAGTTAAAAAACAAAAGCAAAAATGCACAACTGAACCTCCGAAAGACATGCCCTGCCCTACCCAAACTCCAAGCTGTCTCCTTTCCCCACCACCTCTCCCCTCCAATGCTGCAATAGCTGGTCCCTGCACACGAAGCAGTGTACGGCGTGCTCCTGACTAGCACACAAATGACAGGCCAAGACGTCAAGTAAGTAATACACTTAAACACATTCCATAGACATTCTCTAACAGTAAAATTTTCTTTTTTCTTCACCTAGATTATCTGACATAATCCAACGGAATGAGAGGATGAAGAGGGGAACATTTGCACCTTAGTTAATGGAACATCAAACCCAACAACTTGACCCTGAGCTAAGCTTAAGAAGACTTTAATTCATTGTTAAAAACACGCAATCGCGTCTACCACTTCGCACAAGCTCATCAGCATACATCATTATTGAATACCAAATTTCCTGTCTCTGTCCACCTCCGTAGCACAGGCCTATTGCAGCTCTGATGACATAGCACAAATAGGTGAATAGTTTGATGTCCGACCCACGCATCAGTCATGTATTTATGCCTGTGTTTTGTAAGGAGTGCAAGTGTAGGAACTGTGGGTGTGGCCAGGCATTAAGGAGTATGAGGTAGGAGTTGGAGAGTTTGAGGGAGATCATTAGGATTCTCTCAGAGGACAGGAAAGAAAATAGGCCTCCTTCAGACAATGTACAGGATACAGTAGGTGTAAAAGAATGGTAGAAGACAGGTGGTCTAATGTTTTAAGGGGATGGAGATTGCATTCTAAGGGCTTCATTCAGGATCGGAATATAGGACGGGTGTCTGTGAGAAATCGGTATGAGTCACTTCAGGTAGAACAACTGAGGGAAGATGAGGAACAGGGAACTGTTGCTGAGAAGTATGGAAGTAGAAGAGAGGAAAAGGTAGGAAAGGAAAATTTGGATAGGAAAAGAAAGGTGCAACAGGTTCATGGGATGGAGAAAAGGGAGGAAGTAGCTTCTGCAGCTGTCAGGAAAGATAGGACTGACCAGGAAGTAATTTAATAGATATACTCGTACCAGGTATTGTAATAGGAGTTGAATCATGGCTGAGAAATGATATAATGGATGCAGAAATTTTCTCACGGAACTGGAGGTATCGCAGAGATAGGATAGGAATGGTAGGAGGGGGGAGTATTCATTCTTGTAAAAGAAGAATTTGTAAGCTACGAAAAAGTAAGATGACAAACATGAAATTCTAGGTGTAAGGCTCATCTTTGAAGATAAGACATCTTGATGTCTTTGGAGTGTACAGACTGGGAAAGGGTAGCTTAGAGGCTGATTCAGAATTATTTGATAGGATAATCAGCTATGTGGGAAACGATAAGGAAAGGAACGTAGTTGTAGTGCGTGATGTCAATTTACCAAATGTCAATTGGGAAGGTAATGCAAACGACAGGAAGCAGGACCAACATATGGCAAATAAGTTTATACGGGAAGGGCATGTGATTCGGAAAGTGATGGAACCAGCTAGAGGGAAGAATATTCTGGATGTGGTGCTGGTAAAACCAGCTCTATAGAGAAACCGAGGTAATAGATGATATTAGTGATCAAAAATCTGTTTTTGTGGTAATTAAAAATGAATAAGAAAGAAAGGTATTAAATTTAGGACTGAGGGTGTTTTTAAAAAGTAACTATGATCAGTGGAAAACTGTAAATAAAAATGTAAACAGACTCTGGGATGGGTTTAAAGCAATTGTTGAGGAATGTGAAAATAGGTTTTACCATTAAAGATGATAAGGAATGGTAAAGATCCACTATATTATAACAAAGAAGTAGAGAGACTAAGGAGGAGGTGCAGGTTGGATTGAATAGCAAATAAGTCAGCTAAGGATAACATGATGGCAAGCATAATTGGCAGCCGTACAAATTTTAGTGAAAAGTGGAAGAGTATATATAGGTACTTAAAGACAGAAACAGGTTCCAAGAAGGATATTCCAGAAATCCTTAACGAACAAGGGGAGTGTGTATGCAAGGATCTTCAAAAGGCAGAAGTATTTTATTTTATTTTTTGCTATTGGCTTTACGTCGCACCGACACAGTTAGGTCTAATGGCGACGATGGGACAGGAAAGGGCTAGGGCTGGGCAGGAAGCGCCCGTGGCCTTAACTAAAGTACAGCCCCAGCATTTGCCTGGTGTGAAAATGGGGAAACCACGGAAAACCATCTTCAGGGCTGCTGACAGTGGTGCTCGAACCCACTATCTCCCAAATACTGGATACTGGCCGCACTTAAGAGACTCTAGCTGTCAAGCTTGCTGCAGAAGTATTCAGTCAGCAGTATGTAAAGATTGTTGGTTACAAGGATAATGTCCAGATAGAGGAGGTGAATACTAAAGAAGTATTAAAATTTACCTATGACAACAATGACATTTACAGTATGATACAGCAGTTAAAAACTAGAAAAGCAGCTGGAATTATAAGGTTTCAGGGGATATACTAAAGACAATGGGTTGGGATATAGCATCATATCTGACGTTCTTATTTCATTATTGTTTGCATGAAGGAGCTATACCAAATGAATGGAGAGTTGCTGTAGTAGCCCTTGTGTATAAAGGAAAGGACCTATCTAAGGCATTTGATTAGGGTAGATCATGGGAGACTACTGGCAAAAATGAGGGCAATTGGACTTGACGAAAGAGTGACTGAATGGGTGGCTCTGTTTCTGGAAAACAGAACTCAGAGAATTAGAGTAGGCTATGCTTTATCTGTCCCTGTAATAATAAAGAGGGGAATTCCTCAAGGCAGTATTATTGGACCTTTGTTTTCTTATATATATACTAGCAAGATACCCGTGCTTCGCTACGGTATTATACTGAAATTTATAATTGATGCTTATTGTTTTAGATATATAATCCGCCGAAACTCGCGATCTGACTCGTTTTCTGCGAGAATCCTCCAAACTCCCGATCTGACTCGTTTTCTATTATTTTACAGCACGTTTCCTCCCATTTTTCAATATTCCTTTCCAACAATCGATTTCTTACTTCCCGGGCTAGGCTCAGGTATTCCTCCTGGTCAGTTGGGTCCGTAAATCTTTGCCATCTTTTCCGTTAATCATTTTTAATATGGATAAAATCCTTCAGTAGATCCGGCGTGGTGTCATATTGGGTGACTTGACGGCACTGAACCCGCGGCCGGACTACATTCTTAGTCATTACCCGTCCAGGAGCCGTTTCCAGCGCGGTCAGCACATTTGACGACGGTCCGGATTGTTATTATTAGACTATTATTATTATTATTATTATTATTATTATTATTATTATTATTATTATGTGTCGCTGGAATGGCTGATGACAGGGAAAACCGGAGTATCCGGAGAAAAACCTGTCCCGCCTCCGTTTTGTCCAGCACGAATGTCACATGGAGTGACCGGGATTTGAACCACGGAACTCGGCTGTGAGAGGCCAGCGTGCTGCCGCCTGAGCAACGGAGGATCCTTATAAGTACATTAATATCAGTAAAATCAATTGGTCTCACCTCCTTCTACACCCCATCGCCGTTAAGTTTATTTACCGCCCCCCCCCCCCCCAAAAAAAATTAAAAGAATGCTTGTTTCTTTATGTTTAAGGGAGATTCCAAACACCCACTTTTTAAGTCTGTAGCATTTTACGTTTCCAAGATATTCTGTAGATATAGTCTTTCAAAAAATTCACCCCAATTTGTCACTCCTGTTTAACCGCCATTAATTGGATTTTCCAAAAACTAAAAAATACGTGTTTCTTTATTTTTAAAGGAGATCCCATATGCAAATTTTCAGTTCTGTAATATCTTCCGTTCCTGAGATATGTGTATCCTCATTAAAGGCATTCAACCCATTTTTCACCCTTTAACACCCCTCCTATTGGGATTTACAGGAAACAAAATAATACGTATTTCCTTATTTTAAAAGAAGATTCTAAATACCAATTTTTACATGTGTAAACTTTTAAAGTTCTGAGATATAGATACACTCACTTTAAAATTTCACTCCCCTTTTCACCCCCTTATCGACGGAATATCCAAAAATCCTCTCTTAGCGAGCACCTACATCTTAATATGAATGTATCCCCAAAATTTCATTTCTTGATGTCCAGTAGTTTTGGCTCGGCGATGATGAATCAGTCAGTCAGTCAGGACAAGCTATTTTATATATATAGATATATCAATGATATGTGTAAAGAAGTGGAATCAGAGATAAGGTTTTTTGCAGATGATGTTATTCTGTACAGAGTATTACAAGATTGTGAGCATCTGCAAAATGAATTTGATAATGTTGTGAGATAGATAGTATGATAAATGGGGTTAAAAGTCAGGTTGTGAGTTTCACAAATAGGACAAGTCCTCTCAGTTTTAATTACTGCGTTGATGGGGTGAATGTTCCATTTGGGGATCATTGTAAATACCTTCATTGGGGTAATCACATACAAATGATTTTAAATAAAGGGTACAGATCTCTGCACATGGTTATGAAGGTATTTAGGAGTTGTAGTAAGGATGTAATGGAGAGGGCATATAAGTCTCCGGTAAGACCCCAACTAGGGTATGGTTCCAGTGTATGGGACCCTCACCAGGATTACTTGATTCAAGAACTGGAAAAAATCCAAAGAAAAGCAGCTCGATTTGTACTGGGCGATTTCGGACAAAAGAGTAGTGTTACAAAAACTTTGCAAAGTTTGGGTTGGGAAAACTTGGGAGAAAGGAGACGAGCTGCTTGACTAATTTGTATGTTTAAAAACAATGAAGGTAATTCATTATACCACCTGTTCAATACTTAACATCCACTTATAAATGGTTACATAAACATATTAATACATTTTCGTGACATGTTTCGCCCCTAATTGAGGGCATTTTCAGCCTAAAATACAACTTTAGAAAGTTACGCTGTAGTATTAAAAGAGAAGCTAAAAGATTAGCCTCATAGCCTAATTACTAGAAATTGGTACACTTAATGTGAATAATACATTGATACATTAATAAAACATGTTATTGGAGCACTGTCTATTGTAATTCTAAAATTAATGAGTCTGAGACTAAAACTTCTTACCAGATTATGTAGTTCTAATTTAAAAAAATGGTTCAAATAAAAATCGGCTGTTATTTCACCTTATGTGATATTGCGTATATTAACAACAAAATAAAGGCGTTAACATAAGCACACAAAAGTATGTCGTGCAAACATTTTCGGGGCTGCTGTTAATGTCCTAAGCGTGAAGATATAAATGAGGAAACAGAAGTGTCAGTTGATTACCGTAGAAAAATTGGTCCTGTGTGCTGATACAAAGGTATATAATTAACAATAATAATTTTAAAAAAAGGAATTAATGAGACAAAACGAATCGCTTAATGCGAGTAAAACTGACTATACTTACTTTATATGTAGGCATAAGGGTGGCGTGCACCAACAAAGAGTAAATTTCTTCCGAAGTATTTTAGTCCTTTCAGATACTCCTGGACTAAATTAGTACAAGAGTAAAATGTTGAAGCGCACCATCTTGTAGTATATTACTAAAGAAGTAAATAACGCACAAATATAGGTTAGAATTTACTCTCGCGTCGTGCATGCAGTAATCTAGATTTAGACTTGTTGACTGACTATAATATCGTGCCATATAGGAAAGGAAGATGTTTCAAACGTGTTTATGGATTACTTAGATTATATTGACGATCTCGACACAGAAAACGGCTGGAAATGTAATAGTGCGTACAGTGCATGAAAGGCGAGAGGCGTATGATGTGCACACGGAGAGAGTTTCAGGAACGTTTGGTCTTGGGAAGCAATCCTTTACTTTCCCTCTAAATCTACTTTGAGATTGCTTACAGCTGAATTCCTGCCTTAATTTTGTTGTATCTCCCAAATTACAGTTGTTGTGCACCCTGTGAGTGTTCCATACCAGAATATTTCAGTATAGTTGCCGGTGATCTAATTAACGTTTACCGCACGACTGCTGGCCGTATCTTTCATTGTGTGGTTAAATCGCTGGCGAGGTTAAGAGAGAGGTGCGCCTGTAAATGATAATTGATGATTGTTAGGAAAATAAAAGGAAATTCTACACGTTGGCAGGTTCCCACACATCGTGGGTGCAATTGACTGCACGCATATTCAGATTTTTTTTGCCCTCCCAGTGACAATGGTACAACAGTGAACTTTCCAGCAATCGGAAGGTTATTTGCTTAACGTCGCACTGACACAGTGACACAGATAGGTCCTGTGGGGATGACAGGGTAGTAAAGGCCTAGGAGTGGGAAGGAATTGGCCGTGGCCTTAATTAAGGTACAAACTCAGCATTTTCCTGGTGTGAAAATGGGAAACACTTTCGCTGTAATTTTAGGTGACCTCTATGAAGAAACCAACATCAGTTTTAATTTTTCATGCGTGTCCATGACTTTGTGCTTTTTCTTTTTTTTTTTTTTTTTAGCTTTCGCTTTTAAGTCCTTTCACAGAATTTTCCTTGCTCTTCACTGCGTTTTCCGTTACTGGAAGCATTGAATTCTTCTGTCATGGCTTTCCATGAATTTCTTTTCTCATCTGGCATCTTTGTTGTATTTCTACTTTCTTTCCTGTGCATAGATCTTCATAATCTCTACTAACAAGCATTTAACCTTTTTGCATACGTTTTACCCTTGTTTCCTATCACACATAACCTTATTTACTTAGATTTCTTTAAAGAAAGCATGCAAACACATTTAAATTTTCAAACTACACTCCGCGAGTAATGAACGCTACTTCTATAGTAGTAACCATAGTAACTAAGAGAGTACATTGTACTTCAACTCTCCGACGTTACTTCGGGAGTAAATAACTCCCGTAGTAATATACTTCTGTAGTATGGACTTCTTTAGTAAACGCTACTTCCGGAGTAATTTACTCGGAGATGGTGCACGCCACCCTAAAAGTAGTGTTCACCGTTTGTATTTTTACATTTAGAAATGCTGCCTTCCAATGAAAATGGCCAGTGTACGAGGACGGTTTGAAAAGTCCTCGGAATCACCGCTAGATGTCGGTGCTAGAGCAACGAGGTTCCGCGCAATAATCACGCAAGATGGGTGCCGCAGCTCTTGACATTGGACAATAAACGCACCAGATTGGAAATGTCCAAACAAAGTCTGGCCCGTTTTCAGTGCAACCAACAAGATTTTTTGCGCCGGTTTGTGACTACAGATGAAACTTGGGTCCACTACTATACACCAGAGACAAAACAGCAGTCAAAGCAGTGGAAACATGCTGATGCACTACCACCAAAGAAAGCAAAGGCAGTGCGTTTGGCTGGAAAGGTCATGGCCTCGGTTTTCTGGGATGCAAAAGGCATTCTGCTGACATATTATCTTCCTACTGGCCAAACAGTTATGAGGCAATACTATGCAAAACTCCTAGACCAACTACAGGAAAAGATACTCGAAACAAGGCCTGGTTTGGCAAGGAAAAAGTCATCTTTCATCAGGACAAAGCTCCGCCGCACACAAGTGTTATTGCCATGGCAAAACTTCATGAACTGGGGTACGAATTGTTGCCACATCCACCTTCTTCACCTGATTTGGCACCATCAGACTCATCTATTCCCTAAGCTGAAAATTTTCCTCGGGCGGAGATTTCCTACAAGGGAAGAACTGACAGCCGAATTGGAGAGATATTTTGCAGGCCTGGAGGTATCTCATTTTCGAGATGGGATCAAGGCATTGGAACATCGCTGGACCAAATGCGCTAGTCTACAGGGAGACTATGTTGAAAAATAAAAGCAGTTCCACCGAGGTAAGATACTTACTTCTAGTACATTCCGAGAACTTTTCAAAGCACCTACGTAACTCAAATACATTCATAAGTTTGTTAAAGAATAGTGTAAATTATTTAAATGTATAATTTATAGCTTTTTATAGCATAGACGCCTGTATTCATTGCGCAAAATTTGAGGTTATCACATATTGGATCCCCCCTTACTTTTTTTTGTCTGTAAAAGTGGAAAAAAGGGGTCTTAATACACAAGGAAATATGGTATTTTCTGAATAATATCCGTGCATGAGTACCTCTTCAACACAGCAAAACATACATAGCATACTCACAAAATACTGCTGGAAGACTCTACGTTTATACAATTATCCAACATTAAAAAAAAAAAAAAAAAAAAAAAAAAAAAAAAAAAAAAAAGAGTGGGAAACAATAGAGGACCTTGCTACCAATTGTAGTGAGCCCGATGAGCACTAATTACGAAACATATATACATCTACCCCAACACAACTGGCAGATTCTCATTACTTGACTTATGACTTATTTCCTGTGGCTCCTCTAGGAGCATAGGGCTTCGATGAATTTTCGCCAGCGGACTCTGGTGCGGGCCATCCGACGTAGTTCTCCTCAGGTTTGTCCTGCCTCACTTGCCTCCTCCAATACGGATCTCTTCCAGGTCTGCCGTGGTCGACCCTGCTTTCGCTGTCCCTGCGGATTCCATTCCAGGGCTTGCTTCTCAATGGCCCCATCCTGCTTTCTCAACGCGTCTCCTATCCACCTCCACTTCCGCTGTTTGATCTGATTTCCAATGGGTGTTTCCCCAGTCACTTCCCATAGATCTTCGTTACTAATCGTATCCGGCCAATGAATGTCTAGGATCCTGCACAAACACCGGTTTACAAAGGTTTGCAGCATCTTAGTAATTCCTGTAGTGACTTTCCAGGTCTCACATGCATAGAGGAGGACTGACTTGACGTTACTGTTGAATATCCTCAATTTAATTCGTTGAGGTATGGCACGGTTTTTCCACAGTGGATAGAGCTGCACAAATGCCCCATTAGCCTTCCTTATGCGTGACTTAACATCCTGTGTTTATCTACCATACTTCCCAGGTAGCAAAATTGATCTACATTTTCAATTTCCTGTCCATCTAGACAAAATTGTTCTTGGGTATTTGAGAACAGCCTCATGTCTTTGGTCTTACTGGAATTAATCTTGAGTCCAGTCGCAATTTATAGGTTAGGAAGTTTTCATAAAAATAATTTTTAATTTAAAGTAGTAGATATATTGTGAGTTTTGAAATGAGATATAAGAACATTATATTCTATGAAGAATATTTGGTTGTAGGGAATTATGTATCTATGTTTCTTTATATTGGTGTAACCTAAATTTGTGTATGAATCTGCACATGGCATAGCAGAAAATTTATGCAACCAGGGAAACAGCTACTATATCGATAAAGACAGTTGAAGTTGGTTTAAAGTGGGGCAACATGTGGATTTTGGCGGGCGCAGTGCTGTATGGAGCGAGTCTGTATGTGTGTGCGTGCTACAAGTTTATTGCTATTATTGGGTATTACTGTGCATGACTGTTACAGTTGCTGATTATTGCTAATGAGGTTACTGTTGACGACAATTGATACCGCGAAGTGGGTGCTGCACAAGCATTTTACGGTAGCTTTATTACTAGACAATTACGGAGTCAAGAGTGCATTGCTCGTTCATGGTTGGTGAGAGATGGTATACGGCAATGTTTTATAAGACTATCGATTTTCCCTCGCCGAGGAAATGCTCATTGTAGGCAGCCTTTAAATGTGCAGTGTGGAGATAATATGTACTGTATGTGGTTCACAAACTAATTACAACGTGATGAAATAAGTTATAGCCCAATTGTTCATTACCTGCGTATTCTTGGAAGAACACATGCTTGTTAACTATTTATCGTGGAGAGAACTTTTAAAAACTTAAGCGAGAATGGAACTGGGGTCATTATTCTTTCACATTGATGTGCATTCAGATTCAGTAACCGGTATGGACTCAGTGGGTTAAGTTTTCATTCATACTTGTTTGGCTGCAGTTCTCTTCGTTTCACGTAATTTGATATTTTCTTCGCAGACACTTGACTTGACATTGTACGTAGTTAAGATTTGATTTGATATCACCTAGCATGTTGAGGTGCCTTATGTTAATACCTCACACAGTGATATTATTTGGTATTCTCAAATGGTGATGGTGCTTCTTGTTCAGTGTATATACAAGGTCAAAATGGGACGAAGATCTCGTAGCTTACTTCTAAATTGTCAGCAATAGGCTAAGCAGTTTGCAATCTGGATAAAGATGAGGGGAATTGGTGCAGTATTTCTTGTGTGGTGATGTTTTGGATTAACCAACCAACCAGTTACAATTTGGCAAATTGAAAGACTCAGAAGTCAAGATTTAAGAAGTGAGTGTTGTGTTAGGTTAGGGATGCACTTAGCAAACAACTGGTTTTAAATCATAACGTGAGTTGAGGCATCTTGCCCTTCCCAATTAATATTTTGAGTGTAAATTATATGTGCTGAATCTATTATAAGGTGTACCACATGAGGTATGTATATACAGTGTAAATATTAAGTTGTGAGTGGACAAGATGGAGATGTAATTGTTTGTGAGTAATATTAGACTCTTGTATAAACTTTAATTCTCAGTAAATTTAATAGTCAAGTATATGATAACTTTTATTTATGGAGGGAAACCTGGCATGTTACCTAAATTCAATTTCAGGGGTAGACAGGTAAGGTTATTTAGCAAGTTTGGAGCATCGTCAGCCTGATTACTGTCTCCTTGGGAGAGGGAGTTCTGTCATGCTCTTTGAGTCAATTATTCCTGTAAATTGTTTGCAGGTGGCGTCTAGTTTCATTATTTATACCTTATCGTAGTGACTTCATTCATGTAGTGTTTTCTGTTTAGCCAACCAGTTACACGTGGAATTCCATACTTCAGTAACAGGCGCCACATGACGTCCCTGTCGACTGAGTCGAAAGCCTTCTCAAAGTCCACAAAGAGCATATATGTATTAGAGTTCCATTCGCAACTCTGCTCATTGATGATCCGAAGAGTGTTGATCAAGTCTACACAACTAAGACTCTCTCGGAAGCCAGCCTGCTCCTTCTTAGCTTCTGCTCAGTTGTTGTTTTAATGCGGTTGAGGATGATATGGGTGATTACCTTACTGGGAATAGATAATAATGTAATTCCTCTCCAGTTGTTGCAGTTACTTATGTCTCCCTTTTTAGGCAGCTTAACTATGAGCCCGTTCTTCCATTCCTTTGGCATCTTTTCATCTTGCCAAATTTTCTTGAATAAGATATATAATGCTGCAGCTGTTACATCTATTTCAACTTTTAAGGCTTCAGGTGGAATGTTGTCTAGCCCAGGAGACTTCCCGCTTTCAATCTGTTCAAGTGCTTTTCTAATCTTCTATCGAAGGCTCATCAACACGGATGCGAGCATTACCGTCCCATTCCTCTTCTTTGACTTCATCTACCTGATCATTTCCTCGGTTGAGTATTTCCTCAAAACGCTGTTTCCATCTAGCTAATTGTTCATGTTCTCCAGTAAGCATAGTCCCTCCTTTACTACGAATGGGATGCTTCTGCCTATAACTCCTCTTGGATAATGTCCTCGTTATCTGATACAGTTCCTTCACATCACCTTTATTTGCGGCTATTTCGGCTTGGCTTGCGTATTCTTCGACCTGCCTACGTCGGTCATTGCGAGCACTCCTCTTTACTTGTCTAACTCACTGTATTTCTTCTCAGGTTCTCTTTTAATATGCTGTGTCCTAGAGTCGAGGATAAGTTGCTTCGTTTCCGTCCGCTGTTTAATCTTCTCCCATGTCTATTCTGACATCCAGTCTTTCTTCAGCAACTCTCTATGACCTAATGCCTCTTTGCAGGTCTCGGTTAGTCTTTTTAATGGCTTCCCATGTTTCCTCTACTCCTTCAATTGCTTCTAAATCTAGGACTTCAAACCGGTTTTTCAACTGTAACTTAGTTTTCTACTATTGGTTCCTTCTTCA
The DNA here is from genome assembly GCF_040414725.1 of Anabrus simplex. Lineage (NCBI taxonomy): Eukaryota > Metazoa > Arthropoda > Insecta > Orthoptera > Tettigoniidae > Anabrus > Anabrus simplex. The sequence continues at coordinate 220,899,002 of NC_090266.1, forward strand.
GCTTGCCAATGTCATAAAGTCTACTTCGCCTCTGGAAAATTCTTGTGTTTGGTGATATCTTAAACTTAAACCGGGCGAGTTGGCGCGGCTGTGAGCTTGCATCCGGGAGATCGTGGGTTCGAGCCCCACTGTCGGCAGCCCTGAAAATGGTTTTCCGTGGTTTCCCATTTTCACACCAGGCAAATGCTGGGGCTGTACCTTAATTAAGGCCACGGCCGCTTCCTTCCAACTCCTAGGCCTTTCCCATCCCTTCGTCGCCATAAGACCTATCTGTGTCGGTGCGACGTAAAGCAAGTAGCAAAAAAAAAAAAAAAAAAAAAAAACTTAAACCAAGCCATCACCAAGTGATGATCAGATCCAACATCCGCTCCTCTCTTATTTCTCACATCGTGAAGCGAGCCCCTCCATTTACGACTTACTGCCACGTGTTACAAGTTATAAATCTCATTTTACAACCGTATTGGAGTTCAGAGTAATAAATTATTATAATAAAAAACCACCTTTCCAATACACAAAATCCTTATAATTAGGATGAAACCATTTTGATTACAAATTGGACATGTTTCGCTCAATCTTAGTGAGCACATCAGCAATAGGTAACATAAATCATTGGTGGGTCAGGGCCCTGATCCTGTCGTATATCACAAAAGAATGTCTAATATACATTGATAAAAATATATGAATTTAACACTTTAAAAATAATCAATAAGATTATTTGTGTCTATTAAAACAAAAATTGATCATTAAAACTGCTTGAAGTGTAAAAATGGAATGGATGACTTGAAATGTTAAAAGTAATATATAGTAATTCGATGTTCTTAAAAATCGTTGTCCAATGTATCTACGCTCGATTGTATTAGACTGTTTATGATAAAATCAGTTTTTCACATCAGGGTGAGCTCTTATTATAAACTATGTTGCTGTTTTTTAAGAATAAACATGATGATAAACGTTAAAAATCACGTATGATGGTTGAAAAACGAAGTTCACTGGTGGTAAAACATCGTCTAGATCGGCGTAAATTAGCCTTTATGGGATTCCTTGCATTGTGTTTCAGTTATCATTTGTGCAGTAGTGTTGACATTGTTCTCCTAACGGAGAATTACTGATCTAGTATATAAAATTTAAAACGGATGTATCCCGTGTGTGAACTGGTCCCTTGGTTGTTTACTGAGGTTTGATGGTAACTAACTTACTGCTGCAGTAACATGTTTCGCTCAATCTTAGTGAGCATCATCAGCAATAGGTAACATAAATCATTGGTGGGTCAGGGCCCTGATCCTGTCGTATACCACAAAAGAATGTGATCAATTTGATTCTCTGTGCGATGGTCGGGCGACACCCATGTGACTTTATGGCACTCCTTATGTGGGAAAAGCGTCCCTCCAATAACCAGATCATGTTCTGCACACAAATTAATGAATAATTCGCTGTTCTCGTTCCGCTCACCAAGCCTATGCTTTCCCATAATGTGTTCCACTCCTTCATTATCTTTTCCCAATTTTGCGTTAATCTCCCATGAGCAGGACAACTTCTTTCTGTTTTATTTTCTTTAAAACGTCTGATAATGCTGCATAGAATTCCTGCTTCACCGTCTCTTCAGATGGCTCGGTTGGGGCATAACACTGCACTACGCAGATATTGCGTATGTTACTCTGAAAACGAGCTATGATAATTCGCTCTGATATAGGGTGCCATTCCAGAAGTCCCTGCTTTGCTCTCTTGCTCAGTAACAGTCCAACACCGTCCCTTGCAATCTCTCCATGTTCTCGCCCTGAGTACAAGAGGGTCATTCCATTCCGGCACTTCATTTCTCCAAAGTCATCCCATCTCACTTCACTTAAACCAAGAAAATCCAGTCGATAATTCTCCATTTCTCTGATCTGTTTCAGCTTCCCAGGTTCTCATATTGTACGAACATTCCAACATCCAAATCGTGTTACCTGTTTCGCGCTAAATGTCGTCAGCTTTTTGTCAGTCGGCTGTTTTTCATCTCCGTTTCATTAATAAGTTCATTCAAGAGCTTACGAGTTATTGGCCAATAAACTCAGTGCCTTGGTGGGGCTGCCACCTTAAGGCCAAGGCACTGGCCCTTACACGGATGTTGGTGTATATACTGAAGAAAGAGCATTTCCTCTCCTCTTCTTAACAGTGTATACTTCGGTTATACCGCCGGTACTCCGTCGCCATTTACCCAGCCTGTGATAACAGGGAGCACCACGAGAAGGCTGGGTTTGACGTTTGGCTCAGAGAGGCTATGTATTACGCATCATCAGCCCTTGCTCCCTATTGTCATTATTGGCACTTATTATATCACATTGATACTGTACTTTTATAATTCTGTGTTTACTGATTCTAACACTTCGTTTAATGATACTTTCACTTGAACAGCACATGCTTGTTGTTTCAGAACATAGGTTATGTAAAGTCTGAAATACAGCATCCCATAGCCTTCACCAGCATATAAGACACTTGGTAGTTAGGACACCAAACCACCACAAGTTATATAATACCATGTGCCTAAGCACTCAAAGCTTTTTAAGGCCTGTACCACACTTAACGTTACACAAAAATTTCAAGTCAACCACGTTCCACAAAGTTTTAAGTCCCCCATTCTTTTCTCACATGCGTATATAGACCTCAGCTTACCCCTACTCTCTCATGGTACGTCTAGATTGGTCCTGATTGCCATCCAGTCACGAGTGGAAGATCCTCTTGCCATTCCAAGACCATGCCCCAAACCTTTTCCGGGTTCCAAGACAATAACAAAGCCACGTCATCAGACTCTGGGCTGTTCAACATGACTCACGGAAACTTTCAGCGCTGTAAATAGCACTGTTTTCCCATCTGCTTGTACAAAACAAATTGCTCGTATCACACATGGAGACCTTCCAGCTTAAAATATTATGAATACATACACAAATGAAATAATAATAATAATAATAATAATAATAATAATAATATAATAACCAAGCTCAGTAGCTGCAGTTGCTCAAGTGCGGCTAGTATCCAGTATTTAGGAGATAGTGGTTTTGAACCCCACTATCGGCAGCCGTGAAGGTGGTTTTCCGTAGTTTCCAATTTTCACACCAGACATATGCCATGCCCACTTCCTTTCCACTCCTAGCCCTTTCCTGTCTCATCGTTTACATAAGACCTGTCTGTATCGGTGCGACGTAAAGAAACATTTATAAAAATAGCTTAGTTGTAAATACATTGGGATGGTGTGATACATACCATCATAGCTGATCTCGTTTCCCTTTGGTTGGGATGTATCATTTCATGGTGCCTGCTGTTGAACTTCTATTTAGGCACGCATGATGACTGTGGTTTCCCTCATCGCGTGATGCTCATGTGGATCCATTGGTAGTTTAGTTAAGTTTTCCCTTGTTAATTCAAAAACATGTTAGTCTAGTAGTTTCTAATGGACACTGAAAACTAACACCACATTTTAGAATGTGGCACACCAGAATTCACTCAATATTTTCCTAGTGAAGTATACTCAACTTAGCTCTCCAATGTGTAAATTAGGGTGCTCTACATTTCAACAATATGTTCCCCTGTTCATATAGACGTGGAAGATTATTATAGGTAAAACAGACCAACTTTTAAGCTTGTATGGGCTGAGTTGGATCTTGAAAAAGCTGCTGCTCCTTGCTGTGGCTTGCAGGCTGAGCATAACCTGCTCTCTGTTGCCTCTTCAGACCTTCATCTCTCATATAGAATATTCTCAATGTCAAATTCAAAATAAGTTTGTATAGGTCACCTGTACCAGGCTGCTATTTCCACCTGAATTGTCATTGGTTTATCATAACATTGGTAGAGAAATCCTGAAAATTTTGTTTCGTTTACGGAGCTATGTGCACATTCGTCTCTCCTTTGATGTCGCGTGGTATTCAGCCTTGGCTGGCATGCTTTGGCAACAAAAAAAGAGAAAGACAAATCCTCACCTCGTAGACTCGTGCAAGCAGCTCGCCTCACTTTCACGGTCAAGGACAGTTACACAGCTGATCCACTTGACGTATTAAATGTAGATCAGAATAACTGAATCTTTAATTATGTTCCCTTCCTTATAATTAGGACCAATTTGAAGGGGTACACAACTAAGAATCGGTGGATAACTCGGGAGATACTAGACTTCATTGATGAACAACTGAAGTACAAGAATGCAAAAAATGAGCGAGTTCAGAAAAGAATACGGGCAATTAAAGAATGAAGTGGACAGGCATGTTACCCGATGCTAAGGCCAAGGCCAGTTATATTTATGTGTAACAGCTTATTCAACTTGGGTTGGAGAGAAGAGCTACAACTCTAGGGATTTTTGAGAACAGATGGAAATACCAGAAAAATGTCAGACATGGGCTCTGAAGTAGATTTTGTAAAAGTTTACGAGACGCTAATTTTAATAAATTGTTTGTATTCTTACATGAGAGACAAGGATGACATTTTAAGAAAATTGTAAAAGGATTAGTATAGTTTTTGTGTTCTTAGGATATATTTTAGATTTGACACACGTTAGATTTCTATTAAGAGATGTTGAGAACTTTTGATGTTTGATGTGTAATATTAAGTAAAGAGGTCCAAATGATAATTGGTAGTGAGAGAAAAAACTGCTGAGGAAGTGGACAGTAAGGTCCTCGAAGCATGTATGGTGTACGAGGTGATAAAAAATAATGAAACAGCTCTAAGTATTGACAAGGCTGACTTTTAATTATCAAAGGTATATTTAGTGGAGTAGATTGTAGTCAATACGGACCATTATAAAAATCAAGCCAGAATGTTTAAGTTCATAAACGCTCAAATTTCATGTTAAAGAATTAATTTCAAGAAACTTTTATGATCCCACACCAATATATTTCAGTAGACCACAATCTTAGATACCTTATAGAATTTGAATAAACAACAGTTAAAAAAGATCAATGCCTGTAATGAGGTGAAAACTGTTTTTTCTTTCTCCTGAAAAAATTTATTTTTTGTGGGTTACACCAATTGGCCTGTACACCATCGATATGGTTCTGGAACAAGAAGAGGCTGTTGATGCGGATGATATGAGAGACCCAATTTTTAGGTCAGAATTTGACAAAAGAGCTTTGAGAGACCTAAATAGGAACACGGCACCTGGAATTGATGACATTCCCTCTGATTTACTGACTGCCTTAGGAGAAACCGGCCAGCCCCGTGGTGTAGGGGTAGCGTGCCTGCTTCTTACCCGGAGGCCCCGGACTTGAGGGCTGGTTCGAGGTCCACTCAGCCTATGTGATTAGAATTGAGGAGCTATCTGATAGTGAGATAGCGGGCTCGGTCTAGAAAGCCAAGAATAACGGCAGAGAGGATTCATCGTGCTGACCACACAACACCTCATAATCTGCAGGCCTTCGGGCTGAGCAGCGGTCGCTTGGTAGGCCAAGCCCCTTTAAGGGGTGTAGTGCCATGGGGGTGGGTTCTTAGGAGAAACCAGCATGGCAGTTGTGTAAGATGTATAATACAGAAGAAATGCCATCCATTTTTTTGCAGAATGTTATACTTATTCTCAAGGAAGCTGGTACTGAGAAGTGTGAAAACAACCTCATGCCTGCAAAATTTTAGCACGTATTATTTACAGAAGAATGGAAGGACATATTCAGACTGAGTTGGGAGATCATTTTGGCTTCAGAAGAAATGTAGGAACACATGAAGCAATCCTGACTTCACGTCTGATCATAGAAGACCGAATTAAGGACAAGCCCACACACATGGTGTTCATAGATCTAGAAAAGGGATTTGATAATGTTATGACCAAGCCATTTGAGATTCTGAAGTTGATCTGGTTCAGATACCAAAATCAAAGAATTGTCTACAATCTATGTAAAATTTGGTCTACTGTGATAAGAATCAGGGCTTCGGGGGGGAAAAAAAAAATTAAAAAAATAAAAATAGGGGGCAGCATCAATCCAGAAAGGCTTTGAGGCAAAGCTGAGGTTTGTCTCCCTCCTTTTCAGTGTTTATGTAGAACAGGCGGTAAAGGAAATCAGAGGTGTTTAGAAAGGAAATCTCAATCCAAGGAGAGAAAATCAAAACCCCTGAGATTTGCTGATGATATTTTATGAGACTGCAGAAGATCTGGAGAAATTGCTGAATGGTATAGACAGTCTTGTGGAAGAAGCACAAAAGAAATGGAATGCAGTTGAATAAAGCCAGGTGATGCAGGAAGTATTAGATTAGGAAATGAAGTCATAAAAGATGTAGGTGAATATTGTTACTTGGGTAGTAAGATAACTAACGATGGCAGAAGTAAGGATACAAAATGCACAGTAGCACAAGCAAGGTCTTCCTTAATAAAAGAGATTTGCTCACTTCAAACATTGATATAGAAATTAGAAATTTGTTTTTGGAGACTTTCGTATGGAGCTTGACATATGAAAGTGAAACATGGACAATAACGACTTCAGAAAGAAAGAGAATAGAAGCTTTTGAAGTGTGGTGTTACAGAAGAAAGCGGATGGACGGACGGATGGAGGGTAGAATACTAGTACCATTCTCTTCAGTCAGTCTGTTGAGCTAATAACAGGAGTATATCATCACCTACGAACACGCTGAAGTATTCTGCAACATTGTGCACATCACTGAAGTATATATTTATCTTGTTTACACCTGTAAAAGCAAACCTTGGTCTTGGGGCACCATTTGCGACAAAGTGAGCTGACTGAGTTACATTTTGAACGTCGTCCGCGTCGCTTGGTTCGTCTGTTCAGGTTCGCTTTCACTGTCCTCTTCATCAGTATGAATCCACTCATCATCAGATGAAGAAGGTAACTCATCATCACTCTCCACTTCTAAAACTGTCAAAATACCTGCACAATCAAGCTGATCTACTTTACGTTTGGAAGCCATGCTTCGCGACATAAATGGCTGTGTGGGAACTTCGTGCAAGGCGCCAAAACAAATACATTTCACGAAGCTGTGACAGCTCTAGAAAACAATACACAGCATGGTCTTGTGGAAAACATATCCAGTAATACGATAGATTCCATGCCAACGCCATATGCCTTCCCCCTCAAGATAAACACGTGATAAATTTTACGATCGACTAATGCCATCATACCCACTGTAGAAGCCCAGCGCAAAAATGTCTAAAGACGTCACACCCACCTGAGGGGTTGAGCTCTGTGGCATTTGCTGTCCAGTGAACCATCAGCACTTTCTGATTTGTGCAGACTTCTTGAGCTTGTTACAATATATTTATGGCTGTTTCCTGCGGCACCCTCTGGTGCAGTGGATCCAGAAGCTGCTGGTCAGGTATCACATTTCTGTGGCTCCCAAGCCACATAGGTGTAGTCGATATGGCTGCCGAGGGGGCTGTCATATTGCCCCTGTTCCTGTGCAAGATTCCAGCCGGTGATATTCATTCTTATCTGAGACATCTATTGATGTCGTATTGGGAGCTGGAGTGGCAGACCACCCCTCTTTCAAATAAGCTGAGAATGATTCATTCATTCATTTATTTAGCTTCCATAGACTGTACAATTACATATTTTGAAATGTGCCAACAGTACAGGAGTTGTCAAGTGATTTCCTAATACTAACAATAATGTATGCACAACAATGAACATTTTGAAAAAGAAGAACAGAAACACCACATACCTCAATGTTAGGACAGCACATCTTAATTTTTTTAAATAATATTAATAACCAATATTTACAAGACAAAATAAAAATATATTGGTGTGGTGTTAATGTGAACATAGTCAATGTGACATTAACATATTTTTAAGGCTATATACTAGATTACAAGTTAATAAGTAGTAGCATCATTACAAGCACTTCATCATGTATTCTTCTGTACTGTAGAAGCAGCTACTCAGCAGGAGATTTTTTAAAGCTGTGGTAAATGAACTGACGGGACTAATATCTTTAATCATATTTGGAAGCTTATTATACAATCTGATTCCAACAGAGTCTACATGTCTCAAGGCAATGGTTTTACTCTTGTGTTCGATAAAAATATTATTTCTTGTTCGCGTCTGGTAATTGTGATTGTCAAAATTCTTTCTGAAGTGATCAATATTTTTATTTACGTGTAGAATGCATTGCATGATGTATATACTTGGTACTGGGAGTATCCTTAGTCTCTTAAATAATGGTCTGCAATGATCTAACCTGTTACGTCTCAATATAATTCTGATAGCTCGTTTCTGTATTCGAAAAATAACATCAAGATTTGATTTGTAACAGCCCCAGAGACCAATAGCATAAGTGATGACAGAATGGAAATATCCAAAATATGCCATTCTAACATATTCTTCACTACAACTATTAGACAAAATCCTTAAGGCAAAACAAACAGAACTCAGAGACTTCCCTATTTTTTTAATATGACAATCCCATCTTAATTTTTCATCTATGTGGACACCTAAAAATTTTGTGGTCAACGTATTTTCAATTGCATTTGCATTTAATATAAGGTTGTGTTTTTTTGCAGTTTTGTCATGGTAGTTATATGCCTTGAATTCCATGTATTGGGTCTTTTTAAAGTTCAGTGTTAATTTGTTTTTCCTGAACCATGATTCTAACCTAGACAGGACTGTATTTGCTGTAGTTTCTATAGACGTAGGGTCAGGATTATTAATAATTATGTTTGTATCATCAGCATACAGAACTGCTGTTTCTACTTGATTATTGTGAGGAAGATCATTCACATGGATCAAGAAAAGAACAGGCCCCAAAATACTACCCTGCGGAATACCTAAGTCTATGCTTTTTACCTGAGAGTGATATGTCTCATTATGCCCTTTACTGTTACAATGTGTAATTTCAACAAACTGGGATCGTTTATTCAGGTATGATCTAAACCAGTCATTAACAATTCCTCTAACTCCAATCTGATATAATTTGTGCAACAATATTTCATGATCAACAGTATCAAATGCCTTTGAAAGGTCAAGAAATAGTCCTATCACAGTTTCATCATTGTCAAGAGCATTTACGACCAACTGTGTAAAATGTGATAAAGCAGACAAAGTACTTCTGCCAGCTCTGAACCCATGTTGTGCATTATTTAACAAGTTATATTTGATTAAAAATTTAGTAAGCCGATCTTTCATAGCACATTCAAATATTTTTGAAATAACAGTAAGTATTGATATTGGTCTGTAGTTATGTAAATCGTGTAAGTTTCCACTTTTAAAGACTGGGATAACTTTAGCTATTTTTAGGAGATTAGGGAACTGACCACTAAAAAATGATTCATTGATGAGATAAGTTAAAGGCTGTACCAGATAGGGAGCACATTTTTTAATGAGTTTTGTGGGAACTTCATCTACACCTGTGGAAGTTTTGTTCTTCGAAGATTGTATGATTTTAAAAACTTCCAGTTCTGTTACTGGAGTTAACTGCATAGAGTTTTGCACAAAGGTTGAGAGTTCTGGTAATACATCTGATTTATTTGCATTTTCAAGTTTGTATGGTAGGGATAGAAAGAAATCATTTATATAATTAGCCAAATGATGAGGGTCATTCATTTGTATTCCCTTATCATTTTTTATGGCAGCAACTTTATTTCCAACTGCATGTCTGTTGGTTTCTCCCTTGATTACCTTCCATATGGTTTGTGATTTATTGCACGACTTTTTAACTTTCTTGTTATTGTGCATTATCTTAGCCATCCTAAGAACTCTTCGATAGACTGATTTGTAGTTTTTAACATACTTACAAAAAACCTGGTCACAACTCTGCTGTGCTAATCTTCTTAGTAATTTACATTTTTGACTTGAGATCCGTATACCCTTCGTGATCCATGGCTTTTTTGAAGATTCATTAATTACTGCAAGTTTTTTTGGAAAGTGTAATTCAAATTCCGTTAAAAAAATGCTTAAAAAGGTTCTATACTTTTGGTCAATGCTATGACCGAATGTTATTGGAGTCCAGGTCTGAAGTTTAAGGCTTTCAATGAAACTGCCACATGCAGCTGCAGAGAAAAAACGAGTTAATTGTGCTTGCTTTATTTTGGTTGAATGCTTGCTAGCATTCTCAAATTCTAGTTGTAAAATTTGAGCATGATGATCTGATAATCCAAAATTTATATTGGATGCTTGCATTTTAGAACAATGGAAATTAATACAAATGTTGTCTATCGTTGTAGCTGAGGTGGCAGTTACCCGGGTGGGTGTAAAAATTAAGTGTTTTAGATTACAGCTTTGAAGAACATGCAGTAGTTGTGATGTTGATGGAAGGTTTTCTTCAGCAAAATCTATGTTAAAATCACCACAAAGTATTACTTCTGCGCTGCTATTCCTACCGAAAATGATTTGAAGGACTTGATCTAATTTTTCTAAGAAAATTTCCACATCAGCATCCGGTGAACGGTACACAGTTAACAGAATTACCCTTTTACCATAGGGAAGCTTAAATTCCACTGAAGTTAGTTCAAAATCTAATTCAGAATTATGCACTTCAAGATCCTTCCTTTCTTTACATTCAATTCCTGACTTAGCAAAAATACAAACTCCCCCATGCTCTTTATTAACCCGACTGTAATTACTTGCCAGATAATAACCTTCAATATTAATGAGTTCAAGTTCATCATTATTACACCAATGTTCATCCAAACAGATAAACATAATATCCTGTATTGAATTTAAAATTACTTGTAATTCTAAAATTTTATTTTTAAGACATTGAATGTTCTGATGAAATATTTTGAACCGCCTATTCCTACCCTCCAAGTCATTACCGGTATTTAATTCTGGACCCACATTTTCGATTGAAATGTTATTGGGTCCAGAATCTAACACACGTTTCCCGGACTAGGTAGTTCTAGGACAGTCTTTTCCTGATCTTTACTTGTAATGAAGTTACTTATTAACTTGCTTACATATTGCTTCCCAAGTCCATTCAAGTGCATGCCATGCCTCGTATGAGATGTTCGGTTTAATTTACTAATGTCTAACAGTGTAACATTTTTGAAATGACTACATATTTGCCTGAATTTCTCATTTGTGTCCTTGACAGCTTTATTCACAATTGACCAGTCTGTTAAATCATGTCTATGGGGTACGTTTGTCACTATCACATTTGTATGGGTCAGCTTACCTAGAGTCCTTTTCAGAATACTTGCAGCCTGATGGCCTTCATTTCTTGCTACGTCATTGGTTCCACCGACAATAACTATGACGTCGTTTGACGAGAGTTCATCAGCATTTCTCAAGAGGGGTTTCACTACTTCTGAAAAGGGGGCACCTGGTTGAATAACACTTGTCACTTCACTGTCGGCTCGCAACTCGGCTATATTTGCTGAAAGGCCTCGACCGTGACTATCACCAAACAGTTTCACTTTCTTCTCCTTCCTTACTTTCTTGATCACGTTATGGGCGTGAATTCGGCGTTTTTTCGTCGGTGAACTCGCATCTCGGGAGAAAGAAGGGCTTCCTTGCTCTTCCCGAACTTCGTGTAAAACGCTGAATCTGTTCATTACTGTAGGTTGATTTCCAGATGAATTAGGCCCTGTTCGCGACACTTTCCTGTGCCGCGACGTAACCTCACTCCACGACGCGCCAACACCATCGCATTTTTTTAGTTTTTCCACCTCTTCAATCAGATTTGTCTTTTCAGATCGTAACTTTTTAATTACAAGGTTTGCTTCTACCAAATCCTTATGTAGTACTTCTATTATTTTGTGTAGTGATTAAACAGTTTCATGGACAGATGAAGGCGTCATTTTAGGCCTACACACACACTCGCGTTCGTAGATATTACCGGTACAAATGTCCTTTTCTGGAGATGAAGAGTGATTAAAGGAACAACAAAGGTATGGAAGACTTCCCTTCAAGTTTCTTGGAGAGAAGCAATGGTATTAAATCGCGTTCAGATTGTCCATGGTATAGCGATGCACTCCTCTTTACTAAAGGGAGAAGCCTGGCCGGTGTGCACTTGCAACGGCCATCTGACCGTAGTACATACCCTTACGGAGTGCGGGGACCTGGCCGATCGGCACCAGTCCCTTATTCTACGAATTGATAAGTAGGCAGCAAAACTCTTCAACCATGGAATAGTGGCCTGTTTTATCTTCTTTTAAAAGTGGATTTTTCTATTTGTTATTTTTATTTCAACTGCTTTTTAAATTCTTTTGACTCTGTTTTAGTCTGTCTTTCTGTATTTTTAATGTTTTTTAAACTTCTATTTTGAATTAAATGTGATTTTATTGCATTTTATTGCTTTTTGATCAATTTTTGCATAATTATAAATAAATAATGCATTGCATTTTAGATCCACAGATAATTTTAAATTCAGAACCAATTTCAGTATCTTCTTAAATCCTAGTCGGTGAGTAAATTTTCAATTGATAATACATTTTGTTTCATCTCCTACCATTAGGCCCCTTTAAACAATGAGCATCATCATTTGCAGAATTATTGTGTTGATAGAAGCTGGTTCAGGTTTAGGAAAGGTTGTTCCAGTGAAGCTCGAAGGTTATTCTAGTAAGGCCCAACTTTTGTAGGGTTCCAGCAAGATATAGAAAAGTTTTGTAATAAGGATGTAAAGGAGAGAGCATATAAATCTCTGATAAAACTGCAATTAGAGTATGGTTCCAGTGTATGGGACAATCACTAGGATTATCTTACTTGAAACTCGGAAAAGATCCAAAGGAAAGTAGCACAATTTGTTCTGGGTCATTTCCGACAAAAGAGTAGTTAACGTAAGAAATTTCATTTTTCCGTATTGAACCAAGAATTACAATAAAAAAAGACAATTACAAAAAATCTTTATTGCAAACAATAATAGAACTGGTGTTACGGCAGAAGTTTCTTTTACTGAAAGAAAACACATCATAGACCTTAAGAAGAAGATTCAAGACGAAGAACTTATCGTAACCAAAGCGGATAAAGGTAATACGACAGTAATTATGCATAAGGCCGATTACATTCAAAAAGCCAAAATATTTTTCGATGATAAGACCTTCACAGTGTCCAAGAAAGATCCAACACAGATACTTCAAAAACAGTTAAAACAAACATTAAAGAAAGCGGTTTTTCTCTTTACGGAACAAGAAAAGACCAAATTGATTAACATGAACCCTGGGGCTTCCAACAGCCAAAGCACTTCCAAAAATCCACAAGGCCGGAGTCCCCGTTAGACCAATAATAAACTATACACAAAGTCCTTTTTACAAAGTAGCACAGTTTATTCAGAAATTCCTCAAACAACATTATAAATTTAGGGCTAATAAATCAGTTAAAAATACTATTGAATTAGTTAACAAGTTGAACGACTTCGAACTACGACCCTACCACACAATACATTCGTTCGATGTGGTTAACATATTTCCAAGTGTTAATACCAGTAAGATTATACCGATCATTCATAACAATTTAAAAACTTAGTCACCTAAGCGTACTAGAGATACAGGACTTCATGAATTTATTAAGGTTGTTAATAGACAATAATTACTTTATTTTTGATAGTATAATTTATAAACAAAATGGACTATCAATGGGGTCTCTGGCCTCGGGGATTTTAGCAGAAATTTATTTGGATTTTTTAGAGGATTCCGCGATAGATAACGGAAACACGTTCAGTGACATACACCATTGGTCTAGGTACGTTGATGTATTCGTAGTTCTAGATGAGCGGATAATAGATGCAAAGACCACCTTAAGTAAACTCAATGACATAGATCCGCACATCAAGTTTACCTTGGAATCTGAAAAGAAGGGATCAATTAACTTTTTAGATTTAACTATTAAGAGACAGCCTCCTACTTTTTCCTTCAACATCTACACGAAACCAACACAAACTAGCGTCACTATAAGACAAGATTCAACACACCCACAAGCTCACAAAAGAGCTACGTATTTCAGCCTCGTAGACCGGGCTTTTAGAATCCCTATGACTAAAGCTAATTTAAACAAGGAGGTGAATACTATCCGCAATATATCCTATGCCAGTGGCTACAAGGCCTCTTTCATCGAAAGTATAATCAATAAGATTAAACATCGTCCGCAAACCACGCTTACCAAAGATAAACAAAGTCATAATTCCTATTCAACTTTTACATTTAACAACAACATTCACAGAGTCACTAATATATTCAAAAAGAATAATGTAAAGATATCTTTTTGCACAGATAACAAAAGTACCAAAGTTTTACACAATGCAGCTACTGTAAATAAATCTAACCCTTATCTTAGGTCAGGTGTTTATAGGTTCCAATGCAATGACTGTGGCAGCACCTACCTAGGGCAAACTGGGCGCAACTTTAAGATAAGTTACGCTGAACACGTTAATGCAGTAAAATATAATAGATTCTCCACTGTGGGACAACATATCCATGAGCTAAGACATAATTTTACAAACTTGGAACAAGACATTAAAATATTAGAGATTTTGAGCAAGGGACCATTGCTGGATGCTACTGAATTATGTTACATTCATATAGACCAATATTTTAACGCTAACATCAATCTCAATGATATATCTGAAACTCCAAAAGTTCTCTTCGATTTCCTGATAACATTTTTTTTAAATGTTCAAATCCCAAACAAGAATTTAATATTACGTATAATTCGCAATAAGTTTTCCCGATATTCGTTTGGCAGTCCACGCCCACCAGACTCTCTCCACACGCGCGGCCCACATAAATCGTCTCAACCCACCCCTACTTCCCCTCTTTAGCTATGTCCGATCAAGCAAACCTGCTCAGAGCCTTCATTGTTCATTGAGCGCGGCAAGAAATAGCATTGTCTCACGGCATTTTGAGGCGAGTCGTACATACAATCACTTTATCATTTTGCTGATTAGAGCCACAACACATTCAACACAGGATCGTTAACCGCGTTTTAATATATTTACATGTTCCGCATTGAACCAGGAAACATTGGTTTCACAAACATCACAAGAAATTACTTTAATGTTTCCACCTCATAGGCCTAAGACATAGAAGATTTTCTGCATAAAATCTTCTATGACCAACCTTCACGTTTTTCGAGATGGTTCAGCAGTATACAAGTTGTAGTGAAATGGAACACAATATTTTATCTATCGCTCAACAAATTTAAGGACTCCACAACTGCTTGATCATAAGAATATTATTTAACCAATGAACTTTTATCATACGACTGACTTGCAAGTCTTTTACTTGTCATAATAGTTTTTAATGAGTTGAGGTTTTAATTATAGATTTAACTGGATTTCATGCCTAACATTTTAAGACATGTCATGAATTTTAAGGTTGCCTATTTTCCGAAAAAGCTGAAGATGACGCAAGTACGCGTCGAAACTAGTCCTGTGAAATTTAATATGTTGTAATTGAATAACAGCATTAAAATTGTATTGAATAGGCGGAAATATCAAGTTTATTTATTGTAAAAGAGTAGTGTTACAAAAATGTTGCAAACTTTGGATTGGGAAAAGCTGGGGGTAAGGAGATGAGCTGCTTGACTAGGCAGTATGTTCTAAGCTGTTGTGGAGGTGGCGCAGAATAATAAGCTTGAATGGACTTTTTAAAAGCGGGGAAGATCATAATTTGAAGATGAAGTTGGAATTCAAGGGGGCAAATTGGGGACAAATACATGGTTTGTAAAAGAGGAATTAGCAATTGGAATAATTTATCAAGGGAGATGTTCTGTAAATTTCCAACTTCTTTGAAATTATTCAAGAAAAGACTAGATAAAAATTTGATAGGGAATCCACCACAAGGGAGGCAGCCTTAAGTGTAGATCATTGATTGGTTTGATTGATTGATTGAAATTCTTTAAAATCTAGCCTTCAGAAACGATGTTGCTTGATGTCACCTTTTGTTGCATATGTTTCAGAGGACCGATGGCGTGGACTTGGACTTAATTGCCGAGCATCAGCAGCATCATCACCGCACCACTGGTCCTAGCTTTCTTCATCATCCTCACCACCACCATCACCCTCATGCACCATCCCTTCATACAGCTCAGTTACATCCCCATTCTCATTCCCATCCTCACCCTCATGCTTCTGCAGCAGCCCTTGCTCAAGTTTCATCACCGCCACCAATCTTCATTTCAGAGGTTTGTCCTACATTTTTAGTAATTTCTAGAGAAATGTCGTTCATTGTTCTATTTTAAAGGAATATTTTGATGGTAGATGAAGTATACCCAACATTTCTAGCCTGCTTTTCTTTATTAATTGTTGGTATTGTTGGAATGATATTTTAAGATAATGACTGTTTACACTGGTAGTTTGAGGGCACTTTAAAATAGCTTAGTGATGTTGATGGAAACCTGCAGTGCACCTGTGCTTAGCTCCATGCTATCTTCCAGTAGCCTTGGAATTACAAGGATACCTGAATCTTTTTTTTTTTTTTTTTTGCTAGGGGCTTTACGTCGCACCGACACAGATAGGTCTTATGGCGACGATGGGATAGGAAAGGCCTAGGAGTTGGAAGGAAGCGGCCGTGGCCGTAATTAAGGTACAGCCCCAGCATTTGCCTGATGTGAAAATGGGAAACCACGGAAAACCATCTTCAGGGCTGCCGATAGTGGGATTCGAACCTACTATCTCCCGGATGCAAGCTCACAGCCGCGCGCCTCTACGAGCACGGCCAACTCGCCCGGTGATACCTGAATCATACAGTGATTGTCAGTATATTCAGAGGAGGTACTTCGTGCTACTTTGTTGACTTGTTGCAAAATGCTAATGCACAATTTGTTCAAACATGCTACCAGTCATTTCATAAACTGTCAGGAGTCTATGGAGTACATAATTAGCATTCCAACAAATCCAAATGCTGATGTGTGTGTGTATATATATATATATATATATATACTGTTCAGAATTCATTCCCTCACAGCATGGGCTGGCTTGAGTAGGTCAAAACAACACCAGGGACTATTCGTCAAGACATGTGCAATAGCAAAAAATAGCTGAGAAATGTTAGTGAACTCGGTTATATACTCCTTCAGACGGTGGACCTTTGTTGTCACGAGAGATCACGTTGTCTTCCCTGATGACATGTTACCTCTACAGAAGAAAACAATTATGATAAAGTAGATAATAATGGCAATGATTGAACTTCATTAATAAAGTTTGGATGTTAAGGAAATATATTTCTTTCTTGAGCTCATCTCACACGAAATCTGAAAAATAAGTGTGAATGATGTGTCTCAGATTCCATTTAAAGCAATTTTATGTTGAATATAAATGCATATATAATTGCATATTTTGGCCATTTGTCATATTTTGTTTGTTTTAATGATATAAGGTCATATTTGGTTATATTTTCGAGCATTTTTGTTCAAATTTAGGCATTGCTTTTAACAAGGTACACCTTATCTGCATTGAGTTTCAAACACATGATTTCCTAATACTCTAGAATGTAATTTTCTTTCTTTTTCCCCCAAAACAAACAGGTAGCATGTATACAAGACACGATTTCTAGTTCCGTTTTTTTAGGAGGAAAGCTTGAAAACTCCACCTCAGGGCTGAACTGAATGCATGTATAAATTAACGTACCTACTGTAGCTCTGTCAGTTTGCATGATTAAATGTCTGCTGTATTATCGGTAATCACATTTGGCATGTTTAATGTTGACCTTTTTTGTCTTTTTTAAGCACATATTTGCTCACATATTTTGTACTTCTTTAGGTCATAAACTTCCAAACACAATTTATTAGAAATAATGTTGCAGACTTTTATGATGTAGCTTTTACTTTGAAGTTATATCTTTTAATTACAAACTGGTTCAAATGCACCATTCATAATACAGTAGAAGTCCACTGTAGCGAGTACGGCATATAACGAGAACTCCGTTATAGCGACTACATTTTTCTGTCCCTTCAAAATTCCTGTATTAAACTGTGTATCGTCCTTCGGTTACAGCAAGAACCCTATCACTGGCGCATCCGTTATTACGAGCGATTAAGCGCGCACGATTTTTTCCGTTACCGATATATATGCACCCCAGCGATGATATTGCATGCGATCGATTACCTTCGGCATCGTTTCCTCGCTATGTGCACTAGCGATTTCTCTCGTCGACATTCGAAGGCGATGTCGGAGTCGATTAGTAATATCCGTCGACGGTTGTTCCATAAAGAAAATTCGAAATGAAAGAGAACATATTTTAATAATAAATGCGTAAATAACGTGTCCGATAATGGTTGTTAACTCGTTAAAACTAAGGCTGACTAAACGACCGCTTAATTTTGAGGCTCAATACTGCAATTAAGTAAGAATAGGATACACCTTGAGGTATGGCAGAGTGCTTAATTGATTTCAGAGGTTAGTTTATATTTTGTCGCATCTGGTTAAATTACGGAAAGGCTATTATGAAAATTTATAGCGAGAAAGGTATAATTTCTCTACTGGCGCTTGAAGTGTGTTTTCATCATACGTATAGTACGGTTAAGTTAGGATACGTGACGCTGTTTGTATAAGAAAACTGAAACGTTTGCAATAAAATTCTATCGATCATCTTCGGTACGGTACAGTTTTCTCACTTTGTGCATTTGCCAGCTCTCTCGTTGACATTCAAAGGCGATGTTGGAGTTTATTAGTAATACACATTGATTGCTGTTCTCTAAACAAAATTCGAAATGAAAGAGGAAAACACCTTTTCGTAATAAATGCGTAAATAACGTGGCCGATAGCAGTTGTTAACTCGTTAAAAATAAAGACTGAAGTAAACGATATCTTCATTTTAATGTTATATAAGGAAATTAAGTAAGAATGTGATACACCTCAAGATATGTCAGAGTACATCACTGATTTCAGAGGATATTTCATATCTTGTCGTGTCTAGTTACGACTATGTACATGTAAATTTTTCGCGAGGAGGTTATTTCTCTACATGCGTTTCAAATATGTTTTCACGATAGGCTATATATACGGTTAGGTTAGGTGACGCTGTTTGAAGAAGAAAGCTGAGGTGTTTGCCACAGAAATCTCTGGAGTGATACCGTATTTCTCCGAATCCAAGAATTTTTTTTTCTTCTCAGAATCTCATGCGAAAACTCGAGGGTTGTTGGATTCGCGGCCTAACAGTAAGTTAATGGATACCACTGGCAACTACCGCGGTAACCACGCTGCTTCTTTTCACATGCGCACAGAACTCGTTGACAATAAACGACCGCCTCTTTACCACACATCGCTAGCCTCGACAACTGGTTGTACAGAGCCTGTGTGTTTCTCAAATCTGCAGAATGACATCAAAGTAAAGGTGTACAAATTGTACTTCAGGCTTGCCTGCCCCAAGCTGCTCTGCAACAAGCAAAGCAGCTTAGCTTGAGCGTCAGCGAAGCAAGAGTGCACGCGTACTGAGCGCGCTAGTTATAGCAAACCAAAACCTGGGTTTCCCTAAGCCTGACAGGTTGCCTGGGACCCGTTCGGACTGCCGGACTTGAGAAGAGTGAACGTGAAGTTTGCTATCGATGCGACATGAATGTGTTGTTATATATTAGTGTAGCTACGTTTTGCGTCCAGTGCAACTGTGTTGTAGTTAGAAAAATCAACAAATCAATCGTAAAGGAAGTCGAAGAAAAATTAAAAAGTGGTGAATTTATTCCAGTAGTAAAGCGGGGCTCAAGTCTATTATGGGAAAAATTTTCAAGTGTTTATGAACAGGTATCTAAGCCAGTAGGTTACTCGCAATGCAATTTTTGCAAAAAGCTACTCAGTACCCATTTAGGGACCTCAAGTATGTTGCGACCCAAATTTTCCACAGTCTAAAAATATTTTGAAAGAGGACAAGGACTTGGTGACTGATAAGTGCGTGGAAATGTGCGCCAAGGACTAGAGACCGTTTACAACTATTGAGGGTAAAGGATTTTTAAATTTAGGGCAAACGCTGATAGAAATGGGCAAAAAGTATGACTCGGTGGATATTGAAAACCTACAACCTGTTTTCCAGTCATTGACCGGGTCAGGGATGTAATGAATGAATGAATATATAGGCTGTTATTACAATGGGGTCGCCACTCCCAAGGTGATTTATTAATGACTGATAAATGCTATGAAATGATAATGGAGAATGTTGCTGGAATGAAAGATGACAGGGAAAACCGGAGTACCCGGAGAAAATCCTGTCCCGCCTCCGCTTTGTCCAGCACAAATCTCGCATGGAGTGACCGGGATTTGAACCACGGTATCGGTGGATATTAAAAATGTTATACTCTCTCGAGTCACAGTTGCTAGCAAGGTACAAACTTTCGCGGACAAAGTGCGCAGTAAAACGCTTCCTGATATACTACGTGCTATTAAATGTGGTATCTGTGCGAGTACCACTGACCTGTGGACAGATAAGTACAAGGGGGTGCACTATATGTTTGTCACAATGCACTATATAAATACAGATTTATCTCTCAATAAGTATGTATTAATGTGTTCGGCCTTCCCTGACTCTAGAAACTGGTGAAACTATTCTCAGTGAATTGGAAGGTCGTTTGAAAGGACATGGCGTTTCTCATGAAGATATTTGCAAAATTACATTTGTAACAGGCCAGGTAAGCAATATTGTTAAGGCCCTCCGCATATACAAGCGTCTTCCATACATGGCTCATATTTCGGTATTAATACGGTCTTGAAGCATGTTCTGTGCGAACCCTTTTTGAAAGAAAGTGTTCCTAATGTGTTAGCTGTTATTAATTCAGTGAAATCTCCGGTTTCGTACTTTAAAAGAAGAAGCCTATGTATGAGGTTACAATCATCTTTGAAACCATATGTTTCCACTCGGTGGAACAGTTATTTTGACATGCTGCAATCAGTTCACTCCCAGATAGATGCTGTGAGAACTATTTTAGAGAAGGAGGGTGCCTCTGATAAAATGCTCGGTTATGATCAGGATATTACTGGCCTGCTTTAACATTTCTTAGGCCATTTAAGGAAGCCACAATTGATCTTGAGGGTGATGAGGACCCGACTTTACATCTGGTCCTTCCGTGGTTTTATGCCTTAAGAACCCATTGTACTCCACAGGATGACGATGAATAGCTAATATTTCACTTCCTTTAAATTTTAATGTGAGTCTCCTGATATTTAAATGTAAAAATGTTTTCATACTAAATGAATTTTCATTACTTGAAGCTTTTGAAACAAACCGCTGGTGTCTTCCTGGAGCAAAAAATGGAAGTCACTATGTTACACAAAATTGCAACACTTTTGGTGCCTAAATATCGCACATTAAAGAAACTAAATGCAGGAGAACAAATGTCTGTTTTCGAGGCAGCTCGACAAATGTGCGCTGAAGGTAAGGTTCTCTGGTTATTTCTTCATTATTATTATTGTTATTATTATTATTATTATTATTATTATTATTATTATTATTATTATTATTATTATTATTATTATTATTATTATTATTATACCTATGCAGATTAGATATTCTTAATATTCTGTTATTAGCATGAAATATCAGAACTTGGGCAGATATATTTTCAGAGCAGCTACCCAATCAAAATAGACAATAACTCCCATCTTCTTCAAATGAAGAAAATTCAGTGCAACGTAAGAAAACAAAATTTGACGATTGGGCAGAAAATTCGCCAATGATACATGATGAGGTCAGTAGGCACTTGCAAGAAAGGTTTATTAGTGACGAAAATATACTGCGGTGGTGGAAGAATAATTCGCCTGTGTAGCGAAAAAGGTGCTTAACATACCCGCTACGAGTCTCTCCAGCGAGAGAGTCTTCAGCTGTTCGGGAAATTTAATCAGCGAAAAACGTTCCCGTCTGCATGCACAAAGACGTAATGACCTCCTAGTAATACACACAAGCGATAATGTGTCCATGCATTAAATATTGGTATGCATTATGCACAGTATGAGGCGACCACAAACTAAGAGAGCAAGTGCTAAAATTACACTTCTAAACTGATTAATTTTATAGTTATTTCTTTTGGTTTTGTGGGGAAGGGGTTCCTAAATTATTAAATGTATTTCAAAAACGTTACCTATAAAATTATTTTTCTAAATATATTTACGACCTGTACCTACATTATGTATATCCTTGTTTCTAATTTTCTCGAATAATAAATAATGCATTATATCTATGGTCATAGTTCCATCAACAGTCATTATGTTTATTTAAATATTCAAATATTTTGTTCAGAGAACCTACTTTTTATTAAGTAACTTTGTTTGACAGAGAGAAATATTATTTGTTAATTAGTTACATAAGACCTCTGAATTACGAAATACATTTAAACACAACTTTGTAATGATTAACATAATACTAAATAACCATATAAAAAATATTTGTGTTGACGAATCCTATATAAATTCCGGCATGTAACAACCCCTTTCCTGCCTGCATTCACGCGAGTCTCATATCAGCACAATGGACGAGCAAACATCAATTAACACAGCAGGAACAAGAAAGCAAGCAAGCAAGCTAACCTGTAGCCTGCCCAAGTTGGGCTGAGCTTGACCTGGTCAGGAGTGCATCAGCCTGCCTGTACTGTTGTTTACGTGCGGCTAGCTTGCTTGCCTGGAGAGCAGGCAAGCATGGGCAAGTTAAATGCGGAGTTTGTACACCTCTACATCAAAGCACGAGACCCTTCGAATTCTTAGAAAAGCCATGGCTACTCAGTAGCAGTCATACGCGTCTATTGTACTTGACGCTTTATAAAATTAAGGTTTATAGACAGCAGGAATATTTTCGTGATGGATAGTCGTACTGTAAAAATATGTGGAAAAGGTATTGCCGGCAAATTTTCAACGGATTCTAGTCGATATTAGGATGCCAATTATAAGTTAATGTTTATTAAACACACGGAAATGTAGAATAATTGTGCAGCCGCAAGAAAATACGGCATAGGCCTAACTGAAGCCAATATTTTGCGTTAGCGTGAAGACAGAGAGCTAAAAAAATGCGCACTGTACAAAAAATGCATTCAGTGGCCCGCAACAAGGACGCTCTAAAAAGTTGAAGACGAAATTGTGAGGTATGTGCACGAAAAACGCAAGGGCGGAATGGCCATACCGTGGCGCAATAAACTTGTTCGTTGACTTTCAACGTTCGCGATTAGGCCAGTACATCGCTAGCCGCTGAATTTGGCTGAACCCGACAAGCGAGACGTGCGTGTAGCGGCAGCCGGTTATATCTGACGCTGCTTAAAAGTAACAGTTTTATAGACAGCAAGAATAATTTCCTGATGGATCGTTGTATTGTAGAGATGCACGGAATAGGTATTGCCGGAAAATTTTCATTACAAGATATCAACCCATGTTTCTCATACAACCTCATTTTTTCCATTACAGATTAGAACTTCATTGACGGTTTCCACTAGATTACTACAATTTACTATGCATCTGTCTTCTACCTAACACAGCTTCTCATATTTTTATATGCGGCCCTTCCGACCCCTCTATAATAAGGCAAAACACCAGCCAACATTATGAAACAATAATGAAGAAACGGACCGCTAGATTGAGAAGATATTAAGAATGCTGCTATTTCTGAAGCCTTAAATTTAAGGTGTTTTTTCTCCTTATCACAGGCTTTTCGCCTGCAGGTTAATTCAGGCTTGGTTTCTCTCAAAAATGTTTGCTCCCGCTCTCCTCCTGACCAATTTTATGTGATGGGTTTCCACTAGGATTTTGTACAGCGATTTCAAAACTGTTTTGTCGTTTTTATAAACTAATAATTTGTAAACTATGAGGTCCACAACCTCACCATGTGCTACTATTATTCATTTCCATCTGCATCATTTGTTTTCTCATTCCCTTGTTTCTTAGGTTAACGCAGTTTTTAGTATCAATTATTATTTCAAATTAACACCTGTTTCACTGAATTTTGTCGCAATAAGTTGTTTTTTGCGCTGCATATTGATGTAAATATTGTATATTTGTGCTATTTTGTTTCCGTCTAGGCTCTCTTTTGTTTGTTTTTTCATTTGCGCTTTCATTATGTTTTTTAGCATTTTTTCAACTCATATTATGTAAATTATTCCAACCCCCCTAATTTTTTTCACTGAAGATGGCTCAAACGAGCCGAAACATGTCTGAACTTGTTTACTCCGTCTAATGACGGAATATATGATGTATTGAATAGGAGGATACTTTCATTTTTCGCCATTGTAAAGGAAAATTTTCAACGAGTTCTCTTCGGTATTATGATGCCAATGTTGAGTTAATGGTCCTTACACCCGCGGAAATAAATAATTGTGCAGCTGCCAAAAATAAAGAAATACGGCGTGACGAAAGTCAATGTTCGGCGCCAAAAAATAGTCTAAAAATGTGTAGGCCTACTGTAAGACAAAGCATTCATATGATTTTACAAACTTCTTTTTAAGCCTGATTTAAATTTTTTGAAGGAAAAAGTGGGGTTCACCTTGGATTCGGAGATATACGGTACTATATATTTTTTTTTTTTTTTTTTTTTTTTTTTCAGAATGAAATTAAACGCACACTTTCACGTAGTATCGGATTACAAAAAATAACAAACAAATAAGCCGTAGTGTGGATATCATCTACGGAAACGCAAGTTTTGAACAAACTGATTGCCGTTTCATACCGATTTTAAAGTGCATGAAGGGTTTTCCGACTTCTATACAAAAAATCGGATATAACGACAATCCGTTATAGTGAGTAAATTTTTCGCTGTTATGAATTCTTGCTATAACGGACTTCTACTGTATCTATTTGGGGGGGGGGATAACTTAAACAATTATTTATAATAATTCATGTTTTCATTCACATCCCATTTCCAGGTTTCTGCTATGTTGGATGATGTATCAGGGCTCTCCATGTCTGCCTGTCTCTCCACCATTCTTCTCTGAAGACTGTCTGTATCTCTACAATGGTCTGCAGTAGAGGTTTTCGATCCCTTTCTGGGCCATGCCTCTAAGTCTCTTTCCTTCTATTTTCTAACTGAAGTTTTGCTTAGGTAGTTGCGCTTCTGGCAACCTCATTAAGTGTCCAAACCATCTCAATTCCATTACATAAATCTTATTTCGAATTCTTTGTACTCTGATAACAGTCTTGATATCTTCGTCCAGAGTTCTCTCTTGGTTTTACCCATCCTTTTTCTGAGAAACATCATTTCTGAAGCTTGGATCTTGCTTTTCTGTTCTGTAAATGTCCTGTTCCTGTAGCGTATGTCAGGATTAGTGCATTTACAAGTGAAATCTTTGATAAATTCCCAATTTCTTGAAATAATTTAAGAAAAGTCTAAGTAAACAACAGATAGGTAATCTGCCACCTGGGCAACTGCTAAATGCAGATCAGTCTTCACAGACTGATGGCTATTGATATGGATGGTAAAAAAATAAACGTGACTTATGGGATGAAAAAGGTGAGGTTAATAGTAAAGAGACAAAACATTCCTCAAAGATGGGAAGAGTATTCTGAAAAACTACTCAATGTCAGGAGCAGCAGGAAGGATAATGGTGAAGAGCTAGAACGGTCAACAGAATAAACCAGTAAGGTTGAAGGATTATCAATAGCGTATACTGAATGAACAATAATGAAAACTGTCAGGCAAAGAAGCTGGAATTGATTCTGTAGAGTTGAAAGCAACAAATCCAATTGGCTCTACAGCAAGGGTGCTGGAAAACTATTCAGGATAAACAAATCAGGGCAAAGGAGAAAAAATATTTGGATATTACAATGGAAGGTCAAATTTATCGTTCACCAACAACTAGGGAAGAAAGCTGGGAGTATGGAAAAGACCTCATAATGACCTCCGTTGGCTGGTCGCACTGGACCAATATCGGCCAATTAGGCCAACAAGATAAATCGTCCAAACACACTCAATCTTTTCAAAGCTGAAGGAAGGCTTGTGCTGGGTCTTGGTATAGCTGACTACATTCAGCCAAATACAACCAACATTTGGCAAATTCAGTTCAGTTTTTCATCGGCTGACTTTGTCTAGCTTTACATATTTCTGTTCACTTAATCATAAATGATCTGCATTTAGGGTTGTCACCCTGGTGGCAGATTCCCTATCAGTTGTTTACCTCATATTTACATTTACATTTGTAATTGTTTACCTAGCTTTTTCTTAAATATTTTCAGTGAACTTGGAAATTTACCAAACTTACTGAAGTATGATTGATTGGGTGTAGTTGATCTCTTTAATTAAGGAAAAACTTAGTTCATGGGATACAGAAGACAAACAATATTATCATAACAGGAATGTAGCTAAAAAACTGTGGAATGAGGACTCCACTTAATTGGAAATTCCAAGCAAGTATGTTTTCAAACACATTATTTTACACACAGTTATTTAACAATCATTCCAATTTTTATAGTTCTTTCTGTAACAAATGGTTTTTCTTCTTTTCTGAAAAATAACTCGATTGTAACTGACAAATGTTATAACTTCAAAGTGCACAAGAGGCCAGGAAATGCAATTTACGTTGATCCCGTATTTTACATGTTCTCCACGACTGAAGTGTTTTGCAGGTTTATTCCTGTGAGGTTCATTATTAATGTAGCCATTGTTGTGATTCCTGCTATTCCTTCTTTGTTGATTATGATATTGTACGATAGACAAATGCATTTAAGTGTCAACGTGACTTGGTTGTAATTCCATCTTGAGGCATCCCCACTTCCTTACAGAATTTCTGAAGAGACGTTCAATTGAGCATCTAGAGCTACTGAGGCGATAAATGAAAGTTTTGTTTGTACAGTAAATTTGTTTAAAACCATATAAAATTAATAAAACAAAGTAAAGAAAAAAATAGCAGGTAAATTGTCAAACGTGCCTATAGAAGATGAGAAAGCACTTCAAAGGAAGTCATATTTTATTTTTCAGTTTTATCCCAATACTACAGTGAAATCGTTGAAAGTAGATCATGGTCAGTATCTCATAATTTGCTGTTGTTAATCGTGTCCTATCCTCTTTATGAGACTATATTTTGAAAACATTTCAGAACCCACATTTGAGAGTGGGTACCATACACATTTTAATACAGTAGTTGCATAGTCTTCGTGTGCGAGCCTTAATCCCATGTGTTATCTCTGAAACATTAAACATAATCTTCTTGACAACAAAGTTGGTTCTTGATAGCAGTCGGGTAAATGTTCTGAGCCTCTAAAAACTTTTGAGATTCCATCCCTTAAGAAATGGAGCATTCTTAAAATGGAGCAGTTCTGTAGAAGATAGGTTTTTAGGTGCATGTAGAGGATCAAACCATGATCCGATGGCTTCAATAGTCTTCCTGGCCAGATCATTGTCCTTAAGGTCTTTACTTTTCCTAGAGCTGACTGGGCAACACACGTAAGCTTCTACTTAACTATTACCATATTTACTCATGTATTAGACCCCCCCCCGCTTTTTTTTCCTCTTTTACAGCCAAAAAAGTAGGGGGGGGGGGTCAAATATGCGATAACCTCAAATTTTGTGCAGTTAACACATGGCTTCTAGGTTATATTGTGCAGTGAACACATGGCTTCTAGGTTATAAACAGCTATAAATTATACATGTAAATATTCTACACTATTCTTTAACAAATTTATGGATGTATTTGAGTTATGCTGGCTATTTTCATTGGAAGGCAGTATTTCTAAATGTAAAAAGACAATAGATGGTGAACACAACTTTTAGGTCTATTCTGAATTCTGGAGGATCTTCTAACTGAAAATTCCACCTTTGCCTTTACCTCAAGGTCATATAGCTTCCCAATGAATACATTAATTGTTGGGTACATAGATCCTTCCAAGATACTGAGCAAGTCCATAAGAAAGGCACCAACAACAGAAACACACTGATTGTAATTTTATGGCTTCTATTATCAAAGTTAAAGTTTGTTGAAAACATTTGACCTCAGAATTTTAATCTTCCAGTGTTTCAAAATATGCTAGCAGATCTTCCACATACTGTATATGCCCATATACATTGCAGCCTTAAACCAGGAATTCCATCTTGAACAAACAGGCATTGGAAAAACAAGAATTTAATCCCTTTGTTTAGTGTTTTCATATTTCCCTTACGAAATGCAGTGTAGCTACCTTTTCTTTTTTGCGTACAGTGGAAGTCCGATATAGCGAGTACGGCATATAACGAGAACCCCGTTATAACGACAATGTTTGCCGGTCTCTTCAAAATTCCTATATTAGACTGTGTATTATCCTTCGGATACAGCGAGAGCAGTATCACTGACGCATCTGTTATTACGAGAGATTTCTTTCCGTTACCGATATTTATGCACCCCAGTGAATATGTTGCATGCGATCGATCTCCTTCGGTATAGTTTCCTCACTGTGTCCACTAGCGAGTTCTCTCGTCGACATTCGAAGGCGAGGTCGGCGTCGATTAGTAAAACTCGTCAACTGCTATTCTGTAAAGAAAATTCAAAATGAAAGAGGACTTTTTTGCGTAATAAATGCGTAAATAACGTGTCCGATAAGAGCTGTTAACTTGTTAAAAATCCGACTCGTTGGCTGAATGGTCAGCATACTGGCCTTCTGTTCAGAGGGTCCCGGGTTCGATTCCCGGCCGGGTCGGGGATTTTAACCTTCATTGGTTAATTCCAGTGGCCCGGGGGCTGGGTGTTTGTGCTGTCCCCAACATCCCTGCAAGTCACACACCACACATAACACTATCCTCCACCACAATAACACGTAGTTACGTACCCATGGCAGATGCCGCCCACCCTCATCGGAAGGTCTGCCTTACAAGGGCTGCACTCGGCTAGAAATAGCCACACGAAATTATTATACTTGTTAAAAATAAAGGCCGAGGAAATGTTTGCTTAATTTTAATGCTAAATACTGCGATTAATTAAGGATGAAATACACCTCAAGATATGGCAGTGTGCATAATTGATTTCAGAGGTTAGTTTCTATTTTCTCACGTCTGTTTAATTTCAGAAAGGCTATTATCATGTAAATTTATAGCAAGAAGAGTATTTTCTACTGGCGCTAGAGATACCGTACGTAAGCATTCACGATATAGTACGGTTAAGTTAGGTTTGGTCATGCTGTTTGAATGAGAAAACTGAAATGTTTGCCACAAAATGCGATCTATCATCTTCGGTACGGTATAGTTTTCTTGCTATATGCATTTGCGAGCTCTCTCGTCGACATTCGAAGGCGATGTTGGAGTTAATTAGTCTAGTAATACCCGTCGACTGCTGTTTTTTTAAAGGAAATCGAAATGAAAGAGGATAACATGTTTTCGTAATAAATGCGTAAATAACGTGGCCGATAGCAGTTAACTCGTTAAAAATAAAGGCTGAAGTAAACAGTTTCTTAATTTTAATGTTATATGCTGAAATTAAGTAAGAATGTGATACACCTCTAGATGTTGCAGAGTACATCACTGATTTCAGAGGATAGTTTATATTTTCTCCCGTCTAGTTAAATTTCAAAATGGCTATTCCCATGTAAATTTTAGCGAGGAGGTTATCATTTCTCTACATGCATTTGAAATGTTTTCACAATACACATAGGTGCGGTTAAGTTAGGTGATACCGTTTGAAGAAGAAAACGGAAATGTTTGCCACAGAAGCCTCTGGAGTGATACCGTATTTCTCCGATTCCAAGACAATTTTTTTCCTCTGAATATCATGTGAAATATGAAGGGTCGTCTTGCATTCGCGGCCTTGGCAACTGCCGTAGTAACCATGGTGCCACCCCCCCCCCCCCCCCGCGCGTGCACACAAAACTCTTTGACAATAAACGACCATCTCTTTATTATACATCACTAGCCCGCGCCAATTGGTTGTTCAGTGCCTATGTGTAACGTCGCTGGATCTCGGAAATAGTCGGCTCTACTCAATCGTTTCTCAAATCTGCAGAATGGCATAAAAAACGTGAGCCTTCGAATTCTTAGAAAGGCCATGGCTACTCAGTAGCAGAGTTATAACGTGTTCACTGTACCTGACGCTTAGTAAAATCAAGTTTTATAGATAGCAGGAATATTTTCGTGATGGATTGTCGTACTGTAAAGATACACGGAACCCGTATTGCCGGCAAATTTTCAACGGGTGCTCATCGATATTATGATAATTTTAAGTTAATGGTTATTAAACACTTATAAATGTAGAATAATCGTGCAGCCGAAAGAAAATACGGCATAGGCCTAACTAAAGCCAATATTTGGCGTTAGCGTGAAGACAAGGAGAGATTAAAAATGCGTATTGCACAAAAAAATTCATTTGTGGTCCACAACATGGACACTTTAAAGAAGTCGCAGATGAAATTGTTAAGTATGTGCACAAAAAACGCAAGGGCGGAATTGCCATACTGCGGCGCAATAAACTTGTTCGTTGACCTTCAACGTCTGCGATTAGGCTATACATCGCTAGCCGCCGAAGTTGGCCGAAGCTGGCAAGCGAGACGTGCGTGTAGCCAGTTATATTTGACGCTGAGTGAATGTAACAGTTTTATAGCAAGTAAGAAAATTTTCCTGATGAATCGTATTGTAGAGACGCGTGAAACAGGTATTGCCAGCAAATTTTCAAGGGTTCTCTTCGATATTATGATGCCAATATTATAAGTTAATGGTTATTAAACCCGCTGAAATAGAGAATAATTGTGCAGCCGAAAAGTAATATGCCATAAATAAAGCCAATGTTTGGCGTCTAAAAATAGTCTGAAATGTGTACTGTATAAGAAAGGCATTCATATGATTTTACAAAGCACTTTTTAAGACTGATATAAATTTTTTGAAGGAAAAGTTGGGGGCGTCTTGGATTCGGAGAAATACGGTACTATAATTTTTCAGAATGAAATTGAACATACTTTCACATAATATTAGATTTCGAAAAAAACAAACAAGTAAGCCGAAGAGGGGATATTATCCGCGAAAATACAAGTTTTGTGCAAGCTGACTGTCGTTTCATACTGATTTTAATGTGTATGAGGGTTCGCCGACTTTTTACAAAAAATCGTATATAACGACAATCCGTTACAGCGAGTAAATTTTTCGCTGTTGTGAATTCTCGCTATAACGGACTTCTACTGTATATAAAAAGTCTTTTGTTTTTTTCTTTACTACAAACATGTTCAATTTGTCCCAGCTTGTTTTCAAGCATGCAGCCAACAAGGTTCACTTTGTTTCAGTTTGTCTTTAATATTTCTTCCATAATACATTTCAGTTGCATGATTATGCTTTCCTTTTACTTTTAGCCACGGAGTACACAGTTGGAACTCCTACCATCGAGAAGTAGGCGTCCAAGTACACCCAGCTGGAGACTGAGCACTCGCCGTTGGCGGGGAAACCCTCTTCCTGCCCCAGCTGCATATCCAGGATTTTTATTACATTTTCTGTAAGTATTAATGTAAAGAACAGCACAATAGGATAATTTTCTTGTTCATAATTCATGTGGACACGCATTCTGAATTCCTTGCCTCTGTACGTTACGTTCAAACGAACAGTGGTTAAGTTACTATTAAATTCCTAAGTAAGGTTCAGATTGGAGGTGTGAAATTATTGCATTAATTTTTTTCTTTTCCTATTTTGCTCCATGGCACAGCAGCCCTGAAGGGCTTAGGCCTACCAAGCGACTGCTGCTTAACCCAAAGGCCTACTGATTAAGAGGTGTCGTGTGGTTAAGTTCGACAAATACTTTTGGCCATTATTCTTGGCTTTCTAGACTGGGTTAAATTTTTTCTGTTTATAGCAAGAGTTATATTAAAATATAGTTTTATGGCATTAATTCTTTGAAGTAATAGCATTTTTTAGCTATAACCTGTTTTGCTATTTCATTAGGCATACATATACATGGACTTGCGAGAGCCTCCGTGGCTCAGGCGGCAGCACGCCGGCCTCTCTCCGCTGGATTCCGTGGTTCAAATCCCGGTCACTCCATGTGAGATTTGTGCTGGACAAAGCAGAGGTGGGACAGGTTTTTCTCCAGGCGCATTTTTTTTCCTGTCATAATTCTTTCCAGCACCACTCTCCAGTATCATTTCATTTCATCTGTGATTCATTAATCATTGCCCCAGAGTGGTGCTACAGGCTTCGGCAGCCGGCACAATTCCTATCCTTGCCTCTAGATTGGGGCTTCATTCGTTCCATTCCTGACCCGGTTGAATGACTGGAAACAGGTTGTGGATTTTCATTTTCATATGGACTTGGGTAATCGATTGCATTGTTCAGTTCAGTAGTTTCAATAATGTTGCAATAAAAGAAAACAAACTAATAAAAATCATGACATTGCAAAAAAAAAGAATTTATAACCTCATATGTTTGTAGTTTTGTTTATAGATTTGAATTTAGTGATAATGTTGCATAAGTTTGAGTCATTTCTTCCTTCATTGCTTCCCAGTAAAAGTCAAAATTGAATGAACATCAGTGTTCAAATTTGATGGCATGGGATTATTGTAATTTTAAAAACTTCACTCAAAATATTGCAAATTACAGACAGTGCATGCCTTCGCTCCTCCCAGGAATGGCCTCTGTATGCTCTGTCAGTGTACTATCTAGTGGATGAAATAAAAGATTGCTATCGCATGCATTTATGGTGTATAAGATGATTTCATTATGAAAGTTCCAGTTTCGGGGTCATGGCTGCAAGTTTTGTCATGAATTGCATATCATTGAAGTAATGTATCTAGTCAGTAGGCATATGGGTTTTAAATTTTTCCACCACTGGGGCAGCAGATGTGTTTGGCTCTAGCTCCAGTAGAGTGGAACTCTCCTCACAGTGTTCTGGTGGAGTAACTTTGAGGCACACTCAATAAGTATGTTGACGTTCAGCATTGGTGATCTTAGAATTCTGTCATTCTGACAAGCCTCTCGGAAGTTAAAAAAAAAAATATATATATATAACTTTGGAGTCACTTATTGCCCATATGTCATGACATGTTGCAAAAGAAAGAGCGTTTTTGGGGTTCTTTGCACCACAGTTTTCTCAAACCTTCAGTAATAGACTTTTTACAATGTATATGTAAAACTTGCGGAGACAAATACACCACCATCTCTCATGATGTGCTACCACTCTAAAGTAGAGAGCTACACTATTTATTAGCCGTGCTGCATGGTGATTTTAGTACCTTGAGATATAGGGGTGCTTTTGCATTACCAGGGTATGTTGTACTGAGATCATATTTTGTTGCTGGGTACATTGGTTCTTTCTTTTTACAGTAAGGCATTGGATGCCATCATCACATGCATTGTATAAAAGTTACAGTAGAACCCCTATTCATTGTTTTTAACAGGGACCTGTTTTTTTTAAACCTTAAATGTGAGGGGGGTGGTTCACCGTAAATCGAGCTTTCAATAGAAAGCACACCTTTTCTAGAAATCTTTGCCTGTATTAATATAAATTGCACCATCACACATTATTTACACAATGCCGGCAATAAAACAAGGATATAAAGGGTGGTGGAAATAATGTGAACCAGATAAAGAGCGTTAGTGTTGGTCATGCAGGTAAATAATTGGATATCTTGCGCCGTTGTCATTTTCTTAGCTGCTGAAGTTAGCCAATCAGATTGCCTTGCAGGCAACATCAGGTGGGCTTTGCGAGGTGATTTTGCTAAATCTGCAATTTTTTTCAAATTATATATCAGTACGACAAACGCTCTAACGCTCGTATATTCGGTTCACGTTGTTTCAGTCCCCCCTGTATGTACTCTACACACACTACTGTAGTTATAGCTTTGTACTGTTTGTGCTGAGGATTACTCTTGTGTTAAACTGTCCCTGCTATCTAAGCAAGAGACCTGTATTGTATCATAACTAGCTTTGGTTCAGATTGTTCTTTGAAAATAAATAAATAAATAAATAAATATAAACATAATTAAGTTAAATAATTAATGCATGCATGCTTGGGTACAGCCTAACAAATTTGTTCCTTTGCACTATTATCAGATTAACAGACTTATGCTATTTGCAAAAAACCCAGCTGAATACCGTATTTGCTCGCATCTAGCTCGCACTTTTTTTTTTTTGACAAAGACTGAGTGAACATTTTCTGTGCATGATATATGCGGTGATGTGTGTGCAAAAAATCGTATTCCTGAAAAAATGTAAAATTGGCATTGGGCTATTGAAACAAGACGAGCGTACTTACCCTATTCATTGTAACTGCCTTCAGTTTATGAGCCATTCTCACGTGCATCATTCTGGTCACCAGACCCATACTGCATCATCCTGACTTCAGTCCAGTGCATTTGCGATGCCCGTCTTCAAGAAACTCTTCACAATAACGTCTGTCGACACCATAACCATTACTAAGGTTAAGTTAATAAGGAGATTCCCACCTTCCAATACTTGTCAATTTCTATATAGTAGTTTTATTAATTACATGATATAATCCAGTTGAAACTCTAGGACATGTTTCGTTCTGATTATGGAACATCTTCAGCTAAAAGATTTAACAAAATGGCAAGACAATTAAAATACATGTGATAGTTATGATGATAAAGTCAGCTAAAAGTTTTGGCAAAATGACAAGACAAATTATATCATGGATTATATCATGTAATTAATAAAACCATTATATAGAAATTGATAAGTATTGGAAGGTGGGAATCTCATTATAACTTAACCGTAGTAGTGTTGAGCCAATACGGGACCAAATGAGATTTATAGCCCTTTCAGACCGAGTACGCACAATTGTGCGGGTTCGTATTTTGTTTATCCCTGACCGTATTTGATGTTTTTTCGGCGCTAGACCGGACTGCAGTGATTGTGCGGGACACGTGGCGTCTATTTCAATTATTTTTAGTATGCGCTTGACCGCCAGGGCGAAGGAAGAAGAGTTTAAAAAGCACAGTTGATCGGCGAGATGGCGAGAAGCAGTAGTGCCAAAAGTAAGTATTTATTTATTGCGTTCATATTAATCTAGAAGCTTTACTGAATACCGGAATATATTCAATGAAGTGTGTACATTGGTTAGTGAACGTAAATTTTGAAGATATATCATCGTATGTGATACGAGGTTTTGAATTTTGATACGCACAATTGTGTGGGTCCTTTTTTTCGGATGTTAGTTTTTATTTTGTAAAATAAACTATCAATATGTGTATTGAGGAGCATTTTAGTCAGTTTTTGACATACAAACAAAAATTCATGCCTCCAGTTTTCTTTCAGGTCTGAAAGGGATAAACCATAACCATTCCCGCATAAGCCAACCACACGAGTTCAACTGACATCCTCTTTATTTTGCCAGCTGGCGTCAGATCATACTCCCCTCCTGCCATCTATTCAGCGTACAATTGGCATGTTGTCCTTGAAGGGCTTGTTGACTGAAATGTCTAAGGGCTGTAGACAATGTGAGAGTCCACCAGGAATTACGAGATTAGTTTTCATTTCCTGGGGATGATTCTTCGTCTTCCAAATGTCTGCAGAAACTGTCCCATACTAGCATTTAACTTCAAAGTGATAAAGTATTCTGAAGAACATAGTAACAGAGCTGCCGGTTGAGAATTCAGAGCGACTGAGTTTAATGTTCGCTACTGGCGTAAACAGAAAACTGCGTTAGAAACCACCAACTGAATACTTAAGACATTCAGAGGGCGCCAAAAACTGGTAAGTTTCCCGAGCTGGAAACCTAGTTGCTTCATTACGTTAGAGTTGCGAAATGATAGCTTCAGTATCTCGCACGAGATGCTACATTTCGAACTGCGCAAACTAGCGATTAAAGGAGGAATCAGCTGTTCGGATCTAAAAATGAGCCGCGGTTGGAGATCTGTAGATGCACGGCATGAAAGGTATTGTGTCTGCGAAGTCGGACATCTCTCTGCCAGAGAATGCCAAGTGATTTCGGTGATAAAATCGTAGATTTTCATAGCCATGTGATTAGCAATGCAGAAGAAAAACAGTTATCTCTTATCTCAACTTGGCAATGCAGATCAAACCCCGATAAACTTCGACATGCAGTGCGATACCACCAACAACAAGCGAGAATCTAGCGTGCTTGTACATACAACGAAGTGTGAAAAACAGCATTGCAATGTCATGCTAGCAATGACTGCAGACAGAAGAAAGTTGCTACCGTACATTATTTTCAAAAGA
The DNA here is from genome assembly GCF_040414725.1 of Anabrus simplex. NCBI lineage: Eukaryota > Metazoa > Arthropoda > Insecta > Orthoptera > Tettigoniidae > Anabrus > Anabrus simplex. The sequence continues at coordinate 220,934,853 of NC_090266.1, forward strand.
AGAATAGTGCCTAAAACAAAGTTTCCCAAAGGCATTCATATACGGGTTTAAGAGAAACTTAAAGATCGACCTACACAAGAAAACTTAACTGAGAAACAACAATGTCATTATAAGTTAAAAACTTCATTTTCCCGTATTGAACTGATATTCACAATTAGAATTAAAGAAGGTTCAACCTGTTCAATACAAAGTGTGTTGTACAAGGTGTTCACAACATGTTGTTATTACTAGTACCGGTTTCGACGCTTAATGGCGTCATCAGCTAGAAATCACAAAGTGGGCAGGGTACATAAAATAAAATTGTATACATGATACATGCATTGCAAAGTACAAATGATAGACTGTTTTTACACTAAGAGCTAGATGAATAATGAGTAAAATATGATGGGCTAAGTAAACTCGAGATCCAGGATTTCATGCAGGTCCTAAAATTAGTGATTCATAACAACTATTTCACATTTGACAAATGTATATACCAACAAGATGGACTGGCTATGGGGTCGCCGGCCTCAGGAATTTTGGCGGAGATATACATAGATTCCCTAGAAGACACGGCAATTAATAACAATATCTTCTCAAACATACTTTTCTGGTCCAGATATGTCGATGACACTCTTGGTTATTCTAGATGACAGAACAGTAAATGCAGCTACCACCCTCAACAATTTAAACAATATAGATTCTAATATAAAATTTACATTGGAGTCCAATAACTCAATAAATTTTTTAGACCTTACAATTAAGAGACTGCCTTCCTCACTAGAATATAATATCTACAGAAAACCAACACAAACAGCGACAACTATCAGAAGAGACTCCACACACCCAAACATACATAAGTGCGCCACTTACTACAGTATGGTAGACCGAGCATTAAAAATACCGTTATCTAAGGAAAATCTAAAGAAAGAATTGAATACCATACGTGCCATCGCCAAATATAACGGATATAATTCCTCATTCATAGAACGCATTATCAACAAATGTAAACACAGACTAAAGTCAACATTAACCAAAGAAAGACCTAACCCCGCCCTATACGCCACCATCACTTTCAGTGAAAATGTACACAGCGTAACTAACATCTTCAAGAAACATAATATTAAAATTTCGTACAGAACCAACAATAGAAATATAGAAACAGTACACAATTCCAAGTCAATAAACAAATCCAACATTCACGCAAAGTCAGGTGTTTATCGTTTCAAATGCAATAACTGTTTTTCCTCATACATCGGACAGACCGGAAGAAGTTTCAAAGTTAGATACCTAGAACACGTCAATGCCATTAAGTATAATAGGTTTTTTGCAATAGGCCAATACATACATGACTGGAAGCATAATTTTACTACCATAGAACAAGACCTAGAAATTCTCAAGAACATAAACAAAGGCCCTTTACTGGATGTTGCGGAAAACTGTTTTATTCATTTAGACCAATTCTTCAATTCCAATCTAAACCTCAGTGAAATTTCAGAAAAACCTAATATTCTTTTCGACTTCCTAATCAAAGTCTTTAGAGGCATCAAATCCACGAAGAAGAAATCGATCTTTTACGCTCTGCACAACACTCGGTCGCACACTACCACCACTCCATCCCCCTGACCCGCCTTAAACTCCGCCTTCCCATCCCTTCCACTCCCCTCCTCTCCCCTTCCCCCCCTCACCTTTTCCTGCCGCTCCCACGTCACCTCCACTCACACTCAACTTAACATCCATCTCACTCGTCCACAACCCTCCTCACAACACACAACCAGCCTCACAACACACAACCAGCACGCTGAACAAGGCGAGTCCCATATTCCATCACATTCGGCTGCGAACCCATCTTTAACTATCCATTTCATTAACTTAGCTTTTCTTCCTTTTAAGCTTCATCACCTATGTTGAGCTGAGACGACCTCAAAATTCAACCTTATTCAACCACTCAACGTCAGGTGTACCGGCCTTAAACAAATATTTCATGGTCTTGCCAACCACACACAACACTGGACCTGGACTTATATATCTCCATTGATAACAACAGAAGAGTGGACAATTTTACCGCATCATTTTATTATTATACTAAGACTTTTACTCTCATTCATCAGACCAGTTTTATTGTACAATACCTACCTGCCTCATTAGACTATAATGCCTCTATGAGTTATATTATGCCATCATATTTTACTCATTATTCATCTAGCTCTTAATGTAAAAACAGTCAGTCATTTGTACTTTGCAATGCATGTATCATGTATACAATTTTATGTTATGTTCCCTGCCCACTTTGTGATTTCTAGCTGATGATGACGCCATTAAGCGTCAAAACCGGTACTAGTAATAACATGTTGTGAACACCTTGTACAACATACTTTGTATTGAATAGGTTGAACCTTCTTTAATTCTAATTGTGAAACAACAATGTAACATGAAGACAGAATACTGGTACTTGTCGAGAATACAACAGATGGACGATACCTAGTACCATGATCACTTGACTGCCTGGACAGGGAAACACTCTCAGTTCATGTAATCAGCTCTGCCAGACACAGGCAGCGATAAGCGTATTAACAAATCTTGTCAAAAATGTTCATTTTTAGGTTCCGTATTGAATCGAAATTCACACTCGATATGGTTAGGTATGGGGATCCACCTATCAATACAAGAAATGGTGATAATTATATAGTCTTCACATATTCATTTTATTTAGGACCGGTTTCGGCAATAGGGTATGCCATCATCAGCTAGGAAGTAAAAGAAAGATATTGGACATAGCGTACATTACATTTCTTAAAATTAATAACATTTTTTAAAATGTACGTGCTTGAACTGAATTACTTTACATATACCTGTTATCGCACTTGCATCATACTGTATTCACAGATATTTTTCTCTGGAGAGCAAACAGCAAGCTAAAAGAACAACTTGATTCACTGAACAAGAAATTAGAAACTATGGTATTAAAATCAGTGCAGAGAAAAGCAAGACCATGGTGACATCAAGAGGAGAAAGACAAGGGAAAGGCATTGTGAAAAATGGTGGTCAAAGCCTTGAAATTGTTGACAGTTTCAAGTACCTAGGGAGTGAATTAATGCAGAATACAAGACTCGATATTAATATTAGCAAGAGGGTGAAACAGAGAAAAGCATTTTACCAAAGTTTAAGAAATTAGCAAGCAAGTGTACAGGGTAATGTACAAAATGTATTATGCACCCACAGACCTATGTAGTTGAGACCTGGACAGTGACAAGTAGGGAGGAGAGTAGAATTCAAGCCAGTGAAATGAACTACCTAAGAAATATGATAGGAAAGACAAGTTAAGGCAGACTGAGAAATCAACATAAGCGAGGTCAGAATGGAAAACCTAAATGAGAGAATTGATAGGAGTAAACTAAGCTGGTCTGGACATGTAAAGAGGAAGGAAGAGGAAAGAATACCAAAACAGAGAATGGAGATGAAGTTCGAAGCAAGTATTGGAATGGTGGTTTTTAAATAAATTTGTTTGAAACTTTTACAGCGAGTAGGGAGACCTAGAACAAGTTGGGTCAATTCAATAAAAGGAGTGCAAGAGGAGGAAACCTGGACTTGGACAAAATAATGGAAGAGGAATGGTGGAAGGGGAGAAGAAGGTTAAGTGCCTTAAATGCCCCAACCTTGCAGGAGCTGGATAAGGGGAAAGGAGGAGGATGAAGAAGGAAATTAATTCCATTACAGTGGTGTCCAAATATATTTTCATCCGTAATTTTTGCGGATGTGAAGGGAATCCTTTACTCAGCACTCAATAAATTAAATCATTCATGGGGTTTGTTATGAGCTTTCTAGCCTTATTACAACTGTTACCTCTACAGTGGAGTATGTTTTTTGTATTCTTGTTAAATTTTAATTTATTTGGCACTTAGTATTCACTATTTTGCTGAAGAGTAAGGAGTATTTTTCCAAATGTGAACAGAGTAATAGCAACTGTGAAGGAAGTCGCAGGTTTGATGTACGATATGAAATTAATTTTTGTGGATAATTTAAGGTTAACTAGCAGCCCATCCCGACCAAAATAGTCCTAACTCCGAAACAGTTCATGCAAATTATGTATTTTCAAAGATTGTTTTAATCCGTAACAAGTCCTAGAGGTTAAACGCTTCCAGCCGATTGCAGAAACTATGACTTGTTTTAAGCCTTAGGCAATGTCTACCTAAACGACGTCCGAATCGATCACGATCTTACATTGCATAAACAATGTTCAGCCGGCGTTTAACAAGACTACGTTTAAAGTTTCCATATTGGTTTGAAAATGGAGATAGAAGTATCTTTCATACAACTCTTTGCTTGTCGCAACCAATGAAATTCGTCGGTGCGCACGCCGAACACCAGTCAGTTGTCTTCCTACACATAACTCGAATATAGCTAAGCATGAGCATGACTTGCCCGCAGATAGGAGTATCGCTTTCGGTGGAAATTAAATCTCATAATTTTATCGACACTAAAGCGACACGCCACTTCACGGGGAAGTGTAGCTTTGATTATAGCATTGTTACAGTGAATGTAATATACTAATAAATACGGTAGCTTTGGCGAAGGGAAGATGAAGCAATAGTAATATGTAACCGAGTGTATTGTATGGGCCGTATAGATGTAGCTTGCATTCTGGAGATCGTAGGTTTGAAACACATCATTGGCAGTCCCGAAGATTGTTTTCCGTAGTTTCCCAATTTTTACACCAGGCAAATACCAGGGCTGTTATTATGGGAACGGCTCTTCTTCCCCAGTCCTCTCCTTTAAACAATCGCCACCATCACCACCACCACTTGCCTTTTCCTATCTGATAGTAGCCGAAAACTTACAAGATTATATATATAAAAAACCACATACAACCTACTTTTTAGTTTTCAGTATGACATGTGTTTACTTGGCAGTATAATAATTTCATGTGGCTATTTCTAGCAGAGTGCAGCCCTTGTGAGGCAGACCCTCCGATGAGGGTGGGCGGCATCTGCCATGTGTAGGTGACTGTGTGTTGTTGTGGTGGAGGATAGTGTTATGCGTTGTCTGTGAGGTGCAGGGGTGTTGGGGACAACACGAACACCCAGCCCCCGAGCCAATGGAATTAACCAATGAAGGTTAAAATCCTTAACCCGACCGGGAATCGAACTTGGGACCCTCTGAACCGAAGGCCAGTACGCTGACCATTCAGCCAACGAGTCGGACTATGTGGCAGTAAATATAAGTGAATCCCTCCCGGTTGATGTACAGTATGTGACAGCCCTCTGACAATCGGGAGACGTAATTCTGATATGTATGATGTCGAAGTGACCTAGAATTCAATGGAAATTACCCCACATATATAATAAAATATATTGGTTGCCAAGAGTTGTGTTCAAGTTGACAGTTGCCGGACTGTCCCTTCGTCAGTCTCAAGAAACAAGTCTCTTGAAAAGCGAAACCTACTATCTCACCATACATGTCAAATGAATTGCTGCGATTTAGTAGCGGGCGACCCACAGAGAGGCCGTCGGACTAACCTTTCTTCCCGGAATCTCCTCAACAAGATAATACAAATTGCGTGTTTCATGGTACATAACCTCTGATTGTGATTCACTCCTCTCATTTGAGGTTAAACAGTGCTCTCAGCAGTGTTTAAACATGACCGGTTAAACATCGGTTTTAGACAGTGTCTAAGTGATAAATAATGCCTCTGCAATGCAACAGCCAGGCATTGTTTAACTATAGACATCGTCTAAACACCGTTTCTGCAGTCGGTCCGTTTATTTGGATGTAAAATTTGGGAAAAAATTTATTTATTTTCATTTATTTTTATTTATTTATTTTGCCACTGGCCATGAACTGAAATTGCTCTAAAGGACAAATGGTTGGAGATAAGTATATGCACTCTGGGACTTTTTTGTAGATCTTAAACAGCTCTACATTTCGTACACTTACACTTGGCGTCTATCGATGACAGTTCATGCAGCATAAGCTATGGAAGGCATGACTTTCTACTTATTCGGTAACTTTTCTGGAATACATTTTCATTTTGTTCAATATCCATAGCCTTTTCAGTTTCTAATTACTTTTAATCTTCTGAAATATATCTTTCACTGTAAATCATGTGAAGTTCACAACAGGCCTTTCACCTAAACGTTTATATTTCGTGGAGTTACCTTCGTCTCGCGGCATGTACGCGTACGACAGTCGTGCCTCTAGACCATACAGCTAGTCTCACCAGAAACCGCACTTTGCTCACATACAGCCGTCATTCCCGTACTACCTACAGTTCAATGGACATACCTAACCAACAGCATCTAGCATGACGGTGACTGCTGCTTGCAGGTAACAGTGATTTCCAGAGGCCGCGCCAATTTATCACGGTTCCGCACATCTCTAAAGGAGCGCTTTCATTTATCACGCTAACTTCGGACTGAGATTACATGAAAACTGAAGTTGATTAACATCTAAAACAAGTTTAGAAAAAGAGTCTTATTGCAAATTTTCGTTGCGGGATGTGCGATAGTAATTTACGTGAAATACATTCCTTAAAAGCGGACCTTTCCTTATTTTGGGGTTCATTACAAGGGGGTTTAAATAACATTGTACTTATGGCGATTTTCCTGGGCCTTAAGAAAATCTTTGTTAAAAGCGGGAATTCCTTAAGGGCGAGCACGTTCAAGCAGGGTCTGCTGCAGTATAACGTTCAGAAACAGGAAAGGCAACAATACACTCCCCTGTCTTAGTCCAGTGTAATTTCTAAACCATTTGGTCTTTCCAAACAGTCTGTACACTGCCGACACAGTTTTTATGCATAGCTTGCACCATTTTTATTGTTCGTGTACCCAGTCTCTCTTTGAACATCGTTTCCCACACCTTCTCCCTGGGAACACTATTGTATGTCTTTGTTAGGTCTATCCTTTACATATTCTAAACTTTTTTCCATTAATTGTCTCATGCTGAAGATTGGGTCCACTGTAGATCTTCCACTGCTAAAGTCATACTGTTCCTTTTTCAACTCTCCTTCTACCTTTCATATCATTCTCCTCTCAAATATTCTCTCCAGGATTTTTGCCACTTGTGATAAGAGTGTGATTCCTCTATAGTTATCATAAACTTTTTTGTCCCCCTCCTTAAAGACTGTTACTTTTATCCTTTTCCCAATCTTCTGGTGCAGGTTTCTGTTTCCATATATTCTTTAACACTGGTGGGTACACGGCCACACTGTGTGGCAAATTAGTTTGTTTTCACTCTGCTGATGAATGTAGTTATTTCCTGCCTTGGGACCCAAGGTACACTGTGTTCATTATATGACCACGAGGTTTCAACTCTGTTGATCTCTTCTCTTTTTTATTAATATTATTATTATTATTATTATTATTATTATTATTATTATTATTATTATCATCAAATACATCGCAAATGGAAAATATCCTGGTGGCAGTGGTCACTTACAGTAGTGTAACAATAAAATAAAGTTAACAATTACCAAACAAAAACGACGACGGAAAGAAAATATTACAAAAAATATTACTAGTTTAAATTTAAAATTCTAAATCCATCATCATATACAAATTCACCAACAACTTAAGTACGAGGGTAATCCCAAAAATAAGGTCTCCTATTTTTTTTTTTATAAATACAGAACTCTGTTCATGTGGCTGTTGGTCACAATATTGTGAACCGAGTTCCCGTTGGATGTTACTGCCAAGTGTAAAGTGCGCACAGTTATTTGGTTTTTGAACACAAAAGGTACTGAACCGGTTGAAATCCATCGCCAATTGACGGAAGTGAATGGTGACATGGATGTCAAAAATGTTCGTAAGTGGTGTAGAGCCAGTCGGACTGAAATTCATGACGAATAAAAGAACAGGAGACAGTCAATTTCCATCAAAACAGTCATGAAGGTTGAGCAAATCATGCGTGAACATCGGCGGATCACCCTAGATGATCTCTGCTCTTTGGTTCCTGAGGTTTCCTGAAGCGCCGCTCACAGAATTTTAACGGAAAATTTGAAATACCGGAAGGTGTGTGCAAGATGGGAGCCACGCATGCTAACTGAAGGCCACATGCGGCTACAAGTTGATTCTTCCTGTGCATTTCTTCAATGCTTTGCTGCCAAACAGGACAACTTTTTGGACTTAATTGTCACGGGTGACAAAACCTGGGCATTCCACTTTACACCCGAGACCAAGCAACAATCACGCCAGTGGCGGCATCCGTTTTCGCCAAAGCCTCAGAAATTCAAGCAAACACAGTCTGCTGGTAAAGTCATGACAGCTGTGTTCTGGGATCGAAAAGGGGTATTCTTGGTCGACTTTATGCCCGCTGGGACCACAATTAACGCTGACAGGTATTGTGAGACCCAAAAAAAACTCAGACGGGCAATTTAGAACTGGAGAAGAGGAATGTTGAGCAAGGGCGTTAAACATTCTCCATGATAATGCTCACCCGCACTTCGCCCGGCAAATTGTTGCTCTCATGCAACAGTTTCAGTGGATCATCACCCACCCACCCTATAGTCCTGACTTGGCGTCCAGTGACTATCACTTGTTCCCTAAGTTGAGAGAACATTTGGCTGGAAAGCGATTCAGCACCGACGACGAGGTGAAAGATGAGTTTCACAACTTCCTGAACAGCATAGTGGCAAGCTGGTATGACATGGGCGTACAAAAACTGTCACAGCGTCTACAAAAATGCATCGACCGTAATGATCATGTAGAAAAATAGCTAAATGTTCAAGCTGTAAAATGATGTAGAAATAAACATGTATATATAAATATGTATTTATAAAAAAAAAATAGGGGACCTTATTTTTGGGATTACCTTTGTATTTCCCAGTGCTTAACACTACAGCTTACAGTACTATAGGTTGAGCTTACTACTAGCGTAACATTACAAATGGTAATAAAGTTAAAAACATAGGTATTTACCCAACAACAACAGCAATAGAAGTACAACAAGCAATTCCCTGGAAAGAGAATACGACAAGAAAAACTACTAGTTTCAAAATTGAAACAAAACAGAAAATCACGAATTTGGTGTCCGTCATTTACAACTTTCACTTTTCACTTGACACTAGCACTAATGGTCTTCTTAAATGACTTGATACTGGAAGGGAATCTATCAAAGACTGCTGCAGGTAATTTATTCATTCCCTTATGGTCCTGTTTACGAAGGAAAACTTGCCCACATTCGTATGCTGCTCTCTGGCCCTAATTTTATGTGTTTGATCATTTCTCAATAAGTACGAGGGAAGTTCCAACTTATTCCTAATACAACTCCAGGCAGCCGTTCCCGTATAGCTTTTATAAAGATCACATAGGTGAGCTCTAGTCCTTCTAGATTAAAGACTACCGAGCTCGATAGCTGCAGTCTCTTAAGTGAGGCCAGCATCCAGTATTCGGGAGATAGTAGGTTCGAACCCCACTGTCGGCAGCCCTGAAAGAGGTTTTCCGTGGTTTCCCATTTTCACACCAGGCAAATGCTGGGGCTGTACCTTAATGCCACGGCCGCTTCCTTCCCACTCCTAGCCCTTTCCTGTCCCATCATCACCATAAGACCTATCTGTGTCGGTGCGACGTAAAGCAAAAAAAAAAAGATTAAATATTTTCCTAATTAATGGTATACCTCCTATTCCCGGTTACGAAACGAATCGCTCTTCTTTGAACTTTTTCTACGGAATTTATTAAACGTACCCTGTACAGATCCGAACACGCAGATCCATATTCGAGAATCAGTCTTACCAAGCATTTGTAAGCTTTACATTTGGCACCAGAATTACCTTTCTTGAGATGCTGCTTAATAAAATGTAGCAATCTCCAGGATTTCTTAACTACATTTTCCACTTGTTCTAACCAGTGTAAGTTTTTTCTAATAGTAACACCTGAATACTTAAAACTATCAACTTCAACAACTCTTTCCCCTCCATTTTTGTAATCCCTCTTTCCTGTCGTTATCTTTTTACTGAAACACAATTTCTTGTTTTTTCCACTGTGGATTTTCATTTGACTTTCACGCGCCCATTTTTCAATCATATCTAAATCCTGCTGAAGCAATAGTTTGCCCTCCTTTGTCTTTATCTCCTGGTATATGATGCAATCATCGGCAAAAAAGCATACTTCCGATTTTATAGAATCACACATGTCATTTATGAAAAGTATGAAAAAAATTGGCCCAATAACGCTACCCTGAGCCACACCAGACATAACGCTTATTGGAGAAGACAGGGTTTCTCCCACGCGCACCCTCTGAGATTCTTCCATTGAGGAGTTCTCGTATCCATTGCACAACTGATGGCAGTGCCCGTATGCGCTAACTTGTTCACGAGGATGTCATGTGGCACAAGATCGAATGCCTTAGCAAAATCAATTACTATTGCATCAGTCCTTGACCCACTGTCGAGCTTATCTGATATATCTATATATACGGAACAGAGCTGACTTTTGCAGGAGAAGCCTTCCCTAAAACCATGCTGCCCTGTGAATATTGTTCCAGAGGAGTCCCTCAATCTACATTTATTGCTCCATTTGTTTGCATACGATTGACGTCAAACTTACCGGTCTGTGGTTATTCAAGTCGCTCTTGTCACCCCCTTCGTGAGTAGGGACTACAATGGCAGATTTCCATTCTTCTAGAACCTTCGTATTGTTCATTAATATATTAAAGACTAGCAAGATACCCGTGCTTTGCTACGGCTTTGTCATGAAAGTTATTATTCAAAGTTTTACATTTTGGAGAGTCCACTGTCAGCTGAGCCTGTAAAATATGTCCTCAGTTCGTTTGTCAAAACCAGTTTTGAGGGAATGATTATTTTATAATCTACCACTCACTTGAACCCCGTATGGAAGAAATTAAATGTTTTAAACCGTATGTGATTTAACATTTAGAACATAAGTGACCAACCTGTGAAATTTTTATTTTGTACATTGAACAGCAATAGAGGAATGAATACTTTTTTAAGGGGTGAATGTTTCAAAATATTTATTAACATCTAGGATATAGAAGACAACCCTTCATAAAAACAAGTTATGTTCGTGCTTGAAAGGGTTTTGGAAGAGTGAACATTTTTTTTGAGAGTCTGCTACTATCTAAACCTCATAGGGGAGAGATGTTTTGAAGAGTACAGTGTTTTACACCTAGGACATGGAATACCACCCTTCTCGTAAAATTACAACTTTGTACACCAAACTGTTTTAGTGGGATTAATAATATAGCTTACGGAGCTCAGCTCATTTGACACTTTAGAGGTGGAACGTTTAAAAATATTTTCTATTTCACACCTAGGATTTAAAATATATACTGCTCTTTGGAATTTTGTCTTCATGCGTTGAACCGTATCGAAGGAAGGATTTAATGTTTTTGGCTCTTAACCCCTATTTAACTCCGAGGGGTTAAATTTGTTTCAAACCTTCTGTTATTTAAGACCTAGGATATCATATGACATTTTAACTTCGTAATTCAAACGGTTTATTATAAACATGCATTTTGTCATTCTTCATCCCCCAGTCAAAACCCCGTAGGGGTGTATTGTTTTAAGTCCACTTCCTATTTGTATTCCCATACAAAGAATTAACAATCTGTACACCCATTGTAGCCCAACAGGTCCAGCAGCTTTTATCATTTCTAACACGATCTTCTACTGTTGAGTCAACACTCCGTATTACTACAGTCGCCTCTGAACAATTTCTCATATTTGTCAGTTTATCAAAATACTCCTTCCATCTTCGCTTTATTTCTTCTGGATGTGTTTATCAACTCTTCACCTTCCTCTTTCATCAGCTTTGTATAAACTCTTCGTTTCCTCTTACTTTGTATAATTCCATACAGCATTCATTTACTGCCAGCTACATTTTGTGTAAATTCTTCCCATCTTTTCTTCTCTTGCTAATTTCTTATGTTTTCTTTCATTATCAAGAACTTCTCTTTTGCTTTCTCTTTTATCTGTATTCCATTTATGCCATGACTAGCTGATGTACCCATGCTTCGCTACGGGATTCTACATTGTATACTGAATTCTAGGTTAGTTAGTGTACACTTTGTGAGCAAGATTGTATTATATTGCATAGCTCTTAACGTTACCCTAGAAACGTGACGGGGAAGTCACCAAACGTATTTTCTCATATGAAAACTGGGTTAGGGAATTTTCTTTGTAATGGTAAGCCCGCTTGCCTACCATCAGTCACAATCAGGTTGGAGAGTTTTCATTATAATTGCAGACACTCGCTCTCCACCTGCTTTTTTACATCCTCAGAAAGACTGTCGTTCTGTTTTTCCCAAGTGAAATTAACATACGTCATTACAATGACGTCAGTAGGAATGGCGCGATGAAAATCAATATGAAATACTCGATCAAACGTAAAAACCATGCAATTTCTCACTTTTAACGAACAGTACTATGCTGCCGATCTAACAGTCCAAAGCTCCAGAGCTGGAATGACCAAACCGCAGGCAGCCGTGATTCATGAACACTCTTAAACGTTTTTCGGGGAGGGGGAGGTCGAATAGTTGAGTCCCAGGGCAAATCTCTGCCCTTTTACTAATCTGTTTCCTAGGAGTATCCGATGAGTCGGAAAATCTCATTTCACTACACTGGCGGCGGAAAAATCTATCTGACTCTTCACTGCTAATTTGAAATAAAATGAATGTAGAATTTAATAAAAGTGAAGAGGAAGGCGCTTTTCTTAAGAAACGGCTCTTTTCAGGGTTGAATTTTGAATTATTTAGTGAATTGTAGTGCTATAATTTGGAATAGGCCTAAATTGTAATTTTAGACCAGGTCATACTACTATTATTAAGTGAGCCTCTGCCAAATGCGCACACTGCTTATTCAAAACAGCGCGTCAGAGTAGGGATTGAATAGCTGGAATACTATGATGAACCAGTGTGTTGCGTACCAACAGTATAAGGAAATGTATGAACCAGAGGAATGGCATGCTAAAGAAAAAGTTTTCTACCTCCCCAGCTATTTCCCGCCAATGTTCAGTCAGGGTGTTATACTCGGTATGCAACAGTCATCCCATCTATCGGAGTTGAGGGCACCAATAAGAGGCAAAGAACATCACAACAAACAGTGGTCAATGTAATGTTATTGTTGATCAATATTATGCGCTTTCAATATCGTAGTCCTCCACGTTTAGTTTTCTTCCCACTCTGAAATACCCTCTTATCATAGTCGGTATGGTAAAACTGAATAAAACATAAACGATCGGAAATTGTATTCTCTATTACTTTTGTTATGTAGTTTTTTTTTTTTTTTTTTAATGCTAGTTGTTTTACGTCGCACCAACACAGATAGGTCTTACGGCGACGATGGGACAGGAAAGGGCTAGGAGTGGGAAGGAAGCGGCCGTGGCCTTAATTGAGGTACAGCCCCAGCATTTGCCTGGTGTGAAAATGGGAAACCACGGAAAACCATTTTCAGGGCTGCCGACAGTGGGGTTCGAACTTACTATCTCCTGAATACTGGATACTGGCCACACTTAAGTGACTGCAGCTATCGAGCTCGGTTGTTATGTAGTACTTTTCTATAGGACTAAAAACTTAGGTCTTTAAACAAATTTTAGGCGCCTTCCCCTAAACTGCAATTTCATTCAGGGTGAATAAAATTGTTTATAGCTTAGACTGTAGTTTCTTATTCCCCGACTCTATATGCCGACTTTCATTAAATTCTCTTTACCCATTTTCTCGTGGCTCAGCGTTGATGTGGACTTGGCAACAAAAATACAAATTCATGAATGTGTGTGTTATCAAAGCCGGTACGGTAACAATGTATGACATAAATGATCGGAAATTTAATTTATATAACTTTCGTTATGTAGTATTTATCGATAGGACCACTAATAAAATAAATATTTGAGAATTAAATTTTAGGCCTTCCCCTAAACTACCATTTCACTCAGCATGAGTAAAATGATTTACAGCCTAGATTGTAGCGGCTCATCCCCCGACTTTACACACGAATTTTCATTAAATTCGTTTCAGCCGTTTTCTAGTGATGCGTGTACATACAGACATACATACATACATACATACATACATACATACATACATACAGACAGACAGACAGACAGACAGACAGACAGACAGACGGACAGACAGACAGACAGAAATTACGGAAAAGTAAAAAGTGCATTTCCTTGTTACTATGGACATGACCGATACAGAAATACCATTCTTTTCAAATTCTGAGCAATGTACAGACAAAACTTATTTTATATATATATATATATATATATATAGAGATGTGTTTAAATTTTTATTTATATGCCAGGAGAATCTACTGTAATCTAAGAAGGTTCTCCAAAGGAAAAGATGGCTCTTGAAAACGAACCCAGGAAAGATTAAAAATGATCGGTTTATGATCAGAATAAGTACATTGAAAATCCACAGCCTGTTTCCAGTCATTCAACTGGGTCAGGAATGGAATGAATAAGCCCCCAGCTAGCGGTGAGGATAGGAATTGTGCCGGCTGCCGAAGCCTGTTGCACTCCTCTGGGGCAATGATTAATGAATGACAAATTAAATGAAAGGATATTGGAGGGTGGTGCTGGAATGAATGATGACGGGGTAAACCGGAGTACCCGGAGAAAAACCTGTCCTGCCTCCGCTTTTTCCTGCACAAATATCACATGGAGTGACCGGGATTTGAACCACGGAACCCAGCGGTGAGAGGCCGGCGCATTGCCGGCTGAGCCACGGAGACTCCTTATAAGTACATTATGAACAGTAAAATCAATTGGTCTTATCTCGTTTTTCACTCCATAAGTTTAAGTATTCCCATAAAAAAAATTAACTTTTTTCACTTAGTTTCACACACACACACCCCCCCACTCTAAGTGAATTTTCCGGCAAAAAATATTTGTTTCTTTAATAGTAAAGGATCTTCTAAATACCGATTATCTTCAGTTTTTGTGTCCTCATGAAACGAATTCAACTCCTTTTCACACCTGCCCCGAAAGATAATTCTTTCCCCCCCCCAAAAAAACGTGTCTTTTTATTTTTGAAGATGATCTAAATACCAATTTTCACGTCTGTAACAACTTTAGTTTTTATTAGATGTATCCTCATACAATTAATTGAATTAATTTTTTCAATTGTTTCACTTCCCCCCTCCCTTCATTGGATTTTCCGAGAATACCTGTTTCTTTACATTAACAGGAGATTCCAAATACCAGTTTTTACGTCTGTAACATTTTACGTTTGAGATACCTGTAGATATAGTCTTTCTAAAAATTCAGTTTGTCACTCCTGTTTAACCCCCATTAATTAGATTTTCCAAAAACAAAAAAATAATGTTTCTGTATTTTTAAAGGAGATCCCAAATACTAATTGTTAGGTCTGTAATATCTTCAGTTTCTGAGATATAAGTATGCTCGTTAAAGACATTCAACCCCTTTTTCACACTTTTCACCCCTCAGATTGGGATTTACAGAAAACAAAAAAGTACATGTTCTTTTATTTTTAAAGGGGGTTCTAAATATCAACTTTTACATCTGCAAACTTTTAAAGTTTTGAGATACAGATACACTATTTTATTAAATACACCCCCCTCTCTTTTCACCTGTGACTTTGGATTTTCCGAAAACAAAAAATACGTGTTTCTTTATTTTTAAAGGAGGTTCCAAATTTAAATTTTCATGGCTGTAATATCTTCAGTTTTTTTAGATATGTCTCCTCATAAAAGGTGTTCATACCATCCCCCCCCCCTCCTTTTCACCCCCCTTCATGGGATTTTCCGAAGAAAAAAAAATGTGTTTCGTTATTTTAAAGGAGTTTCCAAATACCAATTTTTATTACTCTAAACCTTTAAGTTTCTGAGATTTAGATATCCTCATTATCCTTTTCATCCCTTTAGCTACGGGATATCCAAAAATCCTTCCTTAGCGAGCACCTACATCTTAATATGAATGTATCCCCAAAATTTCATTTCTCTATGTCCAGTAGTTTCGGCTCGGCGATGATAAATCAGTCAGTCAGTCAGGACAAGTTATTTTATATATATAGATGACTAGCAAGATACCCGTGCTTCGCTACGGTATTATACTGAAATGTATAATTGAATGCTTATTGTAATAGATATATAATCCGCCGAAATTCGCGATCTGACTCGTTTGCTGCGAGAATCCACCAAAATTCCCGATCTGACCGGTTTTCTATGATTTTACGGCACGTTTCCTCCCACTTTTAAATCTTCCTTTCCAGCAATCGATTTCGTACTTCCCGGGCTAGGCTCAGGTATTCCTGCCGGTGAGTTGGGTCCGTAAATCTTTGCCATCTTTTCCTATAATATTTTTAATATGGATAAAATCCTTCAGGAGATCCGGCGTGGTGTCATATTGGGTGCCTTGGCGGCACTGAACCCGCGGCCGGACTGCATTCTTAGTCATTACCCGTCCAGGAGCCGTTTCCAGCGCGGTCCGCACATTTGACGACGGTCCGGAATATTATTATTATTATTATTATTATTATTATTATTATTATGTGTTGCTGGAACGGCTGATGACAGGGAAAACCGGAGTATCCGGAGAAAAACCTGTCCCGCCTCCGTTTTGTCCAGCATGAATGCCACATGGAGTGACCGGGATTTGAACCACGGAACCCAGCTCTGAGAGGCCAGCGCGCTGCCGCCTGAGCAACGGAGAATCCTTATAAGTACATTAATAACAGTAAAATCAATTGGTCTCACCTCCTTCTACACCCCACCGAAGTTAAGTTTATTTACTGCCAAACCCCCCCCCCCACCATAAAAAATTAAAAGAATGCTTGTTTCTTTATGTTTAAGGGAGATTCCAAACACCAATGTTCACGTCTATTACCTTCAGTTTTGAGATATAAGTATCCCCATAAAAATAATTCACTTTTTTTCACTTCATTTCACAACAATTCCCCCCACCCCCCACCCTCTTAAGTGAAATTTCCCGCAAATAATACTTGTTTCTTTAATAGTAAAGGATCTTCTAAATACCAATTATCACGACTCTAACTTCTTCAGTTTTCGATTTATGTGTCCTCATGAAAGGAATTAAACTCCTTTACACTCCCGCCCTCCAAGATGGTTTCCCCACCAAAACGCGTTCTTCTTTGTTTTTAAAGGAGGTCCAAATAAGAATTTTCACGTCTGTAACAACTTTAGTTTTTATTAGATGTATGTATTCTCATACAATTCAGTCAATTAATTTTTCAATTCTTTCACCCCCCCCCCCCCCCCTTCATTGGATTTTCCGAGAATACGTGTTTCTTTACTTTTAAAGCAGATTGCAAATATCAAATTTCACGTCTGTAACATCTTCATTTTTGAGATATCAGTAGCCTAATTAAAAGAATTCATCACCATTTTCTGTCACTTTTACCCGCCCCCCCCCCCCCTTCCACCCAAGTGGTATTTTCGAAAACTAAAAGTACACGTTTCTTTATGTTTAATAGAGATAACAAATACCATTTTTCACTTCTGTAACATGTTAAGTTTTTTTTAGATATACTGTAAATATTCTCATTTTAAAATTTCACCCCTTTTAAGTTCCCCTTAAGTGGAGTTTTCAAAAACAAATCGCCTATATTTCTTTACATTTACAGGAGATTTACACCCACTCTTTACGTCTGTAACATTTTACGTTTCCAAGATATTCTGTAGATATTCACCCCAATTTGTCACTCCTGTTTAACCGCCATTAATTGGCTTTTCCAAAAACTAAAAAATACGTGTTTCTTAATTTTTAAAGGAGATCCCATGTGCAAATTATCAGTTCTGTAATATCCTTAGTTTCTGAGATATGTGTATCCTCAAGGCATTCAACCCATTCTTCACCCTTTTACATCCCTCCTATTAGGATTTACAGAAAACAAAAAAAACGTGTTCCATTATTTTTAGAGGAGATTCTAACTACCAATTTTGATATCTGTAAATTTTAAAGTTTTAAGATGTAGACACACTCATTTTAAAAAATTCACCCCCCCTTTTCCCCCCTCAATATTTGGATTTTCCAAAAACGAAGAAATACGTGTTTCTTTACTTTTAAAGTAGATCCAAAATACCAATTTTCAGGTCTGTAATATCTTCCGGTTCTGAAATATAAGTAGCCTCATGAAAGGCATTCAACCCATTATTTACCCTTTTACACCCTTCCTATTGGGATTTTCCGAAAACAAAAGAATACGTGTTTCTTTATTTTTAAAGGAGATTCTAAATACCAATTCTTACATCTATAAACTTTAAAAGTTTTGAGATATAGATACACTCATTTTAAAATTTCACCCCCATTTTCACCCCCTTACCGAAGGAATATCCAAAAATCCTCTCTTAGCGAGCACCTACATCATAATATGAATATATCCCCAAAATTTCATTTCTTTATGTCCAGTAGTTTTGGCTCGGCGATGATGAATCAGTCAGTCAGGACAAGCTATTTTATATATATAGATATATGTGTAAAGAAGTGTAATCAGAGATAAGGCTGTTTGCAGATGATGTTATTCTGTACAGAGTAATAAATTAAAAGATTGTGAGCGGCTGCAGGGTAACCTCGATAGTGTTGTGAGATGGATGGTGGGCAATGGTATGATGATCAACGCGGTTAAAAGTCAGGTTGTGAGTTTCACAAATAGGCAAAGTCCTGTCAATTTTAATTACTGCGTTGATAGGGTGAAAGTTCCTTTTGGCGATCATTGTATGTACCTAGGTGTTAATATAAGAAAAGACCTTCATTTGGGTAATCCCATAAATATGATTGTTAATAAAGGATACATATCTCTGCACATGGTTATGAGGGTATTTAGGGGTTGTAAGGATGTAAAGGACACGGCGTATAAGTCTGTGGTAAGACCCCAATTAGAGTATGGTTCCAGTGTATGGGACCCTCACCAGGATCACTTGATTCAAGAACTGGAAAATATCCAAAGAAAGGCAGCTCAATTTGTTCTGGGTGATTTCCGACAAAAGAGTATCATTACAAAAATGTTGCAAAGTTAGGGCTGGGAAGTTTTGGGAGAAAGGAGACGAGCTGCTCGATTAAGTGGTTTGTTCCGAGCTGTCAGTGGAGAGATGGTGTGGGAGGACATCATTAGATGAATAAGTTTGAGTGGTGTCTTTAAAGTAGGAAAGATCACAATATGAAGATTAAGTTGGAATTCAAGAGGACAAATTGGGGCAAATATTTGTTTATAGGAAGGGGAGTTAGGGATTTGGAATAACTTACCAAGGGAAATGTTCAATTTTTTGCAATTTCTTTGAGATCATTTAAGAAAAGGGTAGGAAAACAACAGATAGGGAATCTGCCACCTGGGCGACTGACCTAAATGCAGATCAGTAGTGATTTGATTGATTGATTGATTGATTGATTGATACTTCTGTAATAGAACCAAAGAAAATAAATAGTGAATTAAGTTGAGTGTGAGAAATCATCTTCCAGGTTCTAGAGTTTTATCATAAGCTAGCGGGAATCCAGGTCGGCTGGTATAACATTACCTGACACTTGCTCATTCCTGAAAATGATAGTTATAAGCCAGGTATGACTCCACTAATGAAATAAGCTGATAACTGATTGAATTTACTTGACTAAACAAATCTTATTTAATTGATATGGCTCATAATTATAACCCAAAATTATACATAATAAAGTCATCAAGCAGTTAAATAGCTAGAAATTCCCACAATCCTGTATGAACACTCGCATTTATATTTCACTAAATACAATCCATTAATTTAGGGGGTCATTCTCACAACAACGTTAATAACACTCGCTGTTACCTATCTGTGAGAACTCGACACTACCACCTGTCTTAGATTTGGATACACTTATTAGCTAAGTTTCTCCCTAACTCTATTGCCGGGCTGAGTGGTTCTGACTGTCGAGGTGCCGGCCCTCTGACCCAGTTTGGCAGGTTCGATCCTAGCCCAGTCCAGTGGTATTCGAAGTTTCTCAAATACGCCAGCCTCATGTCCTTAGATTTTCTGGCATGAAAAAACTCCTGCAGGACTAAATTCTGGCACCTCAGCATCTTCAAAATCTGTAAAAGTAGTTAGTGGGACATAAAGCCAATAACATTAATTTCCTAACTCTATTTACACAATGCTTTTCTATCTTCTGGACCTCACAGCTGTTCATCACCATTACAGAGAATGGTTAATGCTTCCATGTGGATCCCCAAAAACATAATTTGGTGGAAGTTATGGCACCAATTTCACAGGTAATTCTGTACACAGTAAATACAAAGGCCGCACCTCAAATCACATCACTCGCTCAAACATTGATTCACAGGAGCTTACAGTCTATCTGAACAATTATATATAAAGTAACTTGTGCTGACTGACTGAGAGCCAAAACTACTAGATATAAAGAAATGAAATTTTGGGGATACATTCACATTAATATGTAGGTGCTCGCTAAGAGAGGATTTTTGGATATTCCGTCGCTAAAGGGGTGAAAAGGGGGGTGAAATTTTAAAATGAGTGTATCTGTATCTCAAAACTTTAAAAGTTTACAGATGTAAAAATTGATATTTAGAACCTCCTTTAAAAATAAAGCAAAGCCATCTCTGTACAGGCCTTAAAGGCCTTTGGAGGGGTGGAAGATAAAGGCTTCCACTATCTGCAAACTCGGCACTTGATGGGGTAGAGTGGTTAGCTCTAAGACCGGCTGCCTTTGCCCCCAGGAATTAACCTGGTACTCATTTTTGGTAGGCTGAGTGAACCTCAGGGCCATATACACCTCCAGAAGTGGAAATCTCATTTCTTAAATTTTACGACTTCCTGGCGGGGATTCGAACCCACGTCCTTCCGAGCGAACCAAGCACGCCTTTACTGCCTCGGCCAGGCAGCCCCTTTTAAAAATAAACACGTATTTCTTGTTTCCTGAAAATCCTAATAGGAGGGGTGAGAAAGGGCGAAAAAAGGGTTGAGTGCCTTTAATGAGGACACTTGTATCTCAGAAATTGAAGATATTACAGGTTGGTATTTGGGATCTCCTTTAAAAATAAAGAAACATGTATTTTTTTGTTTTTGGAAAATCCAATTAGTGGGGGTTAAACAGGAGTGACAAATTGGGGTAAATTTTTACAAACACTAAATCTACAGTATATCTCAGAAACGTAAAATGTTATAGACGTAAAAATTAGTATTTGGAATCTCCTGTAAAAGTAAAGAAACATAGGTGATTTGTTTTTGAAAAATCCACTTAAGGGGAACTAAAAAGGCAGTGGAATTTTAAAAGGATAATTTCTACAGTATATCTCAAAAACTTAACATGTTACAGAAGTGAAAAAGGTATTTTTTTATCTGTATTAAAAATAAAGAAAAGTGTAGTTTTAGTTTCCTGAAAAACCACTTGGGTAGGGAGGGGGGGTAAAAGTCTCTGAAAATGGGGATGAATTATTTTAATTAGGATACGGATATCTGAAAAGTTGAAGATGTTACAAACGTGAGAATTGGTATATGGATCTTCTTTGAAAACAAAGGAAAACGCGTTATGGGGGAAATCATTTTGGGGGGCGGAAGTGAAACTGAGTTGAATTCCTTTCATGGGGACACATATCTCAATCTGAAGATGCTAGAGTTGTGATAGTTGGTATTTAGACGATGCTTACTATTAAAGAAATTAGTATTTTTTGCCAGAAAATTCACTCTAGGTGGGTGGGGAGGCAGTGTGAAAGAAGTGGAAAAAAGAGAATTACTCCGTCTTTCCCGGTCATCATTCATTCCAGCAACATTCTCCAATATCATTTCATTTGTCATTCATTAATCATTGCCCCAGAGGAGTGCGACAGGCTTCTTCAGCCGGCACAATTCCTATCCTCGTCGCTAGATGGGGGCTTCATTCATTCCATTCCTGACCCGGTCGAATGACTGGAAAGAGGCTGTAGATTTTCGGTGTACTTATTCTGATCATAAACAGATCATTTTTAATCTTTCCTGGATTCATTTTCAGGAGGCATCTTTTCCTTTGGAGAATGTTCTTAGATTACAGTAGATTATCCTGGCATATACATAAAAATTCAAACACATTGGAGATAAACGATAGGAATGATATTGACCGTGCTATTGTTCACCTCTCTAATAAGGTCAATAATACACTGAAGTATATCATTCGTATCGCCAGAAATCCCGCGCATCTTGCCTACGCGCGACAATGGTGCTGGCCATATTGTCAGTAGATGTATTTTACCGCCAAGTAGCGGTCTTGCATCTTGCTGTGGGGTCCAGAAAATAAATAACAATAAGAAGAAGAAGAATCTGGACAGTCGTCAAAATGTGCGGACCGCTTTGGAAACAGGTTCTGGCCGTGTAATTATTACGAATGCAGTCCGGTTGCGGGTTCAGTACCAGCAAGGCACCCAAGACGACACCACGCCGGATCTCCTCAGGGATTTGATCCATATTAAGAATGCTTATATGAAAAGATGGCAAAGATTTAGGGCACCAACTGACCGGGTGGAATACCTGGACCTAGCCCGGGAAGTACGAAATCGATTGCTGGAAAGAAAGATTGAAAAATGGGACGAACTTTGCCGTAATCTCTCAGAAAACGAGTCAGATCGTGAATTTTGGCGGATTATATATAAAACATTAGGCATTCGGTTATAAATTTCAGTATAGTACTGTAGCGAAGCTAGTCTATATATATATATATATATATATATAAAATAACTTGGCCAGAGTGATTGACTGATTCATCATCACCGAGCCAAAACTACTGAACATAAAGGAATGAAATTGTGACAATTCGTTCATATTACAAAGTAGGTGCTCGCTAAGGGAGGATTTTTGGATATACCATCGCTAACGGGGTGAAAAGGGGGGTGAATTTTTAAAATGAGTGTATCTATATCTCGAAAACTGAACAGTTTAAAGACATGAAATTTGGTATTTGGAATCTCCTTTAAAAGTAAAGGAACACGTATTTTTTGTTTTTGTAAAATCCAATTAATGGGGGTTAAACAGGAGTGACAAATGGGGTGAATTATTAGACATTTTTAAAATTAGTGTATCTATATCTCAAAACTTTAAAAGTTTACAGATGTAAAAATTGGTATTTAGAATCTCCTTTAAAAATAAAGAAACGCATACTTTTTTGTTACTAAGGGAGTGAAAAGGAGGTGAAATTTTTAAATGAAAATATTTATATCTCAAAAACTTAAATGTTTACAGACGTAAAACTTGGTATTTGGAATCTCCTTTAGAAATAAGAAAACGCGTGTTTTTTTTTTTTTTTGCAAAATCCCATTAAGGGGGTGAAAAACTGGGGGGAATGGTTGAATACCTTTTATGAGGATACTTATATCTCAAAAACTAAAGATACTGCAGACATGAAAACTGGTAATTGGAATCTCCTTTAAAAATAAAGAAGCACGTATTCCTTCCTTTTTGAAGAATCCAATTAATAAGGGGTGAAATGGAGTAACAAACGGGGTGGAATTTAAAAAAGTATATATCTAGGCCTACAAAATATCTCAGACAATTTACATACTTGAAAACTAGTACTTGGAATCTCCTTTAAAAGTAAAGAGACATAGATTTTTTTTTTTTTTTGGAAAATCCACTTAAGGGGAACAAAAAAAGGGGTAAATTTTTAGAATGAGCATATCTACAGTATCTCTCGAAAACTTAACATGTTACAGAAGTGAAAATTGGTACTTTTAATCCCTTTCAAAAATAAGAAACACGTATTTTGTTTTCGGAAAAACCACTTGGGGGAGGGGCGGCTAGAAAGTGCTGAAAAGTAGGTTGAATTCTTTTTATTAGTATACTTATTTCAAAAACTGGCGACGTTACAGCCATAAAAATTGGTGGTTGGAGTCTCATATAGAAATGCATATTTTTTTTGTTTTCGGAAAGTCCGCATAGGCGGGGTGATTAAATTGAAAACCGGGCGAGTTGGCCGTGCGCGTAGAGGCGCGCGGCTGTGAGCTTGCATCCGGGAGATAGTAGGTTTGAATCCCACTATCGGCAGCCCTGAAAATGGTTTTCCGTGGTTTCCCATTTTCACACCAGGCTGTACCTTAATTAAGGCCATGGCCGCTTCCTTCCAACTCCTAGGCCTTTCCTATCCCATCGTCGCCATAAGACCTATCTGTGTCGGTGCGACGTAAAGCCCCTAGCAAAAAAAAAAATTAAATTGAAAAATTAGTTAAATTATTTATAGGAGTCTACATATATCTCAAACTATAGATGTTGCAGACATGAATATTGGTGTTTGGATTCCCCTTTAGAAGTAAAGTAACACATATTCCTTTGATTTCGGAAAACTCAATTAAGGGGTGAAAGAATTGAAAAATGTATTGAATTATTTGTATGAGAATACTTATATCTTATGAAAAGTTAAGTTGATACAGACATGGGAATTGGTATTTGGAATCGTCTTTAATAATAAAGAAACACGTCTTCTTTTGTTTTCGGAAATCCACTTACGGGGGAAAAGAATTGAAATAATCGTTGAATTATTTCTATGAGGATACTTATTTCTCTAAAAGATAAGGATGTTACAGATGTGAAACTTGGTATTTGGAATCTCCTTTTTAGAAAACATGTATTTTTAGTTTTCGGAAAATAAACTTTGGGGGGGGGGGGGGAGGGGTGAAAATAAGTAAAGGAGGAATTGAATTCTGTTTAAGAGGATACTTATATCTCAGAAACTGAAGATGTTACAGACGTGAAATTTGGTATTTTGAATCTCCTTTAAAAGAAAAAACACATACTTTTTTGTTTTCGGAAAATCCACTTAAGGGGTTGAAAAAGAATTGAAAAAGTGGGTGATTTTGAAAATGAGTTCCGTTATATCTACAGTATGTGTTAAGAACTTAACATGTTACAGACAGGAAACTTGGTATTTGGAATGTCCTTTAAAAATACAGGAACACGTACTTTTTGTTTTCGGAAAAGGCACTTAACGTGGGGTGAAAAGAAGTGAAGAAAAAGGTGAATAATTTTTAACGAGGATGCTTATATCTCACAAACTGATGATCTTACAGACGCGAAAATTAGTATTTGGAATCTCCTTTAAAAGTAAAGGAACATGTATTTCTTTTTGTTTAAAAAAAAATGGGAAGGGCTGATAAAGGGGTTAAATTCTTTTATGGGGATTCTTATAGCCTATCTCAAAAAATGAAAATGTTACGAAGTGGAGATAAATATTTGGAATCTACTTTTAAAATAAACTTTTTTTTTTTCGATTTGAGGTAGGACTGTCTCTCATATGTACAGTTCTATGTTGCATGGTCATCTTAGCCACAAAAGGCAATAACACAAACGTGGTTTACAAAGCGTTTCCAGGGTAAATGAAACTCAATTTGTCGGTGAATGTTTATACTTCAGGGATTTTCAGATAATGTTTTAGTACAGTACCGAGGAACAATTGCTTTCATTATCTTATGAAATCCACGCGAGCGAAGCCGCTGGTAACTGCTAGTCTATATATATAAAAGAACAAGTCCTGACTGACTGACTGACTGACTGACTGACCGACTCGTTCATCATCGCAGAGCCAAAACTACTGGGCTTAAGGAAATTAAATTTTGAGGATACATTTGTATTACAATGTAGGTGCTCGCTAAGGGAGGATTTTTGGATATTCCATCGCTAAGGGGGTGAAAACGGGGGGTGAATTTTTAAAATGTGTGTGTGTGTGTGTGTGTGTGTGTGTGTGTGTGTGTGTGTGTGTGTGTGTGTGTGTGTGTGTGTGTGTGTGTGTATCTCAAAACTTTATAACTTTACAAATGTAAAAATTGGTATTTAGAATTTCCTTTAAAAATGAGGAAACATGTATTTTTTTGTTTTCAGAAAATCCCACTAGGAGGGATGAAAAAGGGGTTGAATGCTTTTTGAGGATAATATCTAAAAAATTACAGGTGTTACAGACATGGAAATCTTTATTTTTAATCGCCTTTTAAAAACACGTATTTTTTTTTCTTTATAAAGGAGAGGGCTGTTTCTCACATGGAATGTTATGTTGTATGATCCAGAGTTAGCTCTGCCAGTAGCCAGGTCATCTTAGCCCCAAAAGGCAATACCATAAATGTGTTTGCAAAGAGGTACTGGGGTAAATGAAACTCAGTTTTTCGGTGAGTTTTTATACCTTAGGAATTTTCATAAAATGTCTTAGTGCAGTAGTGAGGAAAGATTACTTTGATCAAATTACGGAATCCATGTGAGCAAAGCCGCGGATAACACACACACACACACACACACTCTCTCTCTCTCTCTCTCTCTCTCTCTCTCTCTCTCTCTCTGTGTGTGTGTGTAACGTCCTGACTGACTGATTTAATCATCCCCAAGCCAAAACTGTTTGACTTTAAGAAATGAAATTTTGAGAATACATTTATATTACATTGTAGGTGCTCATTAAGGGAGGATTTTTGTATATTCTATCGCTAAGCAGTTGAAAAGGGGCGGGGGGTATGAATTTTTAAAATGAGTGTGTATCTCAAAACTGAACAGTTTAGAGACATAAACATTTCAATTTAAACATTTCAATTTCAATTTGACGCAATCTGGCTGTCTGCTCGTCAATTTTGATGTTCCATTTTACTCTAGGCCTACTAGATGGCAGACCGACGAAACTCTCTTGGGCTCTCTTGAGTTTAAAGACATGAAAATTGGTATTTGGAATCTTCTTTAAAAATAAACACATTTTTTTGTTTTTGGAAAATCTATTTAAAAGGATGTAAATAGGAATGACAAAGGGTTCAATTTTTAAAATAAGTATATCTCAAGTGTAACATGTTACAGACGTGAAAATTGATATTTGGCATTTCCTGTAAAAGTAAAGGGACACTCACAATTTTTCTGAAGATCCACAAACGGGGAAGTGTTAAAGGGGGTGAATTTTTAAAATGAACATATCTGCAGTCTATCTCAAATTTACTACATATTACAGACATGAAAATCGGTATTTTTAATCTCTTAAAAATAAAGTAACACGCCTTTTTTTGTTACGAAAGAAAACCTATGGGGGTGGACTGAAAGGACTGAAAAAGGAGTTGATTATTTTTTAGGATAAAAAAAATATGAAGTGGACTTAAAACAATACACCCTTAAGGGGGTTTTGACTGGGGCACGTTGGGGGTGAGGAATGATGACTAAAAACATGCATTTTCATGAAACCGTTTGAATTATGAAGTTGAAATTTCAAATGATATCCTAGGTATTAAATAACGGAAGGTTTGAAACAAATTTAGCCACCCAGAGAATTAAATGGGGTTAAGATCCCAAAGCAAATATATTCATTTCTTCCTCCAAAATGATTTAACGTACGAAAACAAAATTCCAAATACTGGTATATACACTGACTGACAGAGCAAATGCAACACCATGAAGGAGTGGTCAGAACTTTATGCCAATTGCAGGGTAGACTGACGTCACTGAGGTATGCTCATGATGTGAAATGTGCCGCTGTGCTGCGCACGTAGCGAACGATAAATGGGACACGGCGTTGGCGAATGGCCCACTTCGTACCATGATTTCTCAGCCGACAGTCATTGTAGAACGTGTTGTCGTGTGCCACAGGACACGTGTATAGCTAAGAATGCCAGGCCGCCGTCAACGGAGGCATTTCCAGCAGACAGACGACTTTACGGGGGGTATGGTGATCGGGTTGAGAAGGGCAGGTTGGTCGCTTCGTCAAATCGCAGCCGATACCCATAGGGATGTGTCCACGGTGCAGCGCGTGTGGCGAAGATGGTTGGCGCAGGGACATGTGGCACGTGCGAGGGGTCCAGGCGCAGCCCGAGTGACGTCAGCACGCGAGGATCGGCGCATCCGCCGCCAAGCGGTGGCAGCCCCGCACGCCACGTCAACCGCCATTCTTCAGCATGTGCAAGACACCCTGGCTGTTCCAATATCGACCAGAACAATTTCCCGTCGATTGGTTGAAGGAGGCCTGCACTCCTGGCGTCCGCTCAGAAGACTACCATTGATTCCACAGCATAGACATGCACGCCTGGCATGGTGCCGGGCTAGAGCGACTTGGATGAGGGATTGGCGAAACGTCGTGTTCTCCGATGAGTCACGCTTCTGTTCTGTCAGTGATAGTCACCGCAGACGAGTTTGGCGTCGGCGTGGAGAAAGGTCAAATCCGGCAGTAACTGTGGAGCGCCCTACCGCTAGACAACGCGGCATCATGGTTTGGGGCGCTATTGCGTATGATTCCACGTCACCTCTAGTGCGTATTCAAGGCACGTTAAATGCCCACCGCTACGTGCAGCATGTGCTGCGGCCGGTGGCACTCCCGTACCTTCAGGGGCTGCCCAATGCTCTGTTTCAGCAGGATAATGCCCGCCCACACACTGCTCGCATCTCCCAACAGGCTCTACGAGGTGTACAGATGCTTCCGTGGCCAGCGTACTCTCCGGATCTCTCACCAATCGAACACGTGTGGGATCTCATTGGACGCCGTTTGCAAACTCTGCCCCAGCCTCGTACGGACGACCAACTGTGGCAAATGGTTGACAGAGAATGGAGAACCATCCCTCAGGACACCATCCGCACTCTTATTGACTCTGTACCTCTCCGTGTTTCTGCGTGCATCGCCGCTCGCGGTGGTCCTACATCCTACTGAGTCGATGCCGTGCGCATTGTGTAACCTGCATATCGGTTTGAAATAAACATCAATTATTCATCCGTGCCGTCTCTGTTTTTTCCCCAACTTTCATCCCTTTCGAACCACTCCTCCTTGGTGTTGCATTGTCACTGTCAGTCAGTGTATTTTAAATCCTAGGTGTGAAATAGGAAATATTTTTTAACATTCTACCTTGAGGTCGCAGAATCCCTGTCGATGAGCTAACTTGGCTAGGAAAGTCCAAAGAAAAAAGAACGAACAACAATCAGTACTAAATGCTGTGAGACACGGAACAGGCAGTCACCATACAACCTCGGATAACACCAAACTGACAAACAGCAATTGGAGGGACATACAAGATAAACTAAGCAACAACTTTTAAATATGATCGTTGATTTACGTCCCTTTCAATCATGCCTTATTAAATCCATTATTTCAACATACTGACGTCAATAAGAGCATATTTATTCAACAGCATTTGCCGAGGTCAAATGACAACAAGCATTCAAATTTCTTGAAGACCAACATTCATCCTGTCACAAGTTCAATCATCAAATTGACGAGATATTTGAATCTTTATAGACTTATCCACATGGGATAAATAACCATTCTACCAGATCTCATTGCCAAGAAAATCTTCAAATTTAGCTCTTAAGATTGATTTTCACGTCTTTCTAAGATTTTAGACATGCTACTTGTTTTAAATATTTTAGAATTCATTCTTCCACAATTTTAATGTATCTTTCCTATTATGGCATGTATCCAAAGATTCTGTATTTTATGATATTCTAAGAGAGTAAGTTTTAAGTTTGTGAAAATAGTCAAATAGTTCTTAAGTCATATGAACATAACCATTCTTTGAGATTCAGATTTGGCTGATGCTTTGTAAGGGAGCGAAACATGTCCCACATAAAACTTTTTAACTAATGAAGATATTTTAAATGTGACAACATTATACTGTAATGTATTGAATAGGTGGATCATATTAAAACTTTGTTATTGTAAATCAACAGATTTCAATACGGATTAAAACATGAGATTAGTCACTCGCAAAGCCCTGAAGATAGTTTTCCGTGGTTTCCCATTTTCTCACCAGGCTGTACCTTCAATTAAGGCCACGGCCGCTTCCTTCCCATTCCTAGGCCTTTCCTATCCCATCGTCGCTATAAGACATCTGTGTCGGTGTGACGTAAAGCAAATAGCATTAAAAAATATATATATATATATTAGGTCCAAGTACAGATCCTTGTTGGATGCCTGTAATTTTACTCCTCTCTGATGTTTTATTGTTTAACACTACATGCCAATGTCTATTTGCGAGGTATGAGTAGAACAGCTGTAATGCAGCAGAATCGGGGTGAAGTCCTACAACTTGGCTAACAAGATGTCAATATTAAGAGTGTCAAATGCATATCTGGGTTCTAGGAGAGTTTGAAGTGTAAATTTCCTGTCTGTACCATTTCTGATAATGCTGTCCGTAATTCTAAATAGGGCTGTCACAGTGCTGTGTTGCTATGTCCTTTCCCAAAACCTGATTGAAGGGGATCAAACGGTGAATATTTTTCCAAATATTGCATCAGTTATCCATGTATTAGCTTTTCTAGGGCTTTAGAGAGGTCTGAAAATATGGATACAGGATGAAATTCTGGTACGGCTTTTGCAGGAGACTTGGCATGTGAACAATAAATTCATCTTTTCATTTGCTGCAAAATAACCAGTGGTGGATAGCATTTAGTACTGATTGTTGTTCGTTGTTCTTTTTCTTTGGACTTTCTTAGCCAAGTAATTATCTAGCTCATTGACAGGGATTTTGCAACCTCAAGAGGGATATTGGACCTTTGTGATGATCATACGGTTTACCAGTTCTTTGATTGGTGTTGTTTCCAATTGATTCTACTGTTTGTTATTACCTAAACATTTCTTGTTACGGATCTGTTTCTGGGAATTCAGTGTTTTTCACATGCAGCTTATCTGGTGATGAGGTTTGCTTATAACCTTGATACTGTGTATCACGATGCGCCCATTATAGATTTTAGGTCAGTTGTCAACTAAGGATGGCTGGTCCGGAGAACTTTGCTCTTCTCTTAGGTGCAGGTTTGTCATAATATTTTCAAAATTAAATTATCCCAAACACTGTTGAATGCATCGTGTTTCAGTTGCTGCCAGTCCTTGTTTTTTAAATCTCTGTAAGTCACAAATTTTGGCTGGAATTTAGAAACACACAGTGAGTAAGCTAAGTAAATAAGGTCTTCAGTAGAAATATCATTTGAGGAATTTGTTTGTAGATTTTTTGTTGTCATGAGGATCAAAGTATCTAAAGTTCAGGTATGAATGTGGTTTGCTGGTTCAAGAAGCAACACCGTACATTACTTGAAGATGTTTATTTGCGTATGTTTGTATTGATTTTTAATTTATGCTTTTTTTATGTATGGTATTTCTTCAGCATTATGTTGTGTGTTGGAATTTATTTAGTAATGTCACATTGATCTACTTTCAGTGCAATGTTTTCAAATCCTCCTTTGTCACCATATAATCAAGCAGAGCTTGGTACCCCAGAAACAAATGAGACTGAAAATTATGAAGCATTGCTGAATCTAGCAGAGAGGCTGGGTGAAGCCAAACCACGAGGACTTTCAAAGGCAGAAACTGAGCAGCTACCTTCCTACAAGTAAGTTCCCTAACATCTGTGTTTGTATTAACATAATTGAAACTAACTGTTCCAGAAGAAGTAAATACATATTTTTTTCTGACCTTTAACAGCCAGAAAGTGAAGGTCTTTTTAGCCATACTCAATTATTCTGCATATATCAGTAAGGTATTCATTTAACAAAACAGAAAGTAGTAGTTTTTGAACTTAATGTAGTCATCCCTTCCTCAACTTAAAAGTTGCTTCTTTCACTGTAAGACCTTACTGAATACTGTTAAGATATCATTGATATTACTGCGCAATAGTAGGACCAGGTAGTTTTTCTGGCTAGAAATTAAAGTTTGAATTCTTGAATTGACAGAAATATCCATTTTTAAAAGGGAAGGGTCTTATCTATTTTCATTACATACTTGTTTCATAAAATGTTTGTCTTTAGTCAACTGATGTACATTGAAATAATTCCAGTTGCACTCATTATGCAGGGTAATTATAACTTCATGTGCATCATTTTGAGGATATAATCCTTACCATGTGTGATAAGTTCAATTTAATTTTTCTGTATTGATGGTTTATGACTCACAATTACAGAGTTGTCGAACGTTCCTACCTAATCAGTACAATATAGTATGATACAATTGTGAGTCGTAATCCTTGCAAAGTGACTACATGGTTTGAGTTGTGTAGCTATCAGGTTGCATTCAGGAGATAGTGGGTTCGAATTCCCCTACCAGCAGCCCTGAAGATGGTTTGCATTGTTTCCCATTTGCACACCGTGCAAATGTTGGGGCTTTACCTTAAATAAGGCCACAGTTGCTTCCTTTCCTATCCCATCGTCACCTTAGGACCTATCTGTGCCAGTGCAACATAAAGCATACCTGCCAAATTTCCCGATTTAGGCGGGAGACTCCTGATTTTCAACAGTTTTCCCCACCTCCCGATTATTCTATTTTTTCTTCCGATTTTTAGCTTTTTTCTTCTTTTTGCCTTTTTTTCTTCTTTTTTTTTTTTGTGAACTTGAAAAAATTGTTTTCAAATCCCGCCATTTCAGCTTTTTTTACGCCTGTGGTTGGAAGTCCTTTGCTCATTGGCCACTTTCAAACAAAATATCGTTTATTAATGTGAGAAATTTGCGCGAATGTGCGATGATTATTGAAACCTGTATATTGCGACGCGTCTATCGATTTTCAATCTCTCCTTCTTGCGTGCTATGCTTGTGTTCGTTCACATCAGTCTAGTCTATTCTAGAGAATAGTCACCAGATATGGAGTCTTTTTTAGTAATTTAGTGACAATTTCAATGAAAATGACTAGTGACTTTTCTAGAGATTTTAGGAGCCATTTGGAGACAAATTTAATTTTAATTTATCTCAATATAAATAAAATAAGTCTTTACATTGCTCAGAATTCAAAAACCATGATATTTCTGTTGTGGCCCCAGCAACAAGGAGAAATGCAAATTTTTATTTTCCGTAATGTCTGTATGTACTGTATGTATTGAACCCTTGGGGTCCATATAGGATACCTACCTTCCTTACCTATCAGCATTTGGCATGAGATCTGTCTCTTGGGTCTTTAACGGGTTCTTCATCACTTACTGAGAAGGCGGGTTTCAGTAATCTAAATCTATCTACCAAATGAAAGATCCAGTCTAAGAAAAATTGTGATTTATTTAAGAATTGTTTAACTTGGAAAAAAAAAAAAATGAACTTATCTTGTTCGATCAACATAATCGACCATAATTACAACGCAGAGGAGAGAGATACTGGTTTTAGGAGTTTAACTTAACTGCCTGATGGGCATCCTTACTAGAAACCACTGTCACAAGTTAAGAACGAAGAAAAGAGTCTGGAAATCCTTAAATTCGGCTTTCATGTGAGACTACATGTACCATCATAATGATTCGTGACGGTCCAGCCCTCGTAACACGAACTCTGGACTCTTGGTATAATTAAGGCAGTCCAATCGGTATGTGCCACACAGTGGTTGTACGGCATGGACCCTTAATTGAATTGGTGTGACCTGCGACTACGTCATGGACAGACATCTAACTTTGCAATTTACATTGAAGTCATTGTGGATGATGACTGCAAGGAAAATGATGCTATAATATCATATGGCCTTAATCTAAGTTACCGAGGTTGATGCCCCCATGACCATACAATTTTCTATGCTGAAGGCTAAACACAATTAAGTTAAAGTAGTTAATGACCAAGGTTTTCACTTTAATAATCCCAGCACATTTAATGCTCAATCAATCAATCAATGTCAAACAATACAATAACAACAACAACGCTCGCAACACTTTGTGGCAGTAAAATCTTTTGCATTCGGATATGTCCCCTTAATCGTTATGTTAACAATCGAACTTTCCCAGCAAAATAAACTAACATTTCCAGAATACATTCTCAAGTTAATCACTTGGCTGTAACCCCTCAGCGCCGACCCCTATACGTGGTATAGACCCTCTTTTCTTCCGTAGCCGCCGACCACTATACGTGGTATAGACTCGCACATGGATTTGCATATACGGCTATAGCGCAAAGAGTTTTGGAGTTATGGATATGCAAATTGTTTTGTTTCCAAGAAGAAATTTTGGGGTTTATAAGTGTTATAAAGAATTTAACATCGTTAAAATTTAGTTGTTTTTGCAATGATAACTATTTGCCAAGTAAGTCTGAGCACTAATCTCTGCTTTTTAAAGTCTGTTTGCTCATTCTTTCTCACAGAATAAAATAAAGAAATGATGATCTGAGAAGTTTGTCTTTTCACGTTATGTTCTTTACTCTATACATTGAGAGTGTGGTTTATTTATTATATTTGACTTGTAATATTTTCGTAACTCTCCACGAGCACTCTGTGTAGGTATCAATTAGTGGTACTTTCTGTCATAAGATACGAGAACCTGTTGTGCATGGTATATATCTCGTTTGGAAGACGATGTCTCGATCTTTTATCTGAAATATTTATCGAGTTTGTTTAGTCATAAATGTTATTCCCCTCATTTAGTTTCGTCCTGAAGCTTTCGGTCTCACTGCAGCTTCATCAGACCGTGTGACGCGCCGTGCTCACTGGCTGGCTCCAGCCGTGGTTTGACTGACAATAGTGTGCTTGAAATATTGTATAAATCAGATGAAAGTTTAGTCGGAAGTAATAGTGACGGTATTAGCAGCTGTGATAATGAAATAGGTGATGTGGCTGTGGCGGATGAACTGGTAAATGATGAGCGACGATGAGGAGGAACAAGTATTTGGAAATTAGGTGTGGGAGACTGTGGATAATTATACAGGTCAAAGGGAAGTTTTCAACAGTGAATTTGGATTCCAAAATTCTCTAATTATATTCAGACATCGCAAGGTCAAACATTGAGCAGTCATCTTATCTGGTTCAGCTGGTGGAAGGTTTCTTTACAAAATGCGCTCGCTCGGGCAGAGAAAAAAATATTTAAGGCCAGCGCGCATCAGATAATACAGTTCCAAGGTTGTAGGAAAGACATTTTATCAGGAAATTAGCACCCGAGAGTGAGAAATCCAAATCTCAGAGACGTATCGAGTGTTGAAAACACAGCAAAAAGATGTTGGTGTACTGTGTTGTGTAGAAAAAGAGACCCGGTAAAAAACATGTTTTTGAACATTCTTTTTCAGTGCTGGATGACAGTCCTTTCAGCGGGCCACGGTATGCTATCCCACACAAATATGCCAAGGCAGTTGACGATCAGATACAAGCTATGTTAGCCGATGGGATTATTGAAGTGTCAAATAGCCAGTATTTAAATTCTTTAATCGTTCTGCCTAAGTGTGATGGAAGCGTTAGACTTTGTATTTATGTGAGGGATATGAATAGACATATTTGTGCTGTCCAGTTAATATCGCAGACAATTGAAGGGTTAATTCAGGGCTTTCAGGGTTAAAAAAAAAATGGTTTTCATCTGTTGATTTAAGAAGTAGTTTTTGGCAGATTCCTTTAAGAGTGGAGGACAGGCCTCTGACAGCATTTAGTCATAAGTACAGCTTGTATCGGTTTCAGCGCGTTCCCTACGGGACGAAGACAAGTTCTGCAGCCTTAATTAGAGCATTAAATATTGCATTAGGTGATGATCCAGGTGTTTTGGCCACGGCTTTTATTAATGATCTGGCTGGAGTTTTATATCAAGGACCTTATCATATACATAAGAAACTAGGACCTTGTGCTTATAAATTATCTGACGGCGATTGCATTTTACTGGGTTCGTACAGCATTAGGAGTTTACGTAAATATATCACGAGTCCGGTGGACTTTCCGTAGAGCTGGAATATAGGTCAGTGGGACAGGCCACGCTTATCTCTTACATAATATACACCTGTCGCAGCGAGGAGTGACCGCTCTCTGGAAGGTGGAGTTTCCCAAGTTTTGTTTTGCTTGCTACACGATGTGTGTGTATACGATTGACACAAATTCATTACCAAGTTTACGTCTGTTCTCTTTATGTAATGCCATGTATGGGTAATCTAGTATTTGATTTAATATAACGAGGATCATTAATATTGCAGATAAAGATTTGTAAATTCTCCGTAGACTAAATTATGTCTTCATAAAGACTTGCAATAATTTTACCCTAGGCTAAAACCACGTGAGTGTGTTAGCATGTGTAAAGTGATAGTCATACAGCAAGAACGTATTAAACACTTGAAAGAGTAATACGATACATTTTGTTTGTGTAAATTTTGTACAGATCTAAATTGAATCGTCAAGTGTTGCATACACTGGATTCATAAAATCAGCAAGAGATGACGAACATTTGAGAAAGTGAGACATCAGAAATTCGCTAAGTTATAATATTGGTGTTTTTTTTTAAAGGAAATTTTGAAGTGTTCAGTATTATCTGTTGTAATTAAGTTGTAGGTGGAATCATCAAGATGTAATTTTGTAAAATATTATGTTGTAAAATGCTTTAAAAACGAGTGAAACGTAAGTGGCAAAGTGTAGGTGTGAGCCCTCAACGGAAGTGCTACTTGTTTCAGGCTCAGAGGGGCGAATGTGATGTTTGGAACATCACAGCATGTGATAAATTATTGAACTGTAATTAATTGATAAGATGTATATATTTAATCACTGATAGGTCATTTTTAAATTTATATATAGGGTTTTAATCGTCCATTTCACATTTCATTTCTTTGTATCGCGGCTATAACGTATTCTGAACAAACCCCATATTGGGTAAAGTATTTCAACATCGTTCATATTAATAGCTTGCAGTAAATTTTCCAATAGCCGTTGTGAGGTGTCCATAGTCAGCAGGATAATTTCAGCCCATTTTCAGGAAAAGTACGTCATCAAGTTTACGAGAGACCTTACCCTCTCCACCTCGTGAAGAGACAGTTGATACATTATGAACGCCCACTTTTCGAACTTCGCTACCTGACGCTTTATTTCAGCGGGAAAGTTCAGCCTATGTGAATGAACGTAAGGAACCAACGTGATGGATTCACAGCAATGCGTAGGAGAAGGGATGAGACCTCGAATCTTACTGGACCATGTGATATGGCTGATGGAAGGAGACTTTTGAACCTATATACGTCGAAGACAAGAGCTGGAGAGGATATTCTTATTCTCACTCTGACACTGAGACACTCTTGGAAGACACTCTTACTACGATTCTACGTCTGCACATCGGAGATTATTTTAACTTAGTTCAGTTCTCATCTACTCATCTACTCAAAAATTACTCTCATTGGGACTTTTTATCTCAATGACGAGAGGTATAGTCAACGGGAGACTGGTTTTGACTAGTACAGGGAAGGAGAGCTTTTATTATGAATTTAGCTACGCTACTGTTCTGTAATACAGAAGAATAAAAGTGTATTCTCTCCATGAACATAACCCATGGTGGTTTTGCATTTAAAATTAGGACTCATTACGACTTTATGTAAGGAGTACAGTAGGAAGTGTTAAAGGCAGGAAAAGCAGAGGTAGGACTGGAATCCAACAACAGATGACGCAGCTGGTACGAGAGATCCACCCATCATCAGCTTCAAGATAAGAGTCTACATATGGTAAGCTAAAGGCGTAAGTTACTGCAAGTCTTCGCAACAGTTCATTTTCTTAGAGTTAATTTCATTCCATTTTTCTTTTGTTTCCGTAAGTTCAGATTTCGTTAATACCCCGTTAGTCGCATTTTTCATCCTAATAAATAGCTGTTTTAATTTGTATTTTATGAAATGATTATTAATGATCCTTAAATTCCAAGTTAGTGTACTTAATGGTTAGTGTCCCATCACCCTACCCCTGGGAGTTTTTTAGTCTCATGACGTATTATTATTATTATTATTATTATTATTATTATTATTATTATTATTATTATTATTATTATTATTATTATTATTGTTTTCAAGCCATAAGCTTGAGGGCTGGCGCCCATGGGATATTGTTTATTGAGAAACAATGAAATATAATTTATTTATATTACTATTAAAGTGACCGGCTACGTTATAATACTGTCGCACATCTGTGGGCAGAGTAGGTACGTCACAAATGGTCAGCATAAATGCCTTTGATTGATTTAAATAATCTACCCTTAATCCCATGGTCCCCCATTACAGCAAACCTTTTTTCTGTCTGTACTGTCATGCCTTCTCTTGTTCTACAAAACAAACATAACTGTCTATAACCTCTCATAGCATTTTTCAGTTGCTTTGCACATATTTAAAATCTGATCCCCTCTGTGCTCTGAAAACCTCACTGGTTTTCATCTAACTCCACAGATTGCACCGTCCCTTCCATAATATCAGTGAATACCTTGCCTGGTATACTGACCAATGAGATACCTCAGTAGTTGTTCCCTTGCTTATAGATGGGTGCTTTTGTCCAATCGATATGTACTTTACTAACACTCCATGCTAATCTTATTACTCTCTGAAGCTATTTCTTCTCTGCCTTCCCACTGTATTTCATCATTTCAAGTCTAATTTAATCTGTTCCTGTAGCTGTGCATCAATGTAGTTTAATTACCATCCTTTCCAACATTGGTTATTTAATTTCTTGTGCTTTTTTTTTCATGCAAATTTTATTTCCTTTTTTATCATTAGCAGTTGTGTTTGAGATTTGTAGTATTCTAAGTGCAAGATTTGTTTTGAAAAACTGAATAGATTAGAAGTTCTATTCATTGCATTGATACTGAAAAGAATGGTTTCCTTCTTAACAAAATAATGCAATAACAGTGATGACAGCATATCTCTGTCGTTTGTTGCAAAACCACTGTGTCCTCTCTGTGCATGTCTGGACACTGCTGTAACAATCCTTGTACATTGCTTGCATATATTCTATAATATCTTTTCCTAATCCTCTCCATTCCATTGCTTTCGGAACTACATTCCGGCACCTTGGCGTCTCTAAAAACCGTAAAAGTAGTTAGAAAATTTATTGGTGGCATGCCTAGCAAGTAGTATTATTACAATTTGTTTTACGTCGCACCGACACAGATAGGTCTTATTGAGACGATGAGATAGGAAAGGGCTAGGAGTGGGAAGGAAGGAAGCAGCCATGGCTTTAAGGTACAGCCCCAACATTTGCCTGGTGTGAAAATGAGAAACCACGGAAAACCATCTTCAAGGCTGCCGACAGTGGAGTTCGAACCCACTATCTCTCTGATGCAAGCTCACAGCTGTGCACCCCTAACCGCATGGCCAACTCGCCCAGTATTATTATTATGTGTATGAGCTACAGGTACACGTTAAGGACTGTTCTTTACAGCAATTTGAAATGTTTGGCAATTTGATGTCGGTTTTAATGCCTAAAACTTCTGCAAACTAGTAAGATGATGTTATTTTAGATATATTTTCACGCTGTATACCTAAATCTATTAAAGAAACTTATGTTGGGTCCACCTTGTTAATACACTTTTTGTGATTGAAAATTATTTTATTATACATGTTTCAGGAAAAATGTCTCATTTCCTTCGTCAGTGATGTCAATTCAAGGAATAAAACAATATAACACTATCTTTTGTTTTTCTTACAATTTAAAGGAATCATCATCATCATCTCTGCAGTTTCCAGTTGTTGGCCAGGTCTGCTTAATTTAAAGGATACTAAAAATTCTGGTCATTTCAGTTTTCAAATTTTCAGAAAAGCTACTCAAACAGATACTATTATCAGAAGCTACTCCAATCATCCAGGTCAACATAAGAAGGAAACATTTTACAGCTTAATTAAGCTATGATCATACCTATGTCTAGGAAGAATTATAATAGAGAGATAAATATAATCCACCAAATTGCTCGTGACAACGGGTACTCCAGAAAATTTATTAATAAAATGATCAAATGAAAAATGAACCAAAAACAACTTTAATTAAAGAGTGAAAGGAGAAAAAGAAATTTGCAGTTCTAACTTTTCAAAATAAACACTCTTATCAACTAGCTAAAATTTTCAGAAAACGAACATCAATGGCGCATACAAAACTGATAATACTGATAAGGTCATTTTCAGTTCAGATAAAATAGAGAATAAATGTATATTTAATAAATCAGGAATTTACAAATTGACATGCCAAACATGTAGACGATGATACATGTCTGGATGAAGTTTGGCTATAAGGTACAAAGAACATGTTAATGCAGTCAAACATAAGATATTCAGCAATGGGAGAGCATATGATTGAAAAGAATCACAAATTTACAGACATTTCTAATGACAAGGAGTTAATACATTTGGCCAAAAAGAGAAAATTGATTAATGTTTTGGAAAGTTTAGAAATTTATCTTGCACAAAAATGACTTTGCATCAAGTTTAAATGAAAGTACAGAAGAAAAAAATGAAATGGCGTATGGCTTTTAGTCCCAGGAGTGTCCGAGGTCATGTTCGGCTCGGCAGGTGCAGGTGTTTCGATTTGACGCCCGTAGGCGACCTGCACATCATGATGAGAATGAAATGATGATGATGAAGACAACACATACACCCAGCCCCCGTGCCAGCGAAATGGTTAAAATTCCTGACCCTGCCGGGAATCGAACCCGGGACCCCTGTGACCAACGGCCGGGATGCTAACCGTTTAGCCACGGAGCCGGACAATACAGAAGAGAACCCATTGTATAGACTAGCGTTCGATCATTTCAGAAAGAAAAAGAAGAAAAACTTGAAGATCTTAAATTGAATCGTGCAGTCGAGTAAGGAACTAAGTCAAAATCGGCCATTTTCATTTTATTGCCTCATTTACCTCACATAACCAAGACCTATCATTTGGTAAAGGAAAGAAATAAGTCAGCCTTCTCCTTGTGGGAGAAACAGTGGATGGACATCAGGCATATTGTGAAGAAACGCACTAAGTCGATGACTTAGTGCGTTTCTTCACCACTTGCTATTCATGACTTAGTTCCATTCTTTGCTGCACGTTGCATGCGATGTAGGTATAACAGGGGATATTTCAATTTACGGCGTTTGTACAACACAAAGGACAACATACTGGAGGGAAACAGAAATCGTACGGTACATGGTGGGTTATAGTGTACAGTATTTCAGTTTGTATCTCGGTGGATGACAAAGTGATCTTTGTATTACGTTTGAGAATATGACTCAGAAAAGGAAAGCACAGCCTGAGGGCCATAAACATAGTGTTCTGAAACACGCAAGACTCAGAGGACTAGCATATGTGAATAAACGTGGGAGAGTTGTGGAAGGCAAAGAAACCGGTTCTGACTGCAGGTAAGTAAGGAGCTGGAGAAGTATCACTAGGGATTGTTTAGTAAATAATATTCTAACATGCAACCAAACTTTCTACTCTTGTTTTAGATAACAATACGTATGGTACAGATTTATACTTAGTATTAATAATATGTTATTCTTCTAGATGCAGAAAGAAGTGCTTTGAGTTTATCAACGAAGAGGCTCGCATGTCCATTCTTTCCAAGTTTCTTCAACTTCCCAGTAAGGATGCACAAGATTTACACTTGCAGCGCCTCATCGAGAAGAATGAAATTAAGACCAAAAGACCAAGGAATGAAAATTCAAAGCAGCGAGCAGCAAGTTTCGCTTACTTTGTTATGGATGGCAATAATAGAAAGAAGGTATGTCGTTCAGCTTTTATGAGCATACATGCCGTCACTCAGAAAAGAGTATTCCGTATCACAATGCTGCTTCTTCATGGAGAAATTCCCAGGGACAAGAGAGGAACCAATCCAAATACCAGAAAGATACCAGAAGATGTCACTAAACTGATATCCGATCATATTCAATCATTCCCTCTGAAGGGAATGGAGGGAAAGAAGTGCATTACTTAGATGCCCGCTTAACTATTAAAGAAATGCACAACATGTTTGTCACAAAATACCCGGAGTGTGGAGTCAAGTACAGCTTCTACAGGACTTATTTTGTTGAGAATTATAACTACCGATTCGGACAACCACAGATCGATGTCTGCAGCAAATGTGAGGAGTTCACAGCTAAACTTAGGAGTCCACATATTTGTGAATCAGCAAAGCGTGCAGCTCAGGCTGAATATAATGTTCATAAAAGAAGAAGCAGGAAATTCTACAGGTCTTTGAAAGAAATTGCAACACTATGCAGAACAAATGACAAAGTGACAGGCCTTGCCTTTGACTTCATGCAAAATCTGCCCCTGCCACACATACCGGTGCAAGAAGTGTTTTACATGAGACAGTTGTGGGTGAATGTGTTTTGTATTCATGATCTTACAACGGACAAGTGTGTTGTGTATATGTATCATGAAGGCCAAGGAAAGAAGGGTGCGAATGAAGTTGCTTCTTTCCTGAAAGATTATATAGACGAATTTGTGTCAGAAAATGTTGACCAGTTACAAGTTTTCTCTGATGGTTCTCCAGGCCAAAATAAGAACCATACGGTCATAAGACTAATGCTAGGCCTGGCAGCTTCAAATCGATTTAAGATTAGACAGTACTTTCCCGAGAGGGGTCATTCATTCCTACCATGCGACAGGGACTTTGGGGTATTTAAGAAAAACATTAAGAAAGTAGACAGAGTTTATACTATCGAAGAGTATATGGCAATTATTGTAAACAGCAAAGCAAATGTTACAGTTAAGTTAGTAGACTCAAGTGCAGTACTTAATTTTGACAAGTGGTGGGCTGAGTTTTTTAAAAAAGTGACTATCAGCTGAAACATCGACAAAGAATACTCCTCGTGCTGGAAAGATTGCATTTTCTCCTTCGTTTAAAGAATACAGATGTAGGGCAGAGAAACCAGAAGTTCTTGTAGCACTTCCCTTCATAAACAGCATTGTGAAACATACGTTTCTTCTTGGGAAAGGTAACTTTTGCACATTTTCCTTGCATTTTTCAATGGCAGCATATCCAGAGGGTGGGGTTCCAATAAAAGCTGAGAAGATAAAGGACTTGCGTAAGCTGTTGAAATATGTTGCGAATGAGGATGCTTTGGCATTTTATTTGGACATTATTTCGCAGCCAATGAATTCACCTTAGGTTAGTAGTCTCAGTTGTAATACTGTAGTTATTTGGCGCTTCAAGGTCATTTGTATTTGTTTTCCCTGATTTTTTCTGTTGGATAAACTGTAAACAGTGCTTATGTATTGCATTATGCTATGTTTAATATATAACAAATGTTGGTGTAGTTTGTATGAGAGATTTATTCCCAAACTCAAAATTTTTTCCGGTATTATTGGAGAAAGGAACAAAGTCAAAAAAGTTCAAACGGTCATAAAATTTATAAATTTTTCTTGAACATTTTCCTGTTACCTCCGTTACATATCTATCACTGAACTAAATATTATATAAAATAATGGGAATTATTCATTGAAGCGTGTCGAAGAAAATCAGTTTTTTTACTCTCCTGAAAAGTAGCAAAATCTGACTTAGTTCCTTACTCGACTGCACGATTCAATTTATTTAGGTATTCCGATTTCAGTTCACCAAAATATTAAATTTTATTCAAGGATCATTTTCATATTTCATTAGTTTCTTTATTCAATGATATGGTGAATTAGGATACAGTACTCCTTTAAGATAGTGTTACATTGTTTTATTCCTTGAATTGACATCACTG
Source organism: Anabrus simplex (assembly GCF_040414725.1). Classification (NCBI taxonomy): domain Eukaryota; kingdom Metazoa; phylum Arthropoda; class Insecta; order Orthoptera; family Tettigoniidae; genus Anabrus; species Anabrus simplex. Next base: position 220,978,009 of record NC_090266.1, read on the forward strand.
ATGAAGGGAACGGATATTTTTCCTGAAACATGAATGATAAAATAAATAATTTTCAATCATTAAAAGTGTATTGACAAGGTGGACCCAACATAAACTATTTTAAATAGTTCCTTTAATAGATTCAGACAAGTCAATACAGGATCAAATAAATACCTATTATGGTTAAATTTATCAACAGTGCTATATACTTAGACAAGGCAAATTTGATGTAATCTCAGTATCATCTCATCACTGTCACACGTTATATTGTCATTTTTTTAAAATGTGTTCCTCCAATAATAAGGGAATATACTAACATTTGTTTTTTTTGTTCATTTAGATTCAATGTAAACACTCACCATGGTGATCAAACTTCCTGTGTGGTATGCATGTGTGATTTTGAGGCCCGACAAATGCTCAGAGTTCTTCCATGCTCCCATGAGTTCCATGCCAAGTGTGTTGACAAGTGGCTTAAGGTAAGGTTATTCTGTAAATCTAATTTAATATTTCTTCTGTCAGACTGGTATCTTCTGCTCTTTAAAAAAAAAAAAAAAAAAAAAAAAGTTAAATTTATTTACACTTGGTTACAGTGAGTCTGGGAACCCTTTTATAGTAGCTATGCTGCATTATATGGAAAGACTATAGCAAGTTACATAATTACCATATTTCCTCATATGTTAGGTCCCCCCCCTCCCACTTTTTGTGACAAAGAAAATTAATGGGAACAAAAAAGTGGGGTCCACCTATTCAGTACAATACAATACCATGTTATAAAATTAATTATAACATTTTATTATTTTATAATAAATTATTTTATAATAAACTAATTATAATAAACATTTTATTATTTTACAATAAAATGTTATAATTCATTTTATAACATTGTATTGAGTAGGTGGACCCCAGTTTTTGTTCCCATTAGATTCTCGGTTCAATACGGATTTAATATGAAGTTTTTAAACTTGAAAGAAAATTAAGACTTCCATGTAAGGCCCCCCCCCCAAATTGTAATTTGACTGAGATGAACAACAGCTATTACACTTCATTATGGATACAAGCCATACTGCAGCTCCAGTGATGTCACACAAATGTGTGCAAGTTCATGCACGTTTTCTTGAACCCTCAGCCCTCTGGTGCTAGATTTGCAGAGCTCAGTAAACTTCGTAGTCGGAGTCGACATCTTTAATTGCAGTACAAGCTGCATAGTTCAGCGCAGAATATTATCGAAGTTCATAGATTATCACATGAGGAGAAATATTCATACCACTTAATTATTTATTCTCGACTTACCAACTACAGAATATCATGGTAGATGTTTAGGAATTGGATTACTGCTGAGTAAGATAACATTTAAAGGATTTAACTTCTCTGCGCTTCAGTCTCATTAAATGAATATTAAATTACTTTTTTAGGCCAACCTAATATCCCTGCCTTTCACAGAATACACCTTCTTTTACAATTTTTACTTCAACAAACGATCCATGAAAAAGTGTAAAATGGCTGAGGCTATTCCAGGCCCAACACAGGAGTCTATAAAAATGTTGTTACACAAGTACAGATTTTAGAGTATTTTTCTCTTTTATGTATTTAGAGTGAGAACTCGGGGAAGACAATTACTGGAGGTGTGATGGTATCATGGAAATTGCCATGGATGAAATAATTATCAACACGTCAGAAAATATGAGCGACGTGTATTCCTCCATAGACTCAAATCGGCCATCATTGAATGAAGTGCGAATTACAATGTTCCGTGCAAGCTGATATAATTAATACTTGTGATGTAGTGCGTGTTTATGAAAATATATTTTAAATCCTTCATATTCGAAGGTCGATAGATTTATCGCTGTTCCTGTTGGTTGCATTGCCGGTTTGTTTTCCTCACTGCAGGGTGAGCTGCAGAAGTACAGCTCACAACTCCCCATAGCCCACACTCCGATAGCTCAAGAAATCATGGGCTGGTAGTACAGTTTTTTTCCGTCCGACTCACGCACTGCAAGCACAAATCAAATTCAATTAGATACGTCAAAGTCTTGTAATTAAGAGGTGTCTATCCCTGTAGTGTAACTGTTAGCAATATGATATGCAGTTATCAGGGCCCTGAGTTGATTTCCAGTTTGCCAGAGATTAGAAAATGGCAGATAAGCAGTAACATGGTACATGCAGCTCACCTCTCTTAGGAGTGTGCCTGAAAAGAGCTTGGAATGAAGACAAGAGTTTAAGATATACTCACTTATGTTGCATTATAGCAGGTGATATCATTAACACTGTGATCGTTAAATATCTCATAAGTTAGGCTGGTATAGGTAATTTTAGAAGTTATTTTAAAACTTTATAAAAGCAATCTAATCATTACGACTATTTTACTCACCAACGTACCCAACATATCATACTATGTGTTCATAAAAACATGGAGACAACATACATACAAAGTTAAATTTTAACTTTGTAATTTTATGTTAACCTTGAAGGGGCTGACTTCCCAATGCCTAGAATTCTCTTGAGATATCGGGCCTTGACATTTTCTACTGTCATCAGATCGCTGAGTGGAAGTTTTTCCCAGATGACGCTAATCCCATAGGTTGCTATTGGTGATATGGCTGTCCTGAACAGTAGCATTGCTGTACCCAATGATATTTGTTGAGGTGGTTGAATGTTGTAGATGGCTTTTATTGCTTTGGCTGCTCTTTCTTTGATGTGGATATTGTAGGTAAGACAATGCAGAAATTCTGGCTAAACATTTCAACAAGCTTTTAAATTTTGAGGAACCTACAGAACTCCTTCATTTGGACACCAACACTCCGATAAAAACATCACCAGAGAACATCAATCCCCCACAATAAAGGAAGTCTACCAAACTCTGAATAAATTAAAAAAAAACTACAATGCACCAGGAGAAGATCAGACCTTTGCAGAAATCTGGAAATATGCAGGAACATCAGCAGAAGTTGCCCTCCATCAACAAGTCTCTATCTGGATTAAGGAAGAACTACCAGAACACTGGACAACAGCCCTTATTCATCCACTGCACAGAAAAAGGAGACAAAACCGACCCTAATAACTACAGGGGAAATCTCGCTCCTAGACATAACATACAAAATATTTTCAATAATCATCCTTAATAGGATAAGTTTACAACTTGCGAAAGAACTAGGAGAATATCAAGGAGGTTTCAGACCCTGGAGGAGCTGTCCTGATCAGATCATGAGTCTTAAGTTGATAATGGACTATAACAGGAGAAGAAACAGAGATATGGTGATAACATTTGTAGATTTCAAGAAAGCTTATGATTGCATCCATAGAGAATCTCTGTTTAAAATTTTAAGACACCTTGGACTACACCCCAAATTAATTAACATGATAAATTGACTCTCACCAACACCAGATCAAAAGTGAAGTTTAGGGTGAAACATCAGAGACATTTGAAATTAAAACTGGACTACGGCAGGGAGATGGGCTCTCACCACTATTATTTAACTGTGCTCTAGAAATGGTAATGAGGGAATGGTTTAGGAAATGTCCCCCCAAGATAAAGATTGGCCGAAAAATCAAAACAAATTGCCTGGGTTTTGCTGACGATTTAGCATTACTAGCAGTGGACACAAAAGAAGCAAAAACCCAGATATCAAAACTTCAAAACATTGCAAATAAAATTGGCCCCAAAATATCATTTGAAAAAACAGAAATTATGCCCCAAAAACCAACACAGCTAAAAGAAGTTACCATAAATGGTAGTAAAATCAAAATAGTAACTCAATTTAAATATCTTGGAGAAGTAATAACACATAACCTAAATGAAAAAATCTCAATCCAAATAAGAACAAAACAAGCACAAAAATTAACATGGTATATCTACAAAAAAAAGAAATCTCTATCAATAAATACAAAAATAAAACACTACAACACAGTTATAAAACCGGAAGCTACATACGCAGCAGAAACACTCTTTTACCTGAATAAACAATCAAAGACTGACAGACTTCAGAAAATTGAAAGGAGGATTGGAAGAACCTGCATCAACAAAAAATACCAGAAAGATGGACAGTGGCGGTTAATACCTAACAAAGTCGTGTACAAAGAGCTAGAACCCATTACAGATACTATGCTTAAGAGGAGACTGGGATTCTTTGGACATATCATGAGGATGCAGGATTCGAGACTTATGAAACTAGTACAACACAATCTCGTCTCAAAAAATACCACAACAGGATGTAAATGGATCAGAGAAGTAAGAGAGGATCTGAAGGAAATAGGCCTTACAACAGAAGACACCAAAAATAAGATAAAATTGAATACAAAACTCAAGAATACAAACCTCCGCTTTACCCTTACACAAAACAAACCAACAACACGCACATTTTCAACTGAGGAAAGGGCACGAAGATCGGAGCGTCTGAAGAAGTACTGGGAGGACCGCAAAGCCCGAACAATCCCTTCAAAGAGACCTGAATGACGGACTGACTAAAGTGATCCTAGGTGGTCATAAAAGAAGCAGAAGAAGGCGACGACGAAGACGAAGAATAGTAGTAGTTTGGAGGGTGACTCCAAGGTACTTGAATTTCGGCACTACTTCTAGAGGTTTGTTGTGCATGGTTATTGTATTTTTAGGTGCATGTTTTCCTCCTTTTCTGAAGGTCATTTGTTTAGTTTTGTTGTGGTTTATTTGCAAACTGTTTCTTTCTGCCCATGATGCGAGCTGGTTGAGGACCTCTTGGAGCTCTTTTATGTTTTCCGAGCCTATTGCCATATCATCTTTGTAAAGTATATGCAATGCTGAGGTATCTATGATTATTTCTGTGATGTCTGCTGTCATGATGTTGAATAAAATTGGGCTGATTGGGTCACCTTTTAGGACTCAGTTTGTTTGGGTTACGGTTTTAGATAGGGTTATGTTGTCTGATATTTGGACATAGTTATATTTGAGGATATTCGAGATAATGATTGCTATCGGATGTGTTATTATTATAAATTTAGTTTATTAATTTAAAAAAAAGATATGGAAATTTAGAGTTGCTTGGCCAATATATGTGGTGTTGCAGTTTGTTACTCGACATCATTCGTATTACACAGTACAACAAATTTAAACTTTTTTTGCTCCCAGAAATGAAAATATGCAATTTTAGTTGATTAACATCTACTGATTTTGAATCTAAAGCGTATTTTCCTCTGTCACCTAACAGTTATTTGAGAGGACATGATGATGAACTTCCCGCAACATACTGCATAGGCTATATAGATTGCTGTTGTTCATTTGCAATTTTCTATTATTTTCTATTATATTTGGTGTAATTTCAACCCAAGTCATCCATAATCCAAAATACAAAACAACAGAAATATATTAAGTATTCTAAAATTTTATTTATGTTGCAATTAAAATTGTATAGTAATAAATTCTTACCTTCAAACTTTTCCCTCAAAGTCTTGCGCCTATAAGATGGCACCGAAGCCTTTGTGATAAGTTGCCAGCAGTAATTGGCAAGCATGTCCAACACTGATTTCCTTTTGTATTGCCTTTCCATTTCTAATAAGTCTTGATGGAACCATCCCCATGCTCATCACAGACCTCACCAAGATTTGGTGGAAAGAACTTAAAGTGCGAATGGAGGAAGTGAATCTTAAGGGACATTTGGTATCCCAGTGTCTTGTAAGCGCTCAACAAATCTTCCACCATATCTCTGTAATCGTCTGCTGTATAATTTCCCAGAAAATTTACACAAACAGTTTTAAAAGGAAGCTAGGCTTTTTTTCAACCGGAATGAATGAGAGTCCCCTTGAATGCAGAATTGTGTACGAGATCGCATATTTGTGGCCCTATAAAGATATCTCCCTTTAGTTTTGGCTCCCTCAAACTTTGAAATTTTCCCCTTAAATATGGAAATGGGCTTCCTGATTTGTCTATCACCTTAACAAAGTTCATCAACCCCAGTTTTATATGCAAAGGGGGAGGGAAAATTATTTTGGTGACATCAACAATTGGCAAGTTTTTAACACTTTGTCCTAATACTACACTTTCTCTTGATGACTACACTCTAATTTCAAGATGATTACACTTACCTCAACTGTCCTAAGAGGGAAAACAACAAAATTTTGTGAATCCTGTCTGCATTCCTGTTAGTATACCTATCACTTTTAGATCTGCACAGATTTTCCACCTGATTTCTGTATAGTTCAAAGCTTTAAGAGTTGTTTCCCTACTATCATATATTTCTTTTATATTAACAGAATAGGCAAGTGGAGAGGTTTAACTACCTTTAGAGCAATAAAGCCAGAAGGTATAATAAAGTTGCCCAGACTGAGAGACAATGGCGCCTTCCACTCCCGAAGAAAGTAACAGTCCTGCTATAGGGTGCAATACAATTATCTCAACAATGTTAGGTGATACGAATAGACCATCATTTTCGTGATCACTGTGTCCAAAAACATGGTTATTGATGTATATTGTCTGAGAGCAATTTACTGTTCTACAGTCACGCTACAATTTTCATCATTATTATTATTATTATTATTATTATTATTATTATTATCATCATCATTATTATTCTTTGTTGTTTAGGCCTACTGAGGACCACGGGGCTCGTATCTACTCTTCGGTAAAATTGTTGCTTTCTTCTTCTTCTTCTTCTTCCAATACTCCTTCGTTTGCTGACTATGAGCCATCCTTCTCTCCTTTCTCTCCTTACTTGTAAGGGATGTTGGGAAAATTCTCTGTCGGATGGCTCGACGGAACAGTAGTCGGTCATGAGTTTGTCTCAGTGGGATATCTAGTTGTTCCATATCCGACTTAACTGACGTGATCCATTTGTTCTTAGAAGCCTTGCCTCTTCCTGTCATTGTGAATATCATGTTGGTGAGTCTTTTGGAATCCAGACGGGCCAAGTCTCCATAAAAGGTCAGGCGCCTTTTCCTTATAGACGTGACGATGTCCTCCTGGTGTTCATACAGTTCATCATTATGGCGGATTCTGTAAGTGCCTCCTTCCTCTCTGATTGGTTCTAATATCCTCCTCAGGATCTTCCTCTCTTTTAACTCCAGCTTTCTGAGTGGGCCCTTCCTAGCCATTACAAGGCACTCGGAAGCATACAGAACAGATGGTTTGATGACAGAGTTGTAGTGTCAGAGTTTGAGGTTCTTGGAGAGGCACTAATAGATACTACGACATGAGTGATAAGCCGTTTCAAACTTGGTACATCTGGCATCTATGGCTAGGTTCTCGCTCTGATTCGCAGAGATCCATTCTCCCAAGTACTTAACTGCAGGTACTTTTCGTATGGTAGCGTTTGTGAGAGGAATTGTAGAAGAGGCCTCCTTGATATTGGTCATAAATTCAGCCTTGATGCTGATCTTCAGACCAGTCTTAACCGCTACACTATAAAGACTCTGTAAGTTGTAGGTAGCCTCCTCTATATTGCTTGCCAGTAGAATGAGGTCATTGGCAAAGGCTAGGTACGGGACAATGAGGTTGTCTCTCTTGTACCCAAGCTTCAGTCCAGCTCCCGGTGGTAGCATTGTTCTCCATTCCCTAATGATCTTTTCCAGGACACAGTTGAAGAGAATGCAGGAGAGACCATCACCCTGTCTAACTCCTGTTCTGATTGGAAAGCTTTCGGATAGTTCACCTCTGAACCTGACCTTGGACATCGTGTTCCTCAGAGTGGCTTGAACCAATCGTAGGGTCTTCCCATCCAGACCAAGTTCCCATAGTATGGAGAAAAGGGTGTCTCTGTCCACAGAGTCATAAGCTTTCTGAAAATCTACTAGGACCACCACCCAGGGATGTCCACCTCGGCTTTTGTAATTGAGAACTGTCTTCAGATTGTGTATCTGTTCTGGACAAGATCTAGTCGTACGGAAACCAGCTTGGTATTCTCCCAACTGTGAGTCTAGCTGTGTGGTGACTCTATTGAGCAGGGCTACAGAGAGGATCTTGTAGGTAATTTGTAACAAGGAAATACCTCTATAATTGTTGAGGTCTGTCTTACTTCCCTTCTTGTGGCAGGGTTGAATCATCGCAGTCATCCATCCTTTGGGTAGGGACTCTGTTATCCATATGTCCTTTATGATTTGATGGATGCTCTGCAAAGACTGGTCATCTGCATGTTTCCACATCTCGGCAACTATGCCGTCTTCACCTGAAGCCTTGTTGTTCTTGAGACCACCGATGATGTCCTTTATTTCTTCTCTCGTAGGTGGTTGAGAATCAGAGTTCCTGTGTGAAGGCTTATGGAAAATAAGCTTTTCTTTAGGTTCCTCTGTGTTTAGTAGCTTCTGGAAATAATCTGCAAGAGTTTTGGTGTAGTCTTTATTGTTCAGTTGAAGTTTTCCATCTGGCCCGTGGAGGATGAGGGTAGGAGCTGTGTACTGGGTTGTTTGCTTTTAAGTCCTTTGTTCAGGTCTCTTGAGTTGTTTACCAGAAAATTATTTTCAGCCTGTTGCATTAGGCTCCTGAGGTAATTTCTCTTGGCACTGCGGATGGTGTTAGCTGTAGCTTTTCTTTGCATGAGGAAGGCTTCATAATTGGCTTCAATTTTATGTTGGTTCCACCTAGTCCAGGCTTACGCCTTTCTTCTATAACCTCATCATACTTTGAACTCCACCATGGGTGTTTTCCTTTGCTTGATGAGGCAGGGATAGTTTCTTGAGCGGCATCCAGCAAGGCCTTTAGTAAGGCAGGCCATCCTTCTTTCTCTGTGTTGTTCCTGAGGATATCCTGAAAATCACAATCCTCATCGTGCAGTCGCAGAGTATTGAACCTGGGTATCTTATGACTAGTTGGGAGAGTTGGTGTTTTCTAAAGGGTTGCATATTAATCTTGACAAGTGAAAGGTAGTGATCAGAATCTGTGTTGGCTCCTCGTAATACCTTGACGTTCTGTATGTCCGTATGATGTTGCCGTGCTATAGCAACATGGTCTAACTGGAATTCAGCAAGCATAGGATTTGGACTCTTCCAGGTTTTGGCCTTTCTAGGTAGACGTTTGAAGGCTGTTGATTTCAGGACTAAGTTGTACTTGTCACAGAGTTCAATGAGACGTTCTCCATTTCTGTTTGTTCTCTTACGGGCTGGATAATGGACTACTATCTTCTGGTACTTCCACTCCTTACTGACTTGTGCATTGAAGTCTCCCATGAGTATGATGGAATGGTGGGAAGGTATCTTATCTAGAGTTTCTTCTAAGGTGGCCCAGCATTGTTCTACATTTTTCAGGTTTGAACGGTTTGTGTCATTCGTGGGTGAGTGGAAATTTATGATTGTGTATGCTCTATTACGAGACCTGAAGGATAACGAGGAGGTCCTTCCGTTAGGTGAAGTGAAATCTAAAATATGGTCAACCATCTTGTGGTGTACCGCAAACCCAGTACCAGATTGTGGAAGTGTCTTGATAACTCTTTCACCAGGTTTCCCCTTGTAGATTCTGTACACTCCGGACACTCTTGCATCCTCATCGGTAAACAGTCTCTCTTGTAGCGCTGCTATCATAACCTTGTACTTTTCCAGCAGGTCAAGAGTTTGTTTGAGCTTGCCTACCTTCAGTAGGGAATTAATTTTTACTGTAGCAAAGTACTCTATGTTTCTCTTTGATTGTCGTTTAGCAGAATTAGATAGAAGTGGGAAGCATGAAGGTGCAGGGTCCCCAGAATCCGATGACCTGCTTGCCCCAGACTGTGCGGGGGTGGATTGTTTACCACCTGGGGTACATTTCTGAATATTCTTCTTCTCCATGTTTCGAGTATTACAAGAGTCATAATGATGGTTACCTAAAAGGTAATGGGTTTTTAACTATCAAGGTTGTAAGCCTTGAAGCCACCAGCACTGATCGGCTCACCAGCCCAGTTTTCCGCTGGGATTGGTTACCCAACCTTCCACTGGGTTGCTCGGTTTAACAGGGACACCTCTCGTAGGTTACATGCTGGAGTTGGAGTGAAAGAGGCTAAGTTGGGTTCTCTTGCTGAACCCAATATGTTATGGTTGCAGATGACAAGCAATGACGCGTTTCACTCCCTTTTGCCCAGGGCCATGTGATGACAAAAGCCACATGGACTCCTCCCAGGTTGATTCCTGGGACCATTATTATTATTGTCATTATTATTATTATTGTTGTTGTTTCAAAATAAGGTTCCTAGAAGGAAATAATAATTTCATTGTTTGTAAATGTTAAAATCATTTAAGCTCTTCAGGCTTTCTCAATTGTGAAACTACCAAAGTTTCGCCCCAGTGTAGCAGTGGGATCAATTGGATTGCTACACATTTCCAAGACGTTGGCGGCTAGTGCACAAACTTTTGAAAAATCCTAAAGAGCTTAAATATTATTAACATAATTTAAAGCATTTTTGAAAACATTTTTTTAGGGTTTATCTAAAAAGCTTTTAATAGGCTGACTAGTGCTTTCAGTTTTCCTGTCATTTTTGTTTACGTGATTGCCTTTTGTGGATCTATATTCATAGTTTTATTATTATTGTTGTAATTTTGTATTTGGGAGTAAATTTTTTAATGACTTGACTGAGCAAAGTTTTAATTGAATTAAGGTGTATCTTGTAAGACACTGTTTTTATTTATAAATGATAACCTACTGAAAATGCCTGGAATGGCCAAGATGCTTTGTATAGTCAGAAAATTTACTACAGATAAGTGTCCTAATCCACATTCCATACCTTTAAGTTAGAGTAAACTTCTGTGAGATTCATTAAGCACTAATGCAGAAGTGTGTAATGTTAGTCAGAAATTATCCACAGGAGGTTACTCTGACTTAAACTTCTGGAATGTGGGTTAGGATATTCTTATCTTCAGTAAGTTCTCTGAATTTACACAGGGTCTTGGCCACTCTGCAAGTTTTTAGTAAGTATCATCAGAAAACTGATTTCTATGTAAATACATATCTATTTATGAAACTAATTTTTTTTTGTGTGTGTTATCTTTATGAATCGTAACGTGTGGGGTTGAAAAATGCAGTATTGATTTTCCATAGTTTTGAGTTTAGCACATACGCTCTAAATTCTTAGTCGTCAAAATATATATAATACATACTTTGGCTAAAACATGTTAAATTTACAGACACTGTCTGTACCATAATGTTGTAACTCTGGAAATCCAATTCATCAACAGTGTTCCAGTGGTTTCCAGATTGTTTCGTAACTCATTCATTCCCCTTCATTGTTTAATACCCACTTACCAGTCATTCACGGTTTGAATTAGCAGTGAGTCGGATCGTGGTGTTCCTGTACTTGTACACACTATGTCAACCTGTACATAAGGAGTAATGGCGCTGAGAGCTAGACTCATGTAAGTGTGCTCCGCAATTCACCTGCCTAAGTCGCAAGAAAACCAAGAAGTCTTAATCGCAAGAGAGTATAATTTGAAACTTTCGGATACAAACTTGTGTGTGCAACTATGACCCTGAAAGAAGTGAATGAAAGAATTACAGGCTTCAAAAAGCAAATGCCTCAATTCCAAGCCCACCTGGAGGAAGCTATGTCTGCTCCTGCCGACAGTGCTACCAATCCCAGCGATGTTCTGACTATGCTTCAAGCAGACTTCCGAACCTTTTGAAATTCTATCTGTGGGGAACTCGCTGTTCTGAAAGACAGCGTCGCTGATATTGAGAAGCGACTAGAAATTCAGGAGGCTCGGTGCGATGAAGTGGAGCAGTACAGTGGGCGTCTCTTTCTGCATGGAGTGAGCAAGACTCCTAATGAGGACATTTACGGAAAGGTCACTGAAACTTTCTGTGATAAACTGTTGAACTCTCAATGTACTCCATTGATTGTTGTCATCGTCTGGGATGGCAACGTAGATAGACTGCTGATGTAGTGCCTGAGGGTGATCTGCCTATCATAACAAAATGTCTTTGTTACCACCAGCGGGATCAAGTTTGGCTTGCTAAACGACATCTTAAAGGCTCCAAACTACTCATAACCGAGTCCCTCAGTTGGCTGATAAGACATTTTGAACAAGGCACAAGACACTTTTGGACTGCACAACACATGCAGCCAAGAAGTTCCTTATGTGAACACACTCGCAGAATTACAATCGTTAATCAGGCAATATGGTGAAGGCAACATATGAACAACGTGCATTCTGTGTAGTTCATTGATTTTTAATTTAGTATATATCTGAATATGTGAATATGTGTGAATCAGCAGTTCACTATGTACGAGGAAATTAAGGTAAGCTGCATGTGTTAAATTCCTTTAAGGTACCTGAGTTAAGAAGTGATATTGTAAGTCCCCCCTCCTTGCTCCCCCCCTTAACCCTCAGCACTCTTCTGTAGGACAGACCACCCTCACTATTCCTTCACAGCCCTTTCACCGGAACATATGTCTGGAAGGACACGGCTTGCCTCCGACCGTTTCTCAGCACTTCCTCCCTCCTATTCTACCTAAACTATTTTAGAGAAGGAACTCAAGAAGTCATTTAATCACACTCTGAAGAAGAAGAAGAAGAAGAAGAAGAAGAAGAAGAAGAAGAAATGGCGTATGGCTTTTAGTGCCGGGTATGTATGAGGACATGATCGGCTCGCCAAATGCAGGTCTTTTGATTTGACTCCCGTACGCGACCTGTGCACCATGATGAGGATGAAATGTTGAAGAAAACACATACACCCAGTCCCTGTGCCAGCGGAATTAACTAATGAAGGTTAAAATTTCCAAGCCTGCCAGGAATCGAACCCAGGATCCCTGTGACCAAAGGCCAGCACACCAATCATTTAGCCATGGAACCGAACAATCGAGCCCTGTTGTGTGTGCATGTCAACAGCCAATCCATCACTGCGCACCTCGATGAACTGAAGACTATATTTGTAGACAGTCCAATTCTTATTGCTGCTATAAGCGAGAGTTAACTCCTTAGATCTATGCTCAACAGTAGAGTTGTTCACACATCAACTCCTGCTGTAAAAACTGCCCAGGAATATACAGTTGCTCACATAATTAAATGTTTACCAATCGGGTAGGGATATATTAACGCAAAATATATACTTCTTTCACATTATGTATTGTGAAAAATACTTGCATTGCATGACCATCTGGCTACAAAATAATATAATAATTGTTGAACTCATATACTCCCTGGCTATACAAAAACAAATGAAAATGTTTTCTATCAGTCATACAAAATTGAACGTACACCAAAAAAATAGTGTATAATGATAATTTCCGCAGATGCCCGCATCTTCAGTACTTGGTTACATGTCCTTTAGATCGCAGCACTGCTTCCAGTCTGTTTGGCAGTGTGTCCCCAAGTTTCTTCATAAACGACTGTGAAATCTTGCTTCAATCCTCCTGTAGGACCCTCTTGAGTTGTTCCTTGCTGGCCACTTTGTGTGCTTGCACTTTTTTCTCCAAGTGCCTCCCCAAATTCTCAGTTGGATTGAGGTCTGGTGATTGTGGGGGTGTTTCCAGTTTTTTTTCGGTACTTTATATAACAACCATAACTGCACATTGTGAGCGGTGTGCTAGGGGTCGTTATCCTACTGGAAATAATAGGGGGCATCCAGTCCCAGTTTGGCTGCACTTCGACGTTCTTGTTCAGTATGGAAATGTACACAAACTGGTCCATTTTCGTGTCCATAAAATGCAGATTACCCACTCCAGAGGCAGACGTGCATCCCCATAGCATTACCGAACCACCACCATGTTTCATCGTCGTACGTACCTTGCCTTCTTCATAGGCTGTATTAGGTTGCCGTCACACGTACAGCCAGCCATCTGATCCGAAGATGTTAAATTTACTCTTTGCTAAAAAGCAGAGTTCCAGAAGCCGCCTGAACAATTTCTGTATTCTTTAGCAAACCTTAGTCTTTTCCGCAGATTCATCTCGCTAACCTATGGCTTCTTCCTTGACACTCGTCCATGGAAGTTTGCCGATCTTTATGTCCTAACGGTTACATATGGCACTGACCGATGAATCGTGGACACTGCCTCAGATGTCACTTTTGGGATACTTTCATGTTGGTCTTTGCGGAGTTGTCGGATGATATGTTTCTGTCCTGTAACACTGGTTTCTGTCTTCTTCCCACTTTATTGTGTACCCTTCCTTCGCTGTATATCTGTCGACAATACCTTGGATTGTTGATCTCGGTTTTCTTATTACATGTGCAATTTCGGCTAAAGATCTACTCTCTTTCGTCCATTTCACTATTAAGTGCCGTTCTTGAACAGACATTTCTTTTCTCCGACCCATTATCACCTGACGGTGACTAAAAGAACACAGGAATATCTGGAGCGTCCAACACGTTCCTTGCTTCAGCATAATTAGATATAGCAGGGAAGTAATCTGTGGTGTATGTTCAATTTTGTGGTGTATGGGGCAGCAATGTTTATATGCAGGAAGGGTCATGGACAAAGGAATGGGATTTCTGGTGAGACAGTACGGCAGAGCGTACTACTAGATTTCCTGGTACGTCAGTAATACACCACTTGTCAAGCTTGGTCGTTATCTTTGATAGTACTGTTTACTTCCATGTGTACACTAAATTCTGTTAGCCACTGTATGTTTGTAGATGTGTTTGTCAATTCTGTAAAAATACTTGGTGTAGTATATAGGCCTCCTGATGCAGTGCAAGACTTCTGTAACTTAGACAGCTTACTGAGACTGCTACAATCATACGAGCACGTGATACTTTTTGGAGACTTAAACACAAATTTATTAACCCAGAACGACGACACCTTATGACTACAAAATATTTTTAGATCCTGCAATATGACTATATTGCCTCTTAAACCCACCCACCTCGTCCGTACTTCCACCATTTCTACTGATACATTCATAGACCTAGTAATAATAAATAACCCCTAAAAAATCCTTCACCACGGACAAGTATCTGTTCCTGACATATCTAAACATGACCTCATGTTTACCATACTCTCTTTGCGTGCCTAAGTACTGACTGAAATATGTAATGTTCAGAGGCTTTAAAAGCATGAATTTAATACAACTGAGCGACATTGATGAGAAAGTGAAAATGTTTAATTCCCATTTACGTGAACTGTACAACATGCACGGAAGTGCAATGTTAGAGTAACATGTCCACCCTGTCCTTGGCTGACTACTGATGTTATGACTATTATGAAAGAACGAGACTCACTACACAGACGCTATAAGCAGACTCAACTAGCTGACTTACATGAGCAGTACAGTGTTCTTCGAAACCGAATTAAGCTTGTAATTCATAATAAGAAATTTAATTATTTCCATCATTTAAAGTAAATATCAACACTGGTTCGATATGGGGACAACTTCGGTCACTGGGTATTGGCAAACAACTTGTGAAGCATGCTGATCCCGAGGTGTCCCTTGATGAATTAAATACATATTTCTCCATGGAACGTCTCACTTCTGACACACTGACAGTACAAAACACCATTGACGATATATTAAGGCAACAATCTCCATTCTGTCCTGTGTTTGAATTTGATACCGTTACAGTATGAAGTAAGAAGGGAGGTTATGCCAATTAAATCTCGTGCAACAGGAGCTGTTGAAATTCCCATTTCATTTATGACCTACATAATTGACGTAATATTGCCCATTATTACGAATTTATTTAATACCTGCCTTACTTCAGGCAATATCCCAATTAAATGGAAAGATGCACTAATTGTGCCAGTCCCAAAACACTCCTGCAAGCAATACATCTCGCTACCAACCTATCGTCATTCTCATAGCACTTTCTGAGGTTCTGGAGAAGGTAATGCGTAAACAAATGGTTAAATACTTTGAAAAATGTACTCGATCTCTTACAGTCTGGTTTTAAGAAAGGACACAGTACTGCAACAACACTAATCAAAATCACAGATGACATTAGACGGGTTATGGACGAACGAAACCGGACTATACTTATCCTTCTAGACTTCAGCAGTGTGTTTGACCCTGTAAATATAGATATATGGTTAGCCAAGTTACAAAACTTCACATGGCTCATTCTGCTGTTCAGCTCTTGGGCTCATACCTCAAATACAGACAGAGTTGTATCAAACATGACTACGAAATGGAGGACTAAGCTGTCTGGTGTTCCCCAAGGTCTATTATTGGACCTTTCTTATTCTTAATATATACCTATTATTGATATTTCTTCTCAACTGAATGAGTGCTGACGATCTTAAGATATACTCACACTTCAAAGTCTCAGACATTGACAAAGCAATCAACCAAATGAACTCTACTTTAAATTCAGTTAGCTCGTATGAAAAAGAGAACTGCCTATTAATTAACCCAAAGAAAACTCAAGCAGTCATAATAGGACAATCTAGGCTTTCTAGTTGCTTTACGTCGCACCGACACAGATAGGTCCCATGGCGACGATGGGACGGGAAGGGCCTAGGAGTGGGAAGGAAGTGGCCGTGGCCTTAATTAAGGTACAGCCCCAGCATTTGCCTGGTGTGAAAATGGGAAACCACGGAAAACCATCTTCAGGGCTGCCGACAGTGGGGGTTCGAACCTACTATCTCCCGAATACTGGATACTGGCTGCACTTAAGCGACTGCAGCTATCGAGCTCGGTAATCTAGGCTTTTAACCCATATGTCGACGTTGATATCTGAATATTGTCGATCTTATATCGGTAAACCTGAATAATATTTTTGAGGTGCATTGTTTACAGTTCATAGTTTGATACTTACTGCACAGCACGAAAACAAGAATCGCTCGTTTTCGCGCCTTATCGCGTGGCTGCGTATGAAATATCATTCCGTATACACTCGAGGACGAAGCTTCCGTCGCGGTGAGTAATATTTTCTTATAATATTGTTACAGTTGAAAGTAAGATCGGACTTTTGTGTTAAACGTAATAACGAAACATGCCTTTAACAGATTTTGAATTCATTTATGGCTGATTTATAGTTGCTTTTGTCTTGCAGAGCAAAAAAATATCCACGTCGACATATGTCGACAGTGGGCGCGAATGGGACTGCCTCAGTACTGATATACAATTTTCATTTATTCTTCTCAGAGTGACCGTCGAGCAGATCGTAATCATCCTAGAGGAATCACAAAACATCCTAGATGCTAATATATACATAGAACAACCTGAAGATGCTTTCCATAGTGACGGAGATAGCAATGATGATGAGTCTTGTGAAGATAAAAACAGACACTCTGGTAATCAACTCCGGGCTGATGCTGAACTAGTGTGTTCAAAAATAAGTGAAAATGGTACAATGGTAATGCTGAAATGAAATACATAACAGTAATTCAGCCAGCATGTATAATTCTGCATAATATGCACATGGGGAGCGCCGATCGATTGGATCAAAATGTATCTTGTTACCGCATCAGCATCAAAAACAAGAAATGGTACTGGCCTCTAATTGCGTTCCTTCTGAACGTCTCCATGGACAATGAATGGCAACTTTACCGCTTGACCCCAAAGGGCATAGAGGAAAATTTAGACCTTCTCGGCTTCACACGGTACATCGTTAGGACATATATCCTATCTCGTGCTGCTACACGTCCTAACGCATGAAGACCGAGTACGAAAGTATCTTCACACGTGTTGCCATAAGTGCGTTCCGATGGGGTATCCCACTACCTCGAAACAAGAGGGAAGAAAGTGCGGTGCGCTCACTGTGGTAAAGCTGCCAAGAAACAGTGCAAAAATTTGACGTTGGCCGCCACGTCCTTTGCTTCGAGTCATTTCACTCACGCTAAACCAGAATGGATGAAGAGAAGCAGAGTGTAACCTCAAAACGCAGACTAAACTGTTATGAAATTCTACTCGTAGTTTTCCTTTTTTGGTATTTTCAGAGTGATCATACTTGCTCAAAATTTAGTATTGTGTGTATAACAAGTACTATAAACATACGAATATTGTCCTTTTGTTTTGAAATAGTATGCATTCTAAATTGAGACAAAACTGTTCCTCATTTATGTTTTGAATCATGTTTTTGAAACATCTTCTGCTTATTCAACACTTTTGTGACTAATATTCACTAACTGATTATTACATTCATATAAGCTTAAAAATGCGAAGAAAAGTTCCTTTTTTGAGCATGTCTCTTACCCTACCCGTTCATGCTCACTGTCGACATATGTCGACACGGTAATTCTCCGCGAAAATATGTTAATGAAACCTAAAATCATCATAAGCCTTTCATTTAGGTTACAAACAACTGTATTTACGAAATATATCGCAATATTCCACAGAAAAATAATTTCCGCAGATATGGGTTAAATACGCTAAACATCACACAACAAACTACTCTCATGCTCTGTGGTGAAGCTATGACTTCTCAGAAGCCCATAAAAATACCAAGGCATTGTCACGAATGACACATTAAACTGGAATGACCATATAACAAGGGTCTTCAGAAAGGTATATGCATCTCTTCACCCCCTAAAAATGAAACAATCCATTCTTCCACATAGCATGAAAATAAAACTTACTCAAACTCTCATTTTTCCAATAATTTATTACTGCTAACTGATGCAACTGTAGAACAAACTATGAAACTTCAAAGGGCAATGAACTCTTGCATACAATTTATATTTTCTTTGAACTTTAGGATACACATTTCCCCTTATGAGAAGCTATCCTGGCTGAAAATCTATCAACTAAGAAATCTACATACTGCGACACTAATTTTTCAACTTCTGAATGAATCTACACCTGAATATCTATCCTCACATTTTAACTTCCTCTAATCTATCCATGGACATAACACCAGATCGACATCTACCCTTATGATACCGGTTAATCACTTATCTGTATACAATTTTGTATGAAATATATTAGCAGAAAATTATGTGCAAATGGACGATGGGATAGGCGTATCAGAGTGGATACCACAGAAAATAGGGTTCCTCCAAGGAGATCCTCCGAGTCCAATCTTGTTTAACGCCTTCACATGCGATGTAGGGGTAAAGATAAAAGAAAGTACCAATGCGAAAATGTATATCTACGCGGATGACATGGCGATCGCTTCAGAGAACATCGATGAACTGCAACGAGCTATGGACCTACTCGTGGAATGGGCAGAAGAAAATGAAATCTGCATAAACGAGGACAAAACAGAAATGATGATTTTCAGGAAGGGCGGTAAATTCGCGGAGGCTGACCAAATGATGTGTAGAGGATCACGTCTAAGAAGAGTAAATCATTTCAAATATCTAGGGCTAACTCTGCAAACAAGTGGGCATTGCTTCCGAATACACATCAGGTCCAGGATGGTTGCTGCGATCAGAACATTGAACGACATAGGGAATATTACCCTTATTGCAGTAGAGACAGCTATGCAGCTATTTAAGGCAAAGGTAATACCGGTGCTGACATATGGTCTCGAACTCATAGGAGAGTACCTTACTTATAAACAACTGGAGGAACTGGAGAAAATCAAAGCTCGCTACCTCAAAAGGGTCCTGGGAGTATCAAAGTCAACCCGATCGCGGTTGGTATATGAGCTAACGAGGGAAACGTACCTGATAGAGGACCTTCGGAACGAGCTGATACTGCCAGTTAATGCGGCATACGAGAAGCTTCTAAAAGATCTGAAAGCCAAGAAAATGGAAATTTGGGATTCCTTCTACACTACCGAAGCCATGATGGACAGAAGGTGGATGGGTACAAATTACCAGCTGCGCCAAATCGCTACAAGAATGGCGGTCCATGGTTTCCATTTTAAGTTGTGCTCAGAGAAGAAATTCCATGACCCAAGTGATCAGTGTGTGTGTGTGTGTGTGTGTGTGCGTGCGTGTGTGCAAGTTCTGTGGTCAAATCTGCAGGCGATATCATATACAGGAATGCTCCAAGAGAAAGTGCTCAATTAGTGAATTTGTGAAAGCCTGATAGTGATAGTGATTTCTGCCCAAACTAAACAGGTGTGGATGTATATATATCATTGTATTCTTGTTTTATGGCCAGTGGCTGCATTAAAACATTATCTGTATACAGCCACTCATTCTAAGTGTCTGGGGCAAGGTTGTGAAACACTCTCCCTGTCAGTATATGTATTAGCACTTCAGTAGTCTCATTTAAACAGTCTTGTCGAAATTTCCTCTTAGATAATGTTAATCATTAAAAAATAACAATTAAAATACTGTATGTTCCACATACAAAGGCATAAAATAAATCAAATAGTGTGTTCAGTTGTGTATTGATATTCATTGAACACTTACAATATACCTAAAGTAGCACAGTCAACCAGTTTAAAATTAAAAAGTTATGTATCAGAATTTAAAAATGTGTTCGTCAAATGACGGTAAGATGATATTTCATAATTTGTGTTAGTGTATAGTGACATCTACTCAAAGGTTCCTGATACAACAACACATTTCAACCAGTAAACATCAGGTTAACAGGCGACGACATTTCAAGCTGGGGCAGTAATTGCTTTTGACACAACCAACAACTGAGTGTAACGTCAGAGTTCAACACCAATCTCTGCTGTGCTCTCATCTCTGCTGAGATTCCTCTCAAACTGAATAATCAGTTGTCCAAGGAATTCCTCGAGAAATATACCAAACGAACACTCCCGGATGAGTCAGTGTTCAGAAATCCTATTGTTTAGCCATGTATGATTAAGCTATTTAGAAGATAAGACAGGAAATTAGACTGTCCAATTTGGATTTACATTGACAAGACCACAGACTAAGAAGGTGGGCTACTTGGCAACGTAATCCTTGCTTTGTTTAGTGAAGACAGATTCTTTTACTCTGTGATATATTCTGGAAAAGTGCAATGACAAAACTGTAGCAAAACTGCTCAATGAAGTTCTGGGTTTTCTGCAGCCACAAGGCATTAAGAGTGATTGTTACTTTTTATTAGTGATGCTGCACCTTACAGTATATGATAAAAGTTGGAGAAGCATTATCTCTTATATATCCTAAGATGACTCATTTAACTTTTGTAGCACGTGCCTCTCATGATGTGGCAGAAGTTCTAGAGGTTTGTTGACTTCCTCAGTAAAAACAAACAAAAAACAAAGTTCTTCTCAAAGCCCACTAAGGAGTTCCTCGTTTGAAGGAAATATACCTGTAAATTTTATTGCTACCTAAGAAGGTTTTTATGCTGAATATATATACTCAAAAGATGCAGCCTCAATTGGAGCTACGAAAACGGTAGTCTGTGACACAAGTGTGAGGAATGGCTTAAGTTGCATTCAGCATCCTTTTTCATGCATCACAAAAGCTCTTGAAAGGCTCCAAAGCTCCCATCTGTTGCTTTCTGAAAGATTTGAAATTGTGAATAATACTATTATTAGCAGAATTTGGACTTGATCAGAAAACAAACATTATCACACACACACTCACAGAAACCAAATCCAAGGTGAAGTTTATGGGAGAATTGAGCACAGAATTTCAAATAGGCACAGGAATACGACAAGGCGATGGACTATCTCCATTGCTCTTCAATTGTGCAGTTGAGAAAATTGTACGGGAATGGAGAAAAGCTGGTGCACCAACCCACCGATTGGGGCCAAAACTGAAAGGTATAAAATTAGACTGCTTAGCATTTGCTGATGACATGGCACTAATTCCCCACGCTACCTCTTACGCACAAAAATGACTTGAACTACTACAAGAACAGCAGTGAAATTGGATTACAAATTTCGTTTGAAAAAACAAAATTTATGACACACCAAAATTGCATCAAACGAACTTCTAATTGGCAATAACAAGATCTTTAGAGGAGGGGAATTTAAGTATTTAGGTGAATGGATTACAGTAAACTGTAACAAAAAGAAATCTATTGAATAGAGACTAGAAAATAGAGATTGCTTTTCAGTTAACAAAAAATAGATACGACAAAAAAGAGCCTCTCCTAGAACTGCAAAATCCGACATTATACAACTGTAATCAAACCTGAAGCACTCTATGCTTCAGAGACACTCAATCTCCAACATTAAAACACCAAACAGAATTGAAAGAATGTAAAATAATGAGAAAAATCTTTGGGCCAAGAACCAAAGACGGTGTACATTTTCCAAAGCCTAACACAGAAATATATGAAGAAATTCTGAAAATCACAGGCACAATGTGAATGCAAAGAATTCAATTCATGGGACACTTCAAAGTAATGGTCCTGAACAGACTAATGCACAAAATACATACATTCATAAA
This sequence comes from Anabrus simplex, assembly GCF_040414725.1. NCBI lineage: Eukaryota > Metazoa > Arthropoda > Insecta > Orthoptera > Tettigoniidae > Anabrus > Anabrus simplex. The sequence continues at coordinate 221,000,031 of NC_090266.1, forward strand.
GAACAAGGCTACTGGAATGAATTGGTACAAGCTTACAGAAAAAGACATGAAGGCATTAGGATCACCAAACCTACTTGACCAGAATGAAATTAGGAAAATCACTCACACACAGGGTTTCGATTAAGAAAAGTAGACTGCACAACATACATGGTCAGAGCAACGAAAACAGGTCCAATTGTTGTGCGTGAAGGAATACTGGGCCAACAGGAAGGCTAGAAAGTGATGATTTTGTTTGGTCCTAAATGACCCATTCATGAAGAAGACTATGGAACAAGTAGATTGTGGTACAGGTAAAGTTGCAAATGTATCAAAAAATGAAGATGGACACTGTACTTTCAAAGAACTCTGGATATGAAGAAACGGGAAAGGTTGCTGCAATGCTGTGTGAAGACGAAAGTGTGAAATTAACAATGGACCTAACTCCAATAGACATTTTGAAGTTCAGACATGCTCTCTTTACCTTTTCTGATGTTGAATGCAGTTTGTCAATGTAAATCTGTCCTCGGACAGTAGTTCATGATTCACTTTCCAGCACTTAAAAGAATCTTGTAATAAATTCTTTTGGTAACAGATAATAAAAGATTGTGTTTTCTTCAAAGTTTATAATAAAATGAGAAGAGTAACATTGTTTCATGTGAGCGTAGTTTGTTTAGCTTCATTGAACTTTACTATTAAGTAGAAATGATTGTTCTTTGTAATTTTGAAATCCATATATACTTCTATATTTCATTAAAAATAATGCCCGTACTTGACCGGCTTGAAGAGCGTAAGGTGTACGATAAAGTGGAGTGGAATTTTACAGAGAGAAGGGTCTTCTGTTGAATAATTGTTTTTAGTTTGAATATTGTGTTTATTCAATAAAGACAATTTTATATATCACCTGCATACAATTGAAGCTGAGAAGGGTCCGTTCTCCCTAAGTCCCACGCCGTCCCGGCTCTGCCCATCCTTCTAGGGAGTTGCATTCGGCTCCATGGAACCATGCTAATCCATCGAAGGGGGTCTCGAAAGTCTTGGAGGTCTCAGGATACTCTGGTTCAAATTGGTGTGATCACTCGTATTAATGGAGGTGACATTTGACGCGATGTTTGAACACTTATTGTTCTCATCAAGGGATTAAAGAAATGTGATACTTTCATGTGGAATGTTAATAGAATCACACAGACATTTCTCTAATAAAACAAACTGGTCACTGAATCTCTTGAAAATAAAGCAGGCGTTTCTCCAGCCTAATGTTACTGGAATCGAACCCGTATTCATGACTTAACTCTCTTGGTGCCAGGCGGTAGCGCGAGCATCCGCCCTTTAAATTGCCAGAGCCGATCTGGTCGGCCGTTAACAACCAGTCGGAAGTTGCCAGAGCCGATTACATCGGCCGGCTTAAAATTCTGTGATATACGTAATTTTGAGGCAACCTATAGTGACGTGCATACTTTTGTTACAACCTGTAGTAAAGGGGCTGCACGTTATTGTGTGCCTGGTCTTGCTTTGGCAGTTCTAAGAGGGTGTTATACCTTTCACAAGAGTCGTTTCCTGTGTTTACAAATACCGCTAACCGGTCAGTAAGAGATTGCTCCTTGCAGTAAGTGGATTTGTGACAGGAAAATGGCATGTTGTTCAAGTGATGATTTTTCAGCAGGTATTGATGAAAATAAATTAATGTAGTATTTAGAACAGTGCGAAGTTAACACTGATGATTTATCGGATAGCGATAGGGAATTTAGTCCAGAGAGTAGCGACGAAATTATACCGGACACGTCCGCGGAATCGCAGCTAAAGAAGAGACGTTTAATTGTGTCTAACAGCACTAAAGCTACACTGAATATGGCGATAGATGAAACTAGTGATAACGAATATGATGATGATGATGATGATGATGATGTCTCTGGAGAACATTTTGTGGAACTTTGTATCAATGAACCCGACAACATTCCTCAACCTCCTGTCTCCTTGAAGGACCTAAACATCCCCTACCGTCTGATTCTCCGCCCATATCACACTTCAATTTACTTTTCACTTACTCTCTGCTAAACCTTATAGTCACATATAGTTCTCTATCATTACCTAAATGCCGGTCTCCGCGGGCCAAGTGTAGCGTGCCTGCCTCTCACCCGGAGGTCATGGGTTCGATTCCCGCCCAGGTCAAGAATTTTCGCCTGGTCCTGAGGGTTTATTCGAGGTTCACTCAATCTAAGTTACCCTAAGTGATTGCAATTGAGGAGATATCTGAGGGTGAGAGGGCGACTCCGGTCTGGAAAACCAAGAATAATTACGGAGAGGATCCGTCTCACTGACCATGATTCACCTCGTAAACTGCAGGTACCGAACTGAGCAGCGGTCGCTTAGTAGGTCAAAGCAAATCACGGCTTTAGTGCCATACATTTCTTAATTTCGTAAATTCTGTTGTATTGTAAAATTATTTTTCTAATATATACTACAACCGAAAACGAGAAACTACTTTTTCTGAAAACATAAACTATAATATCAACTACTATTTTTTACTTATTTAATAATTCAGAATTATTTTAATACTGTGTTGTCCGCACGTAGATAATTTGTTGTCAGTATTTGCCAAACATCGATATATACACGCGAATTTTATCGATGAGTAAAATTGTCTTGTTTTTACTAGTGGCATATGTTTGAATTTTGATTTTTTACGTTTTTATTTACCTCGTTCAAATTAGTTATTCTATAGAATTGTATTTAGAAATATAGTGTACATAATTACGTATATTCTTTTGTATCGTAAATTAGTTTTTCAAAGTAGATATTGAGAGAGAAATTGCGAAAATATTTTTCTCTTCCTAAAAATAAACGTTTTCGACAACTATAAATCAACAATAAAATGTTTTTGACTCTTTATATCACTCCAAACCAGTTTCTTATTCTACGTAGTCGATATGTAGAAAATTTCATGCCGGTATTTGCTATACACCGGTAGATATACACGAATTTTAAAATACATGTATTTCTACTGAAAACGGCCTGGCACTTTACAGTAGTAGAGTGGAGGCGGAGCTCTGGCCTCTTCCAGCTGATGGGGAGCGGCCGACCAGATCGGCTCTTGGCTCCAACAGGGTTAAACTTCTATGACACAGTTTATGGTTTGAACACAAGTTACATGGTTGAATTATGCACTTTGCTGTCTGTTACAAAACTTAAATGCTTTGAGTTTTGCACCGTTCATCTTTGGAGGATACAAACGCACAAAGTATGTTTCACTGCCCTATGAATATTCAGAATATTAACAGGAATTTCTGTCATAGTTTACTAACAGCTAATTCATAGTTCATGGTACTAACTTTCCTAAGACTCATGAAATTAAATATTGGTGTGAGAATTTAGTCTCGTTTGCACACGCATAAATGTAACACTTCAGAATGATATTTACAGTAGAGTGAAATGTTGTGTTCACTGAATCAAATGTTCAAGTTTCAAATAGCACATACTTATCATGGCACAAGCTTTAAGTAATTTGTTAATGAATTTAGTCCCGTTCATTGAATTCCCACTTACGAATTGTATTGTGTGTTTAAATGTCCCAACACTCGAGCTAATACTTGCAATAAAAGCACAAGTCCTACTGCACTGTCTTTGAAACATTGAATTACAAGTTTCAATGCACAGTCTTTAGAATGTTGAGTTATTACTTCTGCTTGGAAATAAAAGTTCTAATACATAGGCCTTGAAACATAATTTACATGCACTGTTGCAAGCTTTCACACAGAAAGAAACTATGTTGGAATTCACAGTCTCAGTCCTAAGTTAAGTTTCTTAACCAAATTTGAAGTCGCTTGTAGACACAAGGTATAACAGTACTCTTAAGCTGCAAATTTTGAAGTCTTAACAACGCGAAAATATTCAAACACTTGTCAAAGTGTCCTTTGAAGAATAATAGAACACCTTTTCTACAATCACGACGTAGAACTTTCCCTCGGCCCACCAGCACGGCTGGACTGTGGAACATAACTGACTGACAAGTTTCTGGCCGGGCTCCTCTTTATACACAGGTTGCCTCGTGCAGTGCAGAATTCTCCAATTACTTCAACGTGCTGCTCTAATTCTTACAGAAATGTTCATGAAATTTCATGATCCTGTGTGTATTGATATAGGCTGCACGGTGGTGTACTTATACTTGCTAAGAGATCATCATTTAGTTTCTTCATAGATGAACAGATACATACATACATACATACATACATACATACATACATACATGCATGCATTATCATTATAGACTGTTATGCCTTTCAGCGTTCAGTCTGCAAGCCTCTGTGAATTTACTAAACGTCACCACAATCCTCGATTTGCAACTAGTGTTGTGGCCTCATTTAGTTCTATACCTCTTATCTTTAAGTCGTTAGAAACAGAGTCTAACCTTCGTCGTCTTGGTCTACATCCAATTCTCTTACCCTCCATAGCAGAGTCCATTATTCTCCTAGGTAACCTATCCTCCTCCATTCGCCTCACATGACCCCACCACCGAAGCCGGTTTATGCGTACAGCTTCATAAAGTTCATTCCTAAATTAGCCTTTATCTCCTCATCCCAAGTACCCTCCTGCCATTGTTTCCACCTGTTTGTACCAGCAATCATTCTTGCTACTTTCATGTCTGTTACTTCTAACTTATGAATAAGATATCCTGAGTCCACCCAGCTTTTGCTCCTGTAAAGCAAAGTTGGTCTGAAAACAGACCTATGTAAAGATAGTTTCGTCTGGGAACTGACTTCCTTCTTACAGAATACTGTTGATCGCAGCTGCGAGCTCACTGCATTAGCTTTCCGACACCTTGATTCAATCTCACCTACTATATTACCATCCTGGGAGAACACACAACCTAAATACTTGAAATTATCGACCTGTTCTAGCTTTGTATCACCAATCTGACATTCAATTCTGTTGAATTTCTTACCTACTGACATCAATTTAGTCTTCAAGAGGCTAATTTTCATACCATACTCATTGCACCTATTTTCAAGTTCCACAATATTAGACTGTAGGCTTTCGGCACAATCTGCCATTAAGACCAAGTCGTCAGCATAGGCCAGACTGCTTACTACATTTCCACCTAACTGAATCCCTCCCTGCCATTTTATACCTTTTAGCAGATCTATGTAAACTACAAACAGCAAAGGTGAAAGATTACAGCCTTGTCTAACCCCTGTAAGTACCCTGAACCAAGAACTAATTCTACCATCAATTCTCAATTGTCAACATAAATGCCTTTGATTGCTTTTAGTAATCTGCCTTTAATTCCATAGTCCCCCAGTATGGTGAACATCTTTTCCCTCGGTACCCTGTCATATGCTTTCTCTAGATCTACGAAACATAAACACAACTGCCTATTCCTCTCGTAGCATTTTTCAATTACCTGGCGCATACTGAAAATCTGATCCTGACAGCCTCTCTGTGGTCTGAAACCACACTGGTTTTCATCCAGCTTCCTCTCAACGACTGATCGCACCCTCCCTTCCAAGATGCCAGTAAATACTTTGCCTGGTATACTAATCAGTGAGATACCTCTATAGTTGTTGCAATCCTTCCTGTTCCCTTGCTTATAGATAGGTGCAATTACTGCTTTTGCCCAATCTGAAGGTACCTTACCAACACTCCATGCTAATTTTACTACTCTATGAAGCCATTTCATCCCTGTCTTCCCACTATACTTCACCATTTCAGGTTTAATTTCATCTATTCCTGCTGCCTTATGACAATGGAGTTTATTTACCATCCTTTCCACTTCCTCAAGCATAATTTCACCATCATTTTCCTCCTCCCCATGAGCTTGGCTGTTCACAACACCACCAGCATGATTTCCTTTTACATTGAAAAGATGTTCAAAATATTCCGTCCACCTCTCCAGTGATTCCCTGAGATCTATTATGAGTTCACCTGAATTACTCAAAACACTGTTCATTTCCTTTTTCTCTCCCTTCCTAAGATTCTTTATTACTGTCCAGAAAGGTTTCCCTGCTGCTTGACCTAGCCTTTCCAGGTTGTTACCAAAATCTTCCCATGACTTCTTTTTGGATTCAACAACTATTTGTTTCGCTCTGTTTCTGTCATCTACATACAACTCCCTGTCTGCCTCGGCCCTTGTTTGGAGCCATTTCTGATAAGCCTTCTTTTGTACGTTTACAAGCTGCTCTCACTTCATCATTCCACCAAGATGTTCGCCTTTTCCCATCTTTACACACAGTTGTTCCTAGCCATTCCCTTGCTGTTTCTACTACAGCATCCCTGTATGCCACCCATTCACTTTCTATATCCTGAACCTGCTTACTGTCTACTGTTCGAAACTTCTCACTATTCATATCCATGTATTTCCGTCTAATTTCCTCGTCCTGGAGATTTTCTACCCTTATTCGTTTGCAGACAGATTTCACTTTCTCTACCTTAGGCCTAGAGATACTTAGTTCACTACAGATCTGATAGTGGTCTGTATCATCGAAAAATCCCCGGAAAACTCGTACATTCCTAACAGATTTCCTGAATTTGAAGTCTGTTAAGATATAGTCTATTATGGATCTGGTACCCCTAGCCTCCCATGTGTAGCGGTGAATAGCCTTACGCTTGAAGAATGTAACAGCTAAACCCATACTAGCACAGAAGTCCAGCAAACGCTTCCCATTCCCATTAGCTTCCATATCTTCCCCACATTTACCAATCACCCTTTCGTATCCTTCAGATAGATAGAACAGATAGATTATATAAAATTGTACCCAAATTTTGATGGAACTCGATCCTCAGCGGACTCATTCACTCTCCCATTCTTGAAGCTCATCCTTCTCGCTCTCCCTCTTGATGTTAGAATTTGCCTACATGATTAGCATTTCATGGCAACAGCAAAGTCCAGGTCCCACGCTGCATTCATTGCTACTCTTGATGGTAGAAGATCCGTCTCGAAGTAGACGATGATATCCCGTAGGCTGTGGTAACTGCTGAGGTTTTTATAGCCTCTGGTTCGGGGGTGTGTCCCTTGTATTAAATGACTATTGGTTCATAACGGTACACATTCATCGGTAGAGATAATTCTGGAATCGCTTGGCAGCTAGCAGTCGGGCACATAAGGTGGTCCGTAACCTTGGAGAGTCCAGTCCAGTCCAGTCACATGACTGCCATATGCTATCGATTGAAGGGGTGGCAGAATAATCAATATTTTACCCTCGCTGAGAACTTGTCAAACCACTTCTTGAATGTTAACACAGCTCGCTAGCAGTAAAACATAGCCATTCTCACACAATGACATAAATTATGCTGCTTGTTGTGGGCATGTAAATAAATGTTTATTATACACCAAAATTAATGGGGACAATACATCCTATATACTTTGAGCCCATTTGTTCCAGCTTTATATTCCCAACCTGACATTCAGTACTCTTAGGTTTCTTACCTAATGACATCTCTTTAGTCTTGGGAAGGCTCATTTTTCATATCAAACTCCTTGCACCTATTTCCAAATTCCAGGTTTTCAGCACAATCTGCCATTATGACCATGTCATTTGCATAGGTCAAATTGCTTACTACATTTCCTTGTAACTGCATCCCTTGCTGCAGGTTCATATCTTTCAGTAGGTGAAATTCATGAAAATCCGCAGCTTGTTTCCAGTTTCAACCAGGTCAGGAATAGAATGAAGCCCCCCCTCTACCGGCGAGGTTAGGAGCTAATAATAATAATGCTATTTGATTTACGTCCCACTAACTACTTTTACGGCCTTCGGAGATGGCGAGGTGCCAGAATTTAGTCCCGCAGGAGTTCTTTTACGTGTCAGTAAATCTACCGACACGAGGCTGTCGTATTTGAGTGCCTTCAAATACCACCGGACTGAGCCAGGATCGAACCTGCCAAGTTGGGGTTAGAAGGCCAGCGCCTTAACCGTCTGAGCCACTCAGCCCGGCAAGAGGATAGGAGCTGTGCCGGCTGCCGATGCCTGTCTCACTCCTCTGTGGCTATGATTAATGACTGAGAGATGAAATGGTATTGTAGAGTGTTGTTGTAATGAACAAAGACAGGGATAATTGCAGTACCCTGAGAAAACTCTGTTTTTCCTCTGCTTTGTCCAACACAAATCTCACATAGAGTGACCACAATCTTTCAGTACGTGATCCGTGTAAACTATGAATGACGAAGGCGAAAGATTACAGCCTTGTCTAACCCCTGTAAGTACCTATGGGGATTAATGGAGTCCCATATCCACATGACAGGAGTGATTTCTTGGAAACAACTTAGCAAATTAAATCTTTTTCAGTGGGGAGCTATTATCAATGGGCTTTAAGAAAGAAAGAATGTAGACCTGGTTGAGTCGGCAAATGGTTGCTGGGATGTGTTAGGAATTAATGACATTTGAATGAGGGGAGATAACGAGGAAGAGATAGGAGATTATAAAGTGTTCTTAGCAGGTGTTAAAAAGGAAAGGGCAGGTGTGGGGCAGGATTGTTCATCAGGTTGAATTTAATGCAGCAGTTGAAAAAACCGAGACAGCTTTCCTAAACACTAGATGAAGGAAATGCATGTATTGTAAATTTATTTGCAGGAGGTACGATGATGCAGAGATCAAATTGCTTCCAATGCCTGTGCAGACGATGTGGATTACTCTGTTAGTCGGTACACTGCATTCATGAACATCAGAATGATGTTGACTTCATGGATAAGATAAGTGAAGGGAACAGTTCCACTGCAATTGTTAATAATGCGAGTAGTTACCTGTCATGAGCTTGAGCTCAGTTCGTAAATGACTAACTGGATCGTGTATTTAAGTCATTAGAAGGTGATTACTTCTATATCAAAATCAAAAATCAAAATCTCTTTATTTGCAAATGAGGTGTCTACCTCGGTGGCAAATGGTACACTAAAATACATTATTGTCAAGCACTAAATATTAAATTAACAAGAGAAGAAGATTTTCCTATAATACAATATTATACAATTTACGCTAACAATGTTTTCTATTAAACACACAGCTCATCCTTAATAAATTTATATTATTTACAAAATTCTATTTATAATATCTCCTGTACTACTTACAAATATAGTCAACTGATATACAGTATGTGGAATCACTTCAAATGATACTATACGACTGGTATAGGATTAATAGTTCTATTTACATTGCATTTATTTATTTATTTACTTTTTTTTTACCCGTTCTGGATCCTAAGTAGCATAACAACCTGCTGCGTCTTAACCAGAGCCCCTTTTGCCACCACTTTTCAGAGTTCCTGGAGGGCCTTCACAGCTACCGTAGCGGTCCCAGGGCCCTCCAAGTCCCCACTGTACTTCACCCCTACAGGCAGTCCCCTACTTTGGCTGTCCAAACTCCTTAGACCAGGGGATGGAATTAATTTATTCACACACATTTTTTAAAATTTACAATAACCTGCACTGGTCGAATGCCCTCTAACACTTCATTTATTTTCTCTGTTGCTGTTTATTCTCTTCTTGAATATCTGTACAGATTTTGGAAAAGGATCAAACACTACCCCTGGTAAACTGTTCCACTCCGTCACACCCTTCCCAATGAATGAAAATTTACCCCAATCGCTTCTGCTAAAATTCCTTCTAATTTTATATTTGTGGTCAATCCTGCCGATATAATTATTTTCCAACTGAAGCCTCTCACGGATATCTCCCCATGGTTCTTCTCCTGTATAGGCTCTATATAATCCTATAAGTCTAGTTTTCTCCCTTCTCTTAAAGTTTCCCACCCAAGTTCCTTTAACATTTCTGATACACTAATCTTTCTCCTGAAATCCCCTGTTACAAATCTTGCTGCTTTCCTCTGCACACTATCTATTTCTTTTATTAGGTATTCTTGGTGAGGATCCCAAACACTGTTTGCATATTCCAACAATGGACGAACCATACTCAAGTAACTCTTTTCTTTTAATTCTTTGTTGCATCCTTTAAGTAGCCTCATTATGACATGTAACAATCTGTATGCTTTCCCAACAATGTCATCAATATGACCCTTCCAGTGCAAATTACTTTCAAATCTCACACCTAAGTATTTGCACTTGCCATCTTTTGGGATAACTACCTCATCCAAAGTATATTCAAATTCAGTTTTAAAGCTCCTGTTTGTAAAAGTTGTAACAGTTGATTTGCCTCCATTAACCTTCATATTATTTTCTTCAACCCATTGTTGGATACTTTCAAGGTCCCTTTGTAATTCAGAACAATCCTCAATGTTGTTTATTTCCCTATAAACAATTATGTCATCTGCATACAATCTTATTTTTGATGTTATATTGTTCCCTAAAATATTTGCATATATTAAGAAAAGTAACGGACCGATTATACTACCCTGTGCAATTCCCTTCCAAACTTTCTCCTCCTGAGATGCATTATTTCCTACTTTGACTTTCTGAATCCTTGAATTTAGAAATGTTTTTATCCATCGTGTAACCCTTACATCCAATCCTATTCCCTCCAATTTCTTTAATAATATTCCATGTTCCACTCTATCAAAGGCTTTGGAAAGATCTATGGCTATGCAATCTGACCTCCTGAATCCAACTGATCTGATATGTCTTGCTGAAATCCCACCAGTTGTGCCTCACAAGAAAATTTCTTTCTAAATCCATACTGGCTCCTCATGAACCAATTTTTATCATCACATATCCCTCTGATGTACTTCGATATTAAACTCTCCAGTATTTTACAAACTATACTGGTCAGGCTGATTGGTCTGTAGTTCTCTGGTTTCCTTTTATCACCCTTTCCTTTATAAATTGGTATTATAATAGATTCCTTCCATTCCTTTGGTATTACACTATTTTTTATGACATAGTCAAAGAGAAATTTTAAATAAGGCACTATGTACCACCCCATTGTCTTTAATACCTCCCCAGTAATATAGGCTCATACTCAGTGTTCTAAGCTCAGAATATTGCAGAACATGCTGGATCTGCTGACAAAGGGAGTGCTTTTGCCAGAGCTTTAATACTTGCCTCAATGAAATGTCAACAATTCAGAACTGAAGCAGTGAACTCTGAAGACAACAGTGTAAAAGAGTTTGACAAAAATAAGTCAGTCGACTCTTCAAAGGCTGCTTTTGCATGGAAATCTGTTTACCCCCCATAAATTATGCAACAATATCCTAACTGTAGATGGTGCAGAGGGAGAACTGAGGAAATTGTATTAATCAGCTCCTGTTAGTCCACAAGCATTCTTTGAGGGCTACAGTTAATGTAAAAGAAGAAATGTCCCGGTCAGATACGTCTCAATTGAACATTTGCTATCTTTTGTGCTCCCTGAAATAGAACTGTCGCAAATTTATGATGATTGCTCTATAAGCCATGTGCTACCCTACTTCAAATGTGGATGCTGAGTGCTCTGCCTTGCGTTACAGTGTGATGAGCGAGTGGAAATGACAGCTGAAACCAGAGAATACAGGAATTCTCACAATGGTTTATTAATCTTTATATATAGTTGATTTGTTGACTGTATTTTCAGTTAGGACATAATACAGGGAATTTCTGTTTACAGCTTTTGGCTTCCCTTTTCTGGCCTACTTATGATTGATGATATTCAAAGCAATATGGCTACAATTGAATTAAATAACACAATGATTGTTACACAGTAAATTTCCTATAACACTGAAATCACATTAAAAAATAATTTTACTAAAAAATAAAACCACTTTCATGGATCTCTGCTAATTACTAGTCAGACTAACATTTCATTCACATGCCACACTGGAGGCTGGAAAAGACAAAATTTTCTTTGCTTGCAGAGCAAGTGTTTTGATCTCTTATATCTTGACCATGCACGGGGATCGATCAATCAATCAATAATGTAATGTATTTTCTTGTGCACATTTATCTGCTGTATGAAGGTGGTTTGAAAAGTCTGTGCAAAGTCGGAGGGATGGCACCACCGGCGTGTATTGAGGTTAGTAGCATCTCTTGAATGAACGCACACAAAGTTTCAGCCATATTGGTCTATTTCTTTGTGTTTGGCATTCGTGTGAATCACGGAAGTAGTGATTTTCAAGAAATGGACGAAAAAGAATTTAGTGTGGTGATTAAACACTACTTTATGAAAGGCAAAACATCTCAGAAGACTAAAGAGAAGCTTGATAAACATTATGGTGACTCTGCACCTTCGATTAGAACAGTTTATAAGTGGTTTCAAAATTTTCGGACTGGTCATATGGGTACAAGTGACACAGAACATTCTGGACGGCCTGTGGAGGTTACAAATCCAGAAATCATTGATCAAATCCATGATATGGTGATGGATGACAGAAGAGTTAAGGTGCGGGAGATTGCTAGTGCTGTGGGCATCTCGACTGAATGGGTACATAGTATTTTGCATAAACATTTGGACATGAGAAAGCTATCCGCAAGATGGGTGCTGCGATTGCTCACGCTTAACCAAAAACGGAATCGTGTGAAATGTTGCAAGGATGGTTTGCACCAGTTCCAGAAGAATCCGGAGGACTTTAAGCGTCGTTTCGTCACTGTGGATGAAACCTGGATACATTACTATACTCCTGAGACCAAACAACAATCTAAACAATGGGTTACCAAGGGGGAATCTGCACCAAAAAAGCCGAAGACCGTTCCTTCGGCTGGAAAGGTTATGGCGACTGTCTTTTGGGATTCGCAAGGGATAATCCTCATCGACTATCTGCAAAAGGGTTAAACTATTACAGGTGCATATTATTCGTCATTGGACCGTTTGAAAACCGAGCTGCAAGAAAAACGCCCGCGATTGTCCCACAAGAAAGTCCTTTTCCATCACGACAACGCACCAGCACACACCTCAGCAGTTGTGGTCGCAAAATTAATGGAAATAGGATTCCAACTCGTTCCACATCCCCTCTATTCTCTAGACTTGGCTCCCTTGGACTACTATTTGTTCCCCAATTTGAAGAAATGGCTGGCAGGACAAAGATTTTATTCAAACGAGGTGGTGATTACAAACACTAATGGATATTTTGGACAAATCCTATTATTCGGAAGGGATCAACAAACTAGAACATCGTTGGACGAAGTGTATAAGGCTAAAAGGAGACTATGTTGAAAAATAAAAAAAGTTTACCCTAAACACGTAAGTAGATTTTATTTTTGCACGGACTTTTCAAATGCCCCTCGTATGTACACAAGCACCATTCTCTGCAGCTTGAATAATTTCAGGCAAAATTATGGCTCTGATTCCGGTGGCTTGCACCTAGGTGTTTAATGAAGTTGTTATAGGGTGGGAAAGTAAATGAGCAGTGTTTTCGTCTCTGATTCATACCAGCTTACAGTTCTTGTGACTTTGTTTTGGAACAGGGTTCCAGGAACTATCATAAAGGGACCCAGATCTGTTGCTTACATTTTAACAGACTTCTGTTTAACTTTGTGTGGTACTGTATAGATGCAAGATATTAGGTGACAGTTCACACACATGCGTTCTTACATGCGAGGTAGTAGATTAAAACATCAACATGGAAACTCAACATTTACAGAATACACATCCTGTATGTTGAACCTTAATACTGTTACTAGCAAGTTTTTGGGCACTTCACTTTTCATCCCTTCTTTCTTTTGTAATCCATGCTCATTCGTCTCAAGTTTAGCTTTCACTGTGTCATTGTACTCCTGTTCCATGTTTGCAGCAAATATCGGTGACTACAAACATGAATCAGTCCGACTAAATTTGGTGTCTCCGCTCAGACTGTCTAGTGCAAAGCGGTCGCAAACTGGCAGAGTTGGACTGAATTACACAACTACCTTTGCTGGACTGACCGCAAATTGGGGTACTCCTTAGCTCATTTTTCTGATCCTCTATTCTTCATTTAAGCTATTATTACAGTAGCTCGCCATATCCGAAGGCATTTTATACCTAACTGCTCTGCTTCAGTGAGACCACTTCTAACCGGACAACAGATGCTGTCTGCTTGGATTCAGTGGCATTTCCTCCTTTGGGGACCAGTATCCAACCAACAGGGCTCCTGTGCCCAAAGCCGTTGGTGCCATTAGACAGTAGGGTGATTGCTGACGGGTGGTTCAGAGACAGGCCGTGCCAAGTCATGATAGACATGGGGGTGGCATTAACCATCGCCAGGCCAGACATCGCTGAGAGACAGCCATTGAAGGAACCCAACTGCTCTTACATGCTGCGAACATCTTCAGGAGACAGGGTGGTGTTACTTGAACTGACGCTGGTACAATTATGTCTACGAGTCTGGGCCTTCATCGCCGCCATTGCGGACAAGGTCATCCTGGGCCTAGACACTGTATGGGTGTACAAGGCGACTGTCCACGTGGAACAACTTGTATTGTGGCTCGGCAGACAGGAGGTAATGCTCACGCACCCAGGGACATGAACCCAAGTAACACGACTAATGCTGGTCAGTGACTGAGATTATGGCGATGGCACTGCTAGAGGTGCCCGCACAAGGTGGAACCCATACAGACTACCACTGATTAATGACTCTTACCTCTCCAGGACGCTAGTTCTGGCAGGAAGCTGCCTGCTGGTACAACCCCCTGTGGGTGGGAGATGTAGACGAAGAATACACCCATGGTATCTCCTGCCTGTCGTAAGAGGCGACTAAAAAGGGCGACCAAGGGATGATCAAATTAGAACCATGGGACTATTTGTAATTAGTAACACCACGCGGGAAACACCACGGATCGCTTTTACTTGCGCGTAGTACCACTATGTTAGGTACAAAATAGGTTTGTGATTAGTAGCAACAGAGTGCGCTGTCGACTTTTACAGTACTTGTGATTAATACCACTATATGAGTGACACTATGGTTCTGGCTGGCCTATGATTAGTACCCACTAAATGAGGAACACCACGGGATAGTAAGAGTCCCTGTGGTTAGTAGTACACTTAAGGGATGAACACCATAGGTTTGCATCGCCTGTAAATGGCGCCGCAATGTGTGAAACACCATAGGTCTGTGTTACATGTGTGAATTTCATTACCTGTGAGTAGTATCATAATGTGTGGAATACCGCGAGTTATGCTACTTTTGATTAGTACTGCAACATGAGAAATACCATGGTTCTACTTCCCTAGCGATAAGTACCATTATGAGGGGCCGATGATCTGAATTTTGGATCCCTTTAGACTACAAGCATCATCGATTCAGGATTGTGCTTTAGAAGCAGTCCCTAGGTCGTTAATACTATTGTTTAACGCTAGTTTCTAGGAATGTGGGGCAATACTGGTTGGATCCACTGTTTGTTTTAAATTCATATCCATCCATTCATTCTTCGTCATCATGTTTTGAATTCTGGTCAGTGGATGATTTTGGATTTTTAAATTGTCATTATATTTCATCTCATTTCGTATCATTAGGGGCTGATGACCTAGATGTTAGACCCCTTTAAACAACAAGCATCATCATAATCACCATCATGAGGCAGGTTGTCTTCGTACAACTGAACATTCATTCTCCTTCGGGGAAAATTGTGACAGGAGGAATGAAAATACAAATAAGATTTAGGCAACATACCACTGTTACTGCTTCACCCCTTTCAGCTGAAACAACCTTTGCAACATGCCACTTTCTTTCTGGCAAAATAACTTTGGAATGCGGCTAGAGGCAGTCAGAATTGCACTCTCCATGTTGAAGATCTCATGGGCAGGGAAGCGTTTCTCTTCTATTAGTGTCTTCAAATTATTTAAAAATCTCTGGCTTTGACTCGTTTGAGCCATCGTCAGTAAAATAAGGGGGGGTTAAAATAATGTACATAATACAAACTAAAAAAGTGCTAAAAATATGAAGGAACAAATGAAAAACAAGAGACAGACTGAAATAAAAACAATAACAATATACAATATTTACATGACTGGATGGAGCAATAAATAACTCACTGAGACAAATTCAGTTAAAAAAGAAGGGGTTAATATAAAACATAATTGAATCCAAAAAATGTGCTAAACCTAAGAAGAAAATGAAATAAAAGATGACAGAAATGAAACAATAAGTGCTAATAGTGAGGTTGCAGATCTCTTAGACTAAAATTTTTAGTTTGATAACAATTCAAAAACAGGATGAAATCACTGTGTTGAAAATTCAGACCGACAGTCTGTAGAAACACCATCCCATGAATGGGTAGGAGGGGAGCAAAAAAGCTTGAGAAACCAAGTTTGAGAGAAGACAACGTGCCAGGTGAAATATAAGTGTAAAGTGATGGAAAAATGCTAATGAATATAAAATTTTAGAATGTTGCTTAAAATTGTGCCAGCCACGGTTACTAGACTAGACGGTAGGGGTTATCAGTTGGATGCGCAGTAGCAAGCCACACCTCCTGACGTCACGCAGTCCCCAAGTTCGCTAAACCAAGCAGAGCGCCATTAATCTAGTGATGGTGTTTACCTTCGCAACAATATAAGAGTTTAATTTTTCTTTCTTTGATGTGCTGTGCCATGGTGTGTGGTCCTGTTGCCGGTTGCTCTAACCACGATACAGCAGAAGGACTTAGACATTCAATTTCATTATTTTCCAAAGAACAATGACATATTAAAGTGGATTAATGCCTGTAAACGTGCTAACTCTTTTCCTGTTGAGAATGTGTGTATGTGCTCTGTGCACTTTGACGGCTTGGTGTACATAAAGGACTTGAAGAATTAGTTATTGAACTTTCCAATTAAACGTGATTTAAGGTATGACGCAGTACCACATTTAAATTTGCCACTATGTAGTAATGATTTAGCGAGTCAGCCCTATAAAGATAGTGAAATAAGGGCACAAAAGCGAAATCCTCATAAGGAGATACGGCACATTTTACAATCGCAGGTACCAATTGAAGCAGAAAATGTTAATTATGCAATCTTGAGGAAGGAATTAGATAACAAAAGTAAACATCAATATTTCTGGGATAAGAAAATTGCTGAAGCGACTGCAGAATTGGAGTTAGATTCGAAAATTGTGCCTTAAAACGGCAAAATAAGGATCTTCAGAACTGTCTTAGTGCGGCCAATACCAAAATAATAAAATTAAAAAATTATAAAGTTTTCAAGGGTCCTTTTCCTAAAAGTCAACAGCAAGCTTTAGTAAAAGGCAGATGCTCAAGCTGGTCATCTGAGGACCTTGCTAAGGCAGTCACCTTACAGTCGATATCATATAAAGCACTGTTTTGTTAGAGGCGT
Source organism: Anabrus simplex (assembly GCF_040414725.1). Lineage (NCBI taxonomy): Eukaryota > Metazoa > Arthropoda > Insecta > Orthoptera > Tettigoniidae > Anabrus > Anabrus simplex. The sequence goes on from NC_090266.1 coordinate 221,017,135, forward strand.
GATTAATTACCCTCTTCCTAGCAAAGTTACAATCAAATGATGGCTAAGACAGATTTCTATTTCTCTGGATTCATTGAGTTGAGCACTAATGTCTTAAACACAATCAAGTCTTTTTACAAATTTTGAAAGCGATGTTGTGCTCAGCTTTGATGAAATGAAGGTTAACGATGACTTGTGCTTCGATCAAAATGAAGAAATGATTGGAGGACCCCATGATAATGTCCATGTGATTGTAATAAGACGTTTAGCTCAAAAGTAGATGCAACCTATCTACTACAACTTTGATACAGTGATGTCAAGAGAACTGTTAGAAGTAGTAATTCATGTCATAGAAAGCATCGGATTTAAAGTTAGAGCAGTTGTATGTGATAGGGGAATTTCAGAGAGGAAATGTGTGACCGATCTGAATATTTTGTGGGACAAACCATCAGTGGAAAACCCATCAAGTAAAGAGTTTGGTTTTTTGTGATGTGCCTCATGCACTTAAATTGTGGAATCACATTCTTGATGTAGGATATCAACTCAAAAGCGGGCAATGTGTTACAAAAGAAGCATTTACAAAATTAATTGAAATGCAAAGTGAGGGCGAAGACCTACGTAGGTGGTTTGAAAAGTTCTTGGAATGTACTAGAATTAAGTATCTTACCTCGGTGGAACTGCTTTTATTTTTCAACATAGTCTCCCTGTAGACTAATGCATTTGGTCCAGCGATGTTCCAATGCCTTGATCCCATCTCGAAAATGAGATACCTCCAGGCCTGCAAAATACCTCTCCAATTCGGCTGTCAGTTCTTCCCTTGTAGGAAATCTCCGTCCGAGGAAAATTTTCAGCTTAGGGAATAGATGAGTCTGATGGTGCCAAATCAGGTGAAGAAGGTGGATGTGGCAACAATTCGTACCCCAGTTCATGAAGTTTTGCCATGGCAATAACACTTCTGTGCGGCGGAGCGTTGTTCTGATGAAAGATGACCTATTTCCTTGCCAAACCAGGCCTTGTTTCGCGTATCTTTTCCTGTAGTTGGTCTAGGAGGTTTGCATAGTATTGCCCCATAACTGTTTGGCCAGTAGGAAGATAATCTATCAGAATGCATTTTGCATCCCAGAAAACTGAGGCCATGACCTTTCCAGCCGAACGCACTGCCTTTGCTTTCTTTGGTGGTGGTGAATCAGCATGATTCCATTGCTTTGACTGCTGTTTTGTCTCTGGGGTATAGTAGTGAACCCAAGTTTCTTCTGTAGTCACAAACCGGCGCAAAAAATCTTGTTGGTTGCACTGAAAACGGGCCAGACTTTGTTCGGACATTTCCAATCTGGTGTGTTTATTGTCCAATGTCAAGAGCCACGGCACCCATCTTGCGTATAATTTTTTCATACCCAATTCTTCGGTTAACATATAATATACCCGTTCAGAAGACATCCCTACAGCTTCAGCAATCTGCCGCACTTTCAGTCGACAATCCTCCATGACCATTTTATGCACTTTCGCGATATATTCTGGGGTCGTAACACTTTTTGGCCGTCCACTACGCAGATCATCACTCAAGCTCTCCCGACCAAATGTAAACTCGCTGGTCCACTTGGCAACAGTTCAAAATGAAGGAGCAGAGTCACCCAGTGTGTTCTGAAAGTCGGCATGAATTTCCTTTGCTTTCATACCTTTCTTTACAAAGTATTTAATCACTGCTCGAATCTGTTTTTTTCATTGTTACAAATCGCTACGCAAGAACAACAACAAAGAGTCGTCACTACCACACTCCTGCAGCTAGAGCACTGACGCGCCATGTGTTCACTCACAAAGGATGTGTGATTATTGCGCAGGAACATTGTTGCTCTAGCACTGACATCTAGCGGTGATTCTGAGGACTTTTCAAACCGTCCTCGTATAATATGCACATAAGCTTTCAATTAAGCATATTCTTGTGATTGGAACGAAGAGGCAAATGTATGGAAAGCCACTGAACTGTTACCAAAGTATCACTGACTGTGGCTAAAGCAATATGCCATAACTTCCCAGAGCTCAGCAATGTAGGAGAGACAGTAATCACGATTAATAATACATTTGATGTCCTAAACTCCCATGTCGCCGTGTGTGGTACAAATAGCTTAAAAAGTGCCTATGGGAATTGTATAAGGCAACAAAATCATGCTCTTGACAAATTATTGAAATTAATTTTCACCATGAGAATAATTGGCAAAAACAAACTCCTTTCTTTCCAAGAAGGTTTTCTAATGTCTGTAAATAGCCTTCAAGGTCTATTTAAGGATTTAAAATCAAAAGGCTATATTCGCATAATGGACGCTAAGTGTAACCAGTACATAATTGAGAGCTTCTTTTCCCAGATTTGAGGACTTGGTCGCTTTTATGATCATCCTCTCCCTACCATTGTATCGCAGCGAATTAAATCATTAATTTTTAAGCCGGAAGGTGAAGTGGTAAACAGCAAAGACTTTCCAGATGAAAAAAATGCCCAATCTCTTGAGGTGCCTCAAAACTTCATACTTGATAATGACTAAGATTGCCAAGCAATGTCCAATAAAAATGGAGAAGCTGGTCTAAAAATTGTAATGTTGATGAGGATGATGATGATGATGATGATGATGATGATGATGATGATTATTTCACTTCAGCTGTCAATGAACGTCTTGAACATTTTCAAAATGAAAAGAATGCAAACATGCCTGTCGAAGTAGTTAGAAAGAAGACCAAGCTTCTAGTAATGATAGCTGGCTATGTAGAAAAAGTACCCCCAGAAAGCCAGTATGTATGGAATCCAAACTGTGAACATTTATCCTTCAGCTAGGAATTGGCTAGAGGCAATTTCAAGAGGGTACGTAATGAAACCCACAGGTGAGTGCATTAATTCTATTATTAAAATAGAAAATGAATTTAGTGCCTTCCATGGAAACTACGTTAAGAAATGTCCAGGAGTTTTTAAGTTGTTAAAGGAAAAAATTAAGAAAAGATATTCTGATCTTGAAGATTTTGTTGTTTTATGTTTTGTTAGATCCAAAACGTTCATAAGGATGAAAAACATAAACTTAGGCACATGAATTCTTAAGAGGATTAAATGAACTCCTAATGAACAAAGTAAAAGTGAAAAAAATTCGGAAAGTTGTTGGATAGTCAGATTTTAAAGTAATGTAAAACAACCAAGTAAAAAATCTAGATGTAAATAATTTGTATTGTTTATAATGTAAATATGTATACAGTTTTACTACCATCATAATAATTAGGAGTATTCATTGGGTGTTTTTAAATATTGATCTTTTGATCGCATTTTCTGACTACGAGGATTTTCTCCGTACCACGAGTCTATATGGCCTAAGCCTGTGGAATCCTCTTGACGTTTCTTCAGGGGCTTTTTACCAACATTCCACCGGTCAATACACATTTATAAATAATTACTTATACATAAATATAATATTTGGTGTTTACAACTGCCAAAACAATGGTAAAGAGCATCCCATGCGATTATTCACGTTTCTTTAATTTTAACAACTAGTTTTAGAAATAAAACTGCATATGAAATTGTTCTAAAATTGCTGGATGGATAGAAAATATGAAAACCAAACCGTAAATACTTTATTTGCGAGAGGAAAGGTCATTTAGTACTGGGAAAGCTACAGTAATAGTTACTGTTAAGCAAAGTGTTATTATATTACTTGTATTGTTCTGAAAAATCTCTATATATGAAATAAGAGTTTTGTCTGTACATTTCTCAGAATTTAAAAAAGGATGGTATTTCTGTATCAGTCATGTCCACAGTAACAAGGAAATGCACTTTTTAATTTTCCATCATGTCTGTCTGTCTGTCTGTCTGTCCACATATCACGAGAAAACGGCTGTAGATAATTTAATGGAAATCAGTGTGCAAAGTTGGGGAATAAGTCTCTACAATGTAGGCTATAAATAATTGTATTCACGCTGAGAAAAATCGTAGTACCCCCTGTGGGTGGGGGACGCATACGAAGAACACACCCACGGTATCCCCTGCCTGTTATAAGAGGCAATTAAAAGGGGCGACCAAGGGATGATCAAATTAGAACCATGAGACTACTTGTAATTAGTACCATCACGCAGGACACACCATAGGTTGCTCTTACTTGCGCGTAGTACCACTATGTTAGGTACAAAATAGGTTTGTGATTAGTAGTGACAGCGTGTGGCTCAGGATGCATTTTACAGTACCTGCGATTCGTACCGCTATATGAGCAACACCATGGGATGAGTGACACCACGGTTCTGCCTTGCCTATGCTTAGTACCCACTATGTGAGGAACACCACGGGATAGTGCGGGTCCCTGTGGTTAGTCCACTCGTGAGGAACGCCATAGGTTTGCGTTGCCTGTAAATAGCACTGCAGTGTGCGAAAACCATAGGTCTGTGTTACATGTGCGAATTTCTTTCCCTGTGAGTAGTAACATAATGTGTGGAATACGGCGATTCTACGCTACTTTCGATTAGTACCGCAACATGACAAATACCATTGTTCTGTTTTCCTAGTGATAACTACCATTATGAGGGGCCAATGACTTGGATTTTGGACCTGTTTCGACTACAAGCATCATCGATTGAGTATTGTGCTTTAGAAGCTGTCCCTTGGTCAATAATACTATTGTTTAAAGCTAATTTCTGGGAGTATGGGGCATTGCGGGTCGGATCCACTGATTGTTTTAACTTCATATGCATTCATTCTTCGTCCTCACGTTCTCGAATTCTGGTCAGTGGAGGATTATAGATTTTTAAATTGTCATAACATTTAGTCTCATTTAGTATCATTAGGGAGAGATGACCTACATGTTAGGCCCCTTTAAACAACAAGCATCATCATCACCACCATCAAAAATGGTAGTTTAGAGGAAGGCCTAAAATTTAATTATCAAATATTGTTTTTAGTGGTCCTATCTTAATGAAAATCGGTATGCAAAGTTGGGAATACGTTGCTATAACCTCGGGCATAAATAATTTTCTTCACGCTGAGTGAAATGGTAGTTTAGGGGAAGGCCTATAATTTAATTTTCAAATATCTTTTATTAGTGGTCGTATCGATAAATACTACATAACTAAAGTTATATAGTAGGCCTATTAAATTTCATATCATTTATGTCTTGTACATTATTACCGTACCGGCTTTGATCACAGAGTTATTCATGAATTTGGATTTTTGTTACTTAAGTCCTTATCAGTGCCAAATCACGAGAAAATAGGTAAACAGAATTTAATGAAAATCGGTATGTAAAGCTGGAGAATACGGAACTACAGACTACGCTAGGAATAATTTTATAATATTCCCTAATATCGTGGAGTCGAAAGAATACTAAATGTTAAGGGCTACAATATAGAAAGCTCTTAAAATTTGATCAACAATAACATTACATTGACCATTGTTTGTTGTGATGTGCTTTGAGTCTTCTGTGGCACTCATCTTCGATAGATAGGATTTCTGCTGCATTCAGAGAATTTTTAAAAAAGTTTGCTTTTCGTTGCACCGAAACAGATAGGTCTTCTGATGACGATGGGATATGGAAGGGCTAGGAGTGTGAAGGAATTGGCCTTGGCCTTAATTAAGGTACAGACCCAGCCTTTGCCTGGTGTGAAAATGGGAAACCATGGAATACCATCTTCAGGACTGTTGACAGTGGGGTTCGAATCCACTATCTCCCGGATGCAAGCTCACAGCTGCGTGCCCATAACCACATGGCCACCTCGCCCGGTCGTACCGTGTAACATCCTGCCCGAATATTGTCGGGAAGTAGCTGGGGAGTTAGATGACTTTCTTCTTTAGCATGCTATTCCTCTGCTTAATAAATTTTCTGATACTACTGGTATATAACATACTGGTTCATCATACCATTTGAGCTATTCAGTCCTTGCTCTGAGGCACTGACTGGAATGAGCAGTGTGCACATTTAACGGAATAATGCCAGAGGAGTGTTCGGCTGTCTGCGGCCTGGTCGTTCCAGCTCTGGAACTTTGGACTGTTAGATTGGCACTGTAGTATTGTTCATTAAAAGTGAGAAAATGTGCAGTTTTTCATTTGATTGAGTATTTTATATGAAAACTTTGCTTTTAATTGCTACATTCGTCCTGACTTTTTTGTGATGACCTGTGTTGACTTCAGTTAGGAAAACCACAAAATTGGTCTTTCTGAGAATCCCATTGCGAAGCATGGGTACATCAGCTAATACTGAAATAAATTAAAACATATTTATCTACACATAACTGGCAATTATATTTGACAAAATTGAAAATTATTAAGCGATGGTGAAATAAAAACAAGCAATTCATTAACAGAAATGCACAATTACAATGGTTCGTGTTCACTGCAAGCCCAGCATTGGGGGCCAGATGACGTCACCAGTCAAAGCAAGCCTGCGTGTGACCTGTACAGTGTAGTCTACTAACAGTGGTGCTAACCTTTATGCTGGCGAAGATTCTTAACTACAAAACACAGACATATAGCATGACTGATGCATGCTTGCAATGAGCGGGTCGGACACGAAAGTATTCACCTATTTGTGCAACGTCAAGAGCTGCAGTAGGTGTATGCTACGGAGGCGGACATTTCTTGACTACGAAACACAGATGTACCGCATGACTTACACGTGTGTTTTCATTGTGTGGGTCGTACAGACTAAATTATTCACAAATTTGTGCGATGTCATCAGAGCTGCAATAACACTTGTACGCGCTTTGAAGTGGAATCCTTCTTCTCTGACAAATTTCATCGAGGAATCTTATATGCGAGATACTTTAATTTTCTTCATCTCGAAAAGCCAGGGGGCGTCTAACACAACAGTAAATACGGTAGTACAGGATAGGGTAGCATGGAGAGCTGCATCAAACCAGTCTATGGAATGATTACTCAAACAACATCAGTCACCTAGACTGCCTTCCTTGCAGCTTACAAAATGCTGCTACCCCCCCTTTTAGATGAACCGTTCACAAGTCTGGTCTCGACAAATACCCATTCGATATGGTTGCACCTATGGCTTGGCTATTTGCTTTATTGGGATGAGCAAACCTCCCTACTGCGTCAAGGTCACGTGGTTCACAGGGGAGGATAATCCATTAAAATATATATCGTATTGCTAAATTACACTTCTCATTACTAATCCAAATTACAGCTGTAATCAGATCACATTTTGCACAATATTGATGTACAAAAATGTTAATACCACCACTTTCCTACTCAGAATCATAGTCAGATTGTCCAGCAAATACCAAAGTACCTGCAACAGATGTATTTTTCCTCATATTAAGGCAGAAATTGCAGTATACAGGGGAACATAAACTAGAATAGTATTTTGGTGTTGGTCCACCTTTTATTCTCCTCAGCAGTTGCTGATGACACACACATCTCTCTCTCTCTCTAAATTATTTTTGTTTAACCATTTGATCTTTTTTCAGTTGACATCCACTTTTCGATTGGTGACAGAGTTCTTGAGACTTTGTATATTTTTGAAATTATTTTGTCATTTCATGTACCACAAAAGGAGTTTCATCCTCGTTTCCTCTAATAACGTTCGTCCAATGATGGAAGTACGATTTTTTTATTACTAGGCCGATACTAAAACTTACATAGAATCATTGAATCTGTCTGCTCAAAAGATGTTTTTTAATGCTTCTCAACATTGAATTCTATCAAAGTTATAATAGCAGCCAAAATGATGCCATAAAATTATTTCTACTTTAGTCTAAAATTATTTCTGCTTTGGTCACTTCATGCCATTATCTCTTTGTTTGGTTCTTTTTGTTTTAAGAAACAAAATACAGAGGAAGCTATTTCTGTTGGACCCGTTGATGCTTCTCGCATTCATTACATACTTGCGCCCATTTTCTTTAGAGTCGTGGATACCTACACAATATGTCCGTAGCTGACATTTATACTATATAATACACTATGGCTGTCATAAATAATGATCTTATCAGATTTTGTTGTTCTTAGTGTCCATGGATGTACTGTTCTGTGGTGTAGATGACACACTTCTTCATTACCATTCTGAACTTCTGGAGGGGCAGGATTAATTTTACATTTTAGTAAAATGCAGGAGTTAGAAGTGTCATTCAAGGGGTGGTGAAAACCTATGATACAACATTTTGAATACATCTCTAAACTTTGACACAAAGATATCACTTTCATCGGTAAAGCATTGTCTTTTGTAAAGTCTAAATAGTTTGGATTGACTAAGACCTGGAGCCAGATACCACTTGGATGGACTAAGATCTGCAGCCAGGTACACCTTATTAGGATTTTTCGCCTGTCTATAATGTGACTGATAGGTAAGGAACTTTGATACAAAATCTGTCAAGTTAGTTAGATTATTGTTTGAAGTTTTGTTTGCAGGCTCATGTCTGTCATATCAAGCCAAGCTACACCTTCACTAGAATTGTTAAGGGCTCTATCAATTTTGTCACTTAATGATCTTGAAATATGGTATTCTCGTATAATTTCATACATACTCTTAAATCATTTCCTGCTCTACTTTTCATCTATACAGCCTTCTTGAGATGCCATCCACATAAGACTTTCTCTAACTGGAGTTACGGAACCAACTATAAAAGCAGACGGTTCATTCCATGAACTTAGTATCTTGTAAAGAGAGTCTTTGCTGACTGTATTCTAGAACTGCATTTTATTAGGCAATTGCAGTCCATAAAGCAGCAGGTGTTGGCTAGTACTTTTAATCCATGCCTTTTAAAATTTCCCACCTGACAATCTGGCCTTCTTAGCTTCCCTTTTCCACTTCGTTTTATCCTTTCGTTTCCTCTTTTTGCTTCATACCCTTGCATTTGTCGAGTCCTTGTTGATTTGGGTTTTAATTACTTCTAGTCTAATTACTAGTTGTCTATGTAAGGATACTTTCACTTCATTATATTGCTGATGCTGTGTGGTTCTTGTGTGGACATTAAATTCCTATCCTTAAGGCTATTGTCGTCAACATCTTGCTCGTCTTCAGTCTGAAATTATAATGAATAAATTGGAATCGCATTTAATAAGGAGAAACGGGAGCAAATGGGTCTACGACCAGAAATTGAACCAGGAGCCTCTCACAGCACAGATGGGCATGCTATCATACAGTATATACTGATTATTACCAGTTGGCTACCAAATAATTCAGTGTCTCCCAGAGCCACATTTTCAGCTGAATAACTTTTATTGACATACTAGATTACACTAGCCCGCCAAAAAAAAAAACCACTAGTGTGGTACAAACTAAAATATGTGGGTTTTATTAATTTCACAACGCTGAATTCAAAAATTAATTTTGTTTCATCATGTCTGGTTAAATGACAATTGTACAAAACGTTTTGTCGTTACATAAAATTTTCGATACTTAGTATTGATTGAATTACGCATGCGAAGTACAGATAAAATATGCAAATTAAACAAGTTAGCGCGTGAAGGAAATTATATATAAATTGAAAACTTACTCGCCTTCCCTCGGTCATATTTTTCCTTTTTCTGTAGAATTTGAGTGTTTTTGAAGTTCAAGAGTGCTCTCTGGAAGAGTAGTCGCATGCAGTCGACCAACATTAATCAGCCATCATATTTACATCTTAACATCCCTGGTAGCACCGTTCGGCATCTTTGAGATTTTGGTGGAACCCGTCCCCTTGGTCTCCACTTACCGCTTCTAAATTTGGAGGGAAATAGTCCAGATGTGATGCTAGAAAATGTAGCTTTAGACTCATATTACAAGAGAGTTCGTTAAACTTGTCCATGTTCCTTACAGTTTCTTTGTATAGAGCGTCCTTGATGTAGCCAAAGAATTTTGTCACTACTTAGAATGCGTTTCGTGCATCTTCCTCAATTTTGGTCAGCGTTTCTGTGAAATTTTGGTCTTATCAGTTTACAAATCTGTGGTCCATCAAATACTCCTCCTTTGATTTTTTTGCATCTGATAATGTAGAAAACTTCATGCATAAATATTTGAAGCATGGGCTATTTTTGTCTAATGCCTTAACATGCAATTTCATCATTCCCAATTTGATTTGCAAGAGTGGAAGTAAAATTTTTTCATGGGCAACAAGACTTACATTCAAGACAGATTGAAGTTACTCCCTCTTAGTCCCAGTGTTTATTCTGTGCCCTACTATACCATTTGCATAGGAAACGGGGAAATTTTGTGTAGCCTTTTTGTTGTCCCAGCAGCAATCCAGTGACCTTCAAATCACCACAAATTTGCCTCTCATGCACATGATATTTAATTCTTTCAAGCACCAACTTTAATGTCTCTTAATGTTTCAGACAGCTTTGTAGAGTGTGCAAGTGGCATGGAAGCTGTTATGAAGCAGAACAGCCTTAAAGTTTCGGAAGAGTCAATAAAAAGGCACCAGTTGCTAGGATCATATACTTTCTCTCCCAATTGATGCAGAAGATTTGGAACATCTGCACAAAATACAAGTTAATCTTCATGTGTATAATATTTTTGAAATTCTTTCTCACAATTCCTATACCAGGAAAATGTAACCCCAGATGCCAGCATATTCCTTTCACATAGTTTTGAGCCAAGTAATTAACTCTTTTCTGTGGTTAACACTAAATCCCCTGTCAAGTCATTCAATTCGGATTGTGTAAATTCGTTTTTGGTGTGTCTTATTGATGTCAAAAACATATCAGATGTACGGCTTTTCAGGTGTTTGCTCCATTAATCAGCGTTTCTTCTTAGGTCTGACACTAGACTCATCAGTGGGATGTGTCAGACACTACCCACTGACGCTGGGGTGTATGCAGGTGAACTTATCAGGAGCCGTAGCATTATTGCTAGGTGGGCAATGGTTCCATTGTGGAGATTTATCTCCCATATGCAGTTATCAGACTGTGCCTCTTATAAGGGCTTCTGATAAGTTCACCTGCATACACCCCAGCGTCAGTGGGTAGGGTCTGACACATCCCACTCTGATGAGTCTAGTGTCAGACCTAAGACGAAACGCTGGTTAATAGAGCAAACGCCTGAAAAGCCTTACATCTGATATGTTTTTGACATTTTTGACATGCTCTATTGGTGAAACATATCTAATTCCCTCCATGGGAATTTAGAATTTTCCATTCGTGTCTTATTGATGTGGTTCAAAATAAATTTCTTCAGCGTCCGATTGCAAGGACATGCTTTCCGTTTTCGGACATTTTCAGACTCGGGGCATCGGTTTCCATAAATAAAATGTATTTTCTATTGTACTGCAAAATCATGTTCGCTAGTGTTACCAGTGTCAACTGCCCTTGTGTATCAGTGGTAGAGCGTCAGCCTCTGGAGCCCAAGATAGCAGTTTCAACATAATAATAATAATAATAATAATAATAATAATAATAATAATAATAATAATAATAATAATAATAATAATAATAATTTTTATCAGTATTAGCTCAATTATGATTTCTTTTGAGGTTACAAAACATAATTCTTTGTAAAACATGGAAAATTTTGTACAGTGTGTATCTCTTAACTGAGGTGAACCTAAAGGACAATTGTTTAATTTTATGCTTTTTAAACTCAATCTCCTAAAAATGCTACTTCTGATTTTCCTGTCTTCATAAAATTATACAAGTTAGTAATTTTTATTGTTTTTCTGTTTTACAGTGTAACAGAACCTGTCCAATTTGCCGTGGTGATGCCTCCGAATATTTCAACCATTTAGAATGAAATTTAGTCAGGACGTTCCAGAGTGCCATCCTGTGCTACTATGATTTCATTTATATCTTGTAGGAAGGAATTTATTGCAAATGTGTGACATGATGTACAGTATGTGATTGTTATACCTACATATGAAGTTCCTTGTAGATTTCATTGTTGATGGATGTATTCTGTGTTAGTGTACAAACCTTAATTTACCTCATGTAATGGTCTGTCAGGATTTGATATGGACCAGTTTACAAGAAGCTATTATTCTTGTTAATTCCTCAGCATCAGATTGTACATTCTGAAATAAGTGTGATTGCAAATGTTTTACTTCATGTGGAAGTAATACACTTCTTTTGCATCTAAAAGGCAACTATGAAATTTATCTGATAATTCATCTAGAAACTTAAAACTAGAAGTATACGTAAGCTGTATTTTTATTGTGTATACATAACAAAGAAATACACACACTATAATTGCATCTTGACTTTTAATAATACAATATTTACATGGAAAGTTTTAAGACTGAGGCTGTACTTGTAATGAAAATTAGAGATACTTGGTCAGCAGGTGGTATTGGCACCCTGTAATATTGAATTGGCCCTCGGCTTTGATCCCATGCAGTTTTGCCTGGACGGCACTAAGTAACTTGGGTATCTGCGCTGCGGTGGTGGTGTTGTCTGTGTGGTGATAGAACGTGGATGTGAAAATTGAGTAGCGTAAAATTTTGTGTAAAGCTAGGAAAGACAGCCATGGAAACCTCGAACCTTATCCAGCATCCTCTCTGCCATTCACAAAACTCGTGTCACTGAAACACTCCTGCCCATGATAACGGCTGCTCACCATAAAGCCACTCAGACAACAATGCCGCTGCAGCACACACACTAGTATACTGTCGTCCTGCCACCTAGCAGAATTATGTTGTATCCAATGCTAAAGGATCAGTTTGAGGTTACAGGGTACTGCACCGCCTTCCCCCAAAATATCTCCGGTCATTTCTAACTCTCCTTACAATTACAGCTCGTCTTGAAACTTTCAAGATGGTTATAATTTGAGGTTCAGCTTTTTCTGTAATGGAAAATTGCCTTTGTTTCATGAATTTATGTTAGTGATGGTTTGCACTTGATATAGATAAGAGAAAAATTAGTTCGTGGTCACTGTTCCCTTATTTTAGAGAAAATTAAGAGATAAAAGTTTTTTTTTTTTTTTTTCTTTCAGTTTCCTTCATTTTTTTCCTTACCTTGCACCTATTTTTTGGTCTTGCTGCAAATTTATGGCAAATTAGCCTTACAATTCTTTGCAGTAGTTGCAGGTGTAAGACTGTTGTTTATTGGATAGATGAAAACCATCCAGCAACCATAGTCTTCACTTCACCATGCTTTCATGTTTAAGAAGTAGTAATTATTAATGTTGACCTCTACAAATTATAAGTAACACTTTTATATATCTAAATTTGAAACTGCATTTTGTGGAGACCACTTAAGGTTATCTGTAGTGGTCTGAAAATGTTATTTTATGTTCTATATTAAAGTTAAATTTCAACTAATTAGCATGACCAAGTTGGACAAACAAAATGATATGTTGGAATGATATCATAGTTAACTAATTGGTATCCTGTTGAATTTTAAATATAGTTCCATAAATATTGTCTTCTCTAGTTATTAACATTGTCCATTTATTATTAGTGAAAATTTACAATAAATGAAATCACATTTATCAACTTGAGGATGACATTCTCTTTAAGTGCCTTTTTAAATTTATTTTTTAATATATAGTTTATTTTATTGAATCGGAGACTTTTATATCCATGGCATGCAGTTCTGCTCGATCTGTTTTTTAACTAGTAATGAGGATAACTTTGGTGTAGTGGAATATTGAACATCTGTTGTTACATTTGTGCTCATTAACCGGGTAGAGAAAAAGTCATTATTTTTTAATAATTGTGATATAAGATAATCTGACCAATTGCTCTATTATTTGAATAAGTCTGTATCTTGCTACTCTTAATGTTCTTTCTTTTTCCCCTTCCGTAAAACTGTAGTTCTTCCTTGTCATCTTGTGTATGTTGTTCTAGGCTATTGAAAGAAATACTTCAGTTCATCCAATACTGGTGATGGCTTTTCCTTTTGAACTTGATGCATATTTACAACATACCTAGTGCCAGCTTTCATAGACCTCTTTTTGCGTCAATTTGCAGTAAATTTCTGTCTTAATGATCATGAATTGCCTTGGGCAGGTCATTTAACCTTGCTTGGTTTTCACTTAACCTGGTGTTTAGCAGGACGCAGATTTTGAATTGTCCAGTTGAGACAATACGCGACACTCAGCGAGATATCGAGGGACAGCTGTTAGAGCTCTCTCTAGTGGATTGACCTGAGAACTACTGATTCTGCCATAAGAGCACTTGTATTTGTGTGTGAAGTTTTTGGTGTTAGGCGTTTTCAGTGAGTTGACATAATTAAATAGTAGCGTGTGTCATTCCTTGATACCTCCTCTCAACATGAGGGGAAAGGTATGTGCTGTGTTTGGCTGCATTAACTATGAAGTAGAGAAGAATGCACTGACTGACAAGAAAATGTAAGTAATATTGTGTTTGCATATATATTCTTCCAGTGACAGAGATTTTTGTAGTAATTCATAATCTTCTGACCTGCTTGACCCATATTTTAACTGCCTTAAAATATAATACACATATTTTATTGTATAGTGCAGCAGTTAACCTTCAGTACCGATGTGTTGTTGTAGGTGTGATCTGTGGGTTTGATTTAATTCAGGAAAATACATATGCATATGAGTGTGGCTGGTTGTGTTCCAAGTTACCCCATTTGGAATGCTGTAATTCATTGTCAAGCACTGAAGAAAATATGGGTGATTTAAGAAATGTACATATTTTGTTGAAACAATATGATGCAAATTTGCTTTACGCTAATATAATGGCATTATGGCAAGTATTGCTTGTAGGGAAATTTTGAGTGTTTTTGAGGCTAAATTTATAGATTTTTTCTATTAGTAGGCTTCAACTTAAAAGGAAAATTGTCCAGCTCTTAAATGTAAATTCCTTGAATCGTGTGTAAGGAATATGCAGATATTCTTATTGACAAGTGTTTTAATATGATACAATGCTTTTAAATGAGAAAAAAGGAAAACTAGCCGTGAACGTTCAGGCGGGAATTCTAAAGCTAAAAATGTAATGCATAAATGAAAGATCAAGCCCTTTTACAGCAGTCCATTTCACATTTTGATTATATGTCTAATTTCAGTCTTTAAATAATAACCTGTTAAATAATTCATTTATCCAGAACTGCTTTAGCAACTGTGAAGTTAATATCTTAGTAACACTTTCTTTCTAGACATAATTTATTTATCCATTTCCGTATATACATTTCCATTGATATTTGAATTTAGCGCGAATTTTCAGGTCAAGCCACTAGGAGCGGCACTTACGACTTGTCTCCCATTTTAACAAGGCTAAATCTGGAAGGGTCGCGTATTGTCTCTACTGTATTTGGTTACATCACTTCTCCTGTTGGATATATGCGACTACTAGCCTACTTCAAGAGCAATTATGGGAACTAACATGTTTATGCCAATATTGTGGCCCATATTTCAGAAATTGTGAATCCTTCAAGAAATATGCAATATTCTTTACGTTGATACATAAATACTGACATGGCCGTTTTGGTTTTCACTGTTTACTCCAATTAGGCAGGAATAACATGTTACTTATTTCCCAAGGATAATAATCCATTATTACAGAATTAATGGCTACCCCTTAAATATCAGCTCATTACATTTTTTTTCTTTGAAGAGAGAGTGGATTTTTTTATATTCTGCCAGTGTGATGTGTTCATGTAAATTTTGGGATTATGATTGTGTAGGTGCTTTAGAGTTTCACTTAAGTTAATATCTCTGCATTTACTTGAGTGATGTGAAAATTCTGTAGCATGGCGGGGTAACATTACTCAGTGTATGTCGTTAAGATCTATAGAGTAGATATACCCAGTACTTGTAGACATCGGAGTCAAGATTATCCAGGTATGTCTGATATTCATTTGAATAGATTTGAAAGAGATTTCTTAATTGTGAGACTCTGTTGCTTCAATTTCTTCAAATTTTGACCTTTCCTGAAGGATTTTCCCCTTCCATATAAACAATAATCTGATTAATTTTATCAGGTGCCCTTGTGGCATTTCGTATGTTTTATATATTTTTCATATTCATGCATTTTTTTCTTGCCCCAGATGTTCACTTTAATATTGGTGATGGTGTAGGTACACAAGGGTTATTGAAAAACAAAAAATTGCATTCATAGAAATATTAGTGAAAAGGTTTTTGCAATCACATCTATTTCACTATTTCAGTTATCATTACAGAGCAGTGTAACATGTTTTTCTGGCATAACATTCCTAGTCTGTTATTTGGCAGTTGGATATATTGTGGTTCTTGCTCTGAAGGATGTTAAGTCAGGGTAAAGAAGAGAGCTTTCATCATTTAAAGAGACCACAAATTTGTGGCCACATTTACATTTTGACATTTCATTTTTACTAATTTAGTGATGCCGTAGTATTTCTACTGTAATTTCATTTAAAATATGCTTGTTATTGTGCAGTGTGTACGCACATATATCTGCTATATTTTGTCCTTTATATGGAAGGAAGCTGAGAATCTCTGCGCTGTTGTTTGTGTGTGTGTGTGTGTGATGAAAATTTTTAGGTATTTATATTATCCAATTTTATTCTATTTGCTGATAGATTGCACTGTCTGGGATGTACTTTACTCTCACACATGGAATATTCTTTCTATACAGGCATTCCGATTTAATGCTACATGTGGAGAACGTAGTCAGTCTGAGTAAAATCTAAGTTATCACTTGTGCTTGTTTTGCAGTTTATTAAAAGCACAAATTACTTATAACAAAAATAATATAACTTCAGAGTCCTGTCTGAGAATGGAGTATAAGTTGATACCATAAAAAATGTCAAAGTAAAACCTGAAGATAATGGCTGTGTCAAATGAAATAGTCTATTTTTATGGTAACAATTTGAAGACAGAATGAAGTTTACTTAGCATTTCTGTAAATCTGGACATCCAAGCATGTAATGTTTTTCCCCTTTATCCACAACACTCAACAAGCCAAGATGTATTGCTGTTAATATATTTCAAATTAATGTGAAATATACTGTTGTAGACAATGCATCTTCCATTCATCCAGAAAGGCATTTTCGTTATGATTGGAAATTGTGTATTTGCATCCTGTAGATGTAAGTTTCTTACTTCGTTGAATGGTCTTTAGTGTATTATGTATTTTATTGTACATATTGCATGTGCATTCAGGAGTTTTGAAAACTATCAATATAAGCATCATTGTTTGAGAGATTTCATATCATGGATAATTGGAAATACATTGTAATTATATACCTCATTGTTGAGCTGGCATGTTTAAGTTAAAACTTTTAATTGGATGAATGAAATGAATTTATATGTTGTATCTTTAATATAAAGAGGTCCATGCCCTCAAGCTACTTATGCTCATGCCTTTTTCCTCCTGTTTGCTATTTTGTGTCTTTGTATTTAGTAGTAGTTTCATTTACCTTTGAAGGAGAAAATCATAAGCCGTCAGAATTTTAATGTTTCATATTATTTGATCATTTATCTTGCCTTTCCTTTATTTAGTAAAATTAGGGTGTATTTATTTTGGAAAATATACTGATCTAATCTGACTGAGTGATGGCCAAGTCATGCTTAGGTATGTCAGAGAGACCCCTTTCTTGGGTTTAATTTCCAGAGATGGGTATATACATTGTGTGTTTCTTTAAATTTACTTTACTAATGTTCAATACTGGTGTGCAACACTTCAGAATGAAATAAGTTTCCATCTGTTGCATCTCTCAGGAATCGTTTGTGTGGGAAAATTATTGTTTAAAGGAAAACTCTAAGAAACAAAATGTGGAGGAAATGGTGCAGATAGAATAATGAATGCAGTAGGCTGCAGTGATACTTTGTTCAGATATGGTTATAAGACCGTTACGTGTTTGTGGTGTACTGGCGTAGTAAACATTTCTAGTATGAAACTGATTATGCTATGTGAACAGGAATACATATAGTTTATAAGACATATACAATTGCCACACATGTTATTAGTAAACTTACCTAACTAACAAGAATATATTTATTACAATGCCAACTACTGTTGCAAAATAAGTTCATGCCATTTTCATGCCCTTTGAACAAGCCTTTTCTTCACAGCTATCTGAAACAAATTGTTGGGTGTTCCACAGTAATCTATAACACAAAACTGTTAATCTTACTCCATGAAGAAATTATAGTTGTCCTCATTTCTTTGAAATGACCGGGCAAGTTGGCCGTGCAGTTAGTCACCCAGCTGTGAGCTTGCATCTGGGAGATGGTGGGTTCGATTCTCACTGTCGGCAGGCTTGAAGATGGTTTTCCGTGGTTTCCAATTTTCACACCAGGCAAATGCTGGGACTGTACCTTCATTAAGGCCATGGCTGCTTCCTTCCCACTCCTAGGCCTTCCCTATACCGTAGTCGCCATAAAAACTATCTGCGTCGGTGCGACGTAAAGCAAATGGCGAAAAAAAAGTAAAAAGTTCTTTGAAATGATCATACTGTGCAGTCCTGCAAAGGATTCCTAACAAGTTTTCAATAGGTTTAAGGTCTGGAAAAATAGCTGGCCACTCTGGCATGATAGATTAATGCTTTGTCTTGCAGGAATGCTAAGGTCTAGTCCAATCTCTTCTGCAGCTTATAAAAAGTAGTCTTTAGGAGTTTTTCTAAGTCAGTGGCTTTAATATAGCCGAGGGAAAGAAAAACCTATTTTTCCTCAATAACCAAATCTGACCCATACCATCAGAGACATACCCCCCTTGCTGTCCCTTGCAAAATATCTGCTCCTCTTTCTTGAGGTCATGCCAGTAGTATGACCAGACATCGTGAGCATCTAAAGTGAATTTATTTTCATCACTGAAGATAGCACATTTCAATTCTTTCCACCAAGTCACATGCTCTCTAGCACACTTAATTCTGTTCTCCTTATATGTTACCATCATATGGGGTGCTTGTACTTCGAAACGCTGCTCTGACTGACCATCCTCGATATTGTGGACTTCTGAACACCAATAGTGGGATCTTGCTAGAGTAGTCCCAGCAATGTTTGTCCAACACTAAGCTTCCTAATAACTTGGCCTTTTTTTGTCTAGGTGTCGGCTTTTGTGATCTCAAAGCAACTTTTCTGTTTCCTTCTCTCTTTATTCCATAATTTTCTTAACTTCAGGAAATAGTTTGCCACAGTAGATGATCTGACACTTTTCCTTAACATTTCCTGGAGAAATCTCTTTTTTTATAGGCTGTAATCAGTCTTTGCTAAAAGTAGGACAATTGTGACTTTTGACTCATTTAACTAAGACCTATAACCTCCATACTGTCCCCGTACAAGGTCAGCGGCGAGCTACACACACCTTAGGAGTGCTCGGTAGGGACTGGCATGAAGTAACTACAGTAGACTCAAGTGAAAGGGAAAATAACGATAGGTTGGGCAATGAAAATGGTGACATAAATAGGAAATTTTGTCTTGATTTATTCTGAATAAAAATGAAAAAAATGCCATCCTGGCTAACTATGATAATGTGAACGATTGCTACATTAATTTGCATTTTAATTAAGCTCTTGAGGTAACATAAAAATAGTTCAAACAAATGGGATGGTACAGGCAATTTTCATTCTAACCATTCTAACTGAATTGAATTGTGACAATAATTTTGTTCTTGCAGAGTCTGAATAATTAAATTAATTATTTCTTGAGGAACTAGGCTGTACATTTCTTCTTAATGACCAAAATTAATCAACGCTGGAACATAGACAACAATGTAGATCATAATCTCTGCACATTGGAACACAAATCTGTCCACATGGCACACACGTCTGAAATAAATCACTTTTTCTAATTTAGTCTCCAACAACTACAATTGTACCACATTTCTACAATTCAACTACCAAGAATAATGTATGGAAGAAATATACTACAGTATTTACAAATCGTGAAATCACTACTCATACAATCAGTTCACTCTGTAAGTGGCAGGTACAACTGATGAACATGAAATTTTACACATGGTCCTGGGTTCGAGCGATTATGAATTGAGTTTAGTTTTAAATTGAACTAACACATATTCTTATTTATTAATGTGGAAGAATCTGTGCCATAATCCAAATAATTCTTGGTAAACAGCCTACAAATACACTCTTATTTCACATCAGGATAATTTCATTCTCACAATGATAAATTCTATATTCAGGAGTATAACTGTAAGGCTGTAAGGAGAGACTGCTAATGTGACCACGATCACGTATACACTGCTATTTATATCACCTCTGACATTCAAATGTCGCATATGCAGCTAATATATCACATCGCTAAACATGCGTCAGAATTCAGTTATCTGAGGACTAATTATAACACACATTAAATAATCAGTTAATCCAAGAAGTCCACTCAACAAGAGGCACAATATCAATTACTGTAATCCATTACAGCATCTCACAGAAAACACGTGGTCAGAAATAACCCCAAGTATCACACTCATGAAATAAACCTTAATTTGTTGACATAGATATCGAAGATTCATTGTCATACACTTTTATTAAAGCACTCCAAAATTAACTGATTACCTGATGTCTGAATTAACATCTCAGTGACATTGAGTTCGATCACCATAAGCTCCAAATATTACAGAAATATTACTCGAAAGTGAAAAATATTACCATATTAGATTCAGATTACTCATGTCAGTTCTCAAATAGCATAACATCCCTTAAATGTTTGGACCAAGATAACACATGGTAAACTATCAATGATTCAGCAATGTCATAAGAGCGTAACACGTGGTTAAGAAACCTGCTATTCCACACAACTAAAATATCCATTGTTGGAAATCCACATTTCAATACAATTCATATGGAGAAATAATTAATAGAAGTAGTATAAGGGAATTAAAAGCAAATGATTAACTACAAGACAACACCACAAAGTAAGGAAAAATACTGCATAGAACAGATATCTAGTATAAGATGTAATCTACTTAGCTTAGACTGCAGACTTCATGTAGAATGATGAAGTGTCTTCCTTAATTGATATGTTTAAGGTGGATGCCCCTGCGTTTCTCCTCCATTGGCAACTGTCTGATGATCTAGCGGCCCATAGTAGAATGAATGTTGAATACTGCGGTGAAATCCATCCTCGTATTCTGATTGTAGATGTCCTCTTCACATGGCAGCAGTTCCATAGTAATGAACTGAAACTTGTACAATTAGAAGTAATCCTGGGTGCAGTTTCTTTTCAATATCATTAAATGATACGTACTTTCTCACAAGTGACTTAACAACATTCGACATTTGTTGGTTTAGTAAAGTTATACTTTTAAATAATTGAATCATGAAAGCGAGCCCACTTTTGTAAGCAACTGTTTGATTAAAATGCGAGTAGCTCCAGTCGGGCGTCGAATATGTCTCTCTACTATCTACTGCGACGGCCAAAATCAGAGTGAGAGTTTGTTGAGACGGTCTGCATCAGAATAAGCTTGGCTAAGTAGAGCACATTCTGCTGATTAACGGAAGTACATGTTCAGTTTAGATACTGAATTCTTATATTATCGTTCGATTTATTTAACACTAAATGCACTCGTAAATTGTCCTAACATTAGCCACAAATTATCTTCTAAATGTTGTAACTGAGACATGACTTCATTACCACTTGTGACCTAATTTCACATTGACACATGCACTCTTATTTACTACAGATGGCGCTGTTACCTTTTTTCGATGATAGAATGTTCCACCACCTTTTTCATTTGTTTATCAGGTGAGTCAGCTGTATGGGGTGCATGGTTTTATTATTTTCATTTGTGCTGGGCGGCTGTGTCCCTCGAAAGCGATAAAAAAAATAGCTGCACAAGTAAAACAAATAGACCTTGCTTGTCATGCTCAGTACGTCCCGCCGACAAAAGACAGAGATCAGGTGATACACACTCGAATAAATCAATGAGCTACCTTCTCATAAGAAGCACACTGTCACAATACACGCAAAATGCACATGGTACCTTACACTTTAATTGTAGCCAAGAAAGAATTGGAATAGAAACACTATTCCTAAGAAGGAAAGGGGGTGATATTTTGCAGCAGCAGTTGGTGCAGTAAGTAGGTATATATTGTTACTGAAGTTTATCAATTATAAATAAGATATTTTAGCATTGTCACATTATGTCATGTGTTACTGTTTACTGTGCATACTATGTCAGTAAGAAAACATAGTGGTCTTGCCAATATGCAATGCGTTATGTTTTTTTTCTTTTTCCTTCATTTTAAAAGTTTTGCACACCAGTGTATTGAAAATGATACAAGGACAAGACATTTGTAAAGCAGTGAACTTTACTCTCGCTCGTCCAGTGTTGTTCTGTGATACATAAGTTTTGTATTTTGATTCTGAAACATTTGAAGTTTTGCACGCTGCTCCTAAATATTATCATTCCCGACTTAAACACTCATCATATTCCAACAGATATTGAAGTTGCTGATCTCTTGGTGGGTAATATACCTTCCACTTAATGAGTGCATAATTTGTGCAGGCCTCCTGTCTTTCATGCACTTGTTTATTCATAGATTTGTTCGTAATTGAAAACGCTGTAAAGTAATGTTTCCATGTCCTTCACCCGGTGATTAGGCTGGTGTGTTCTTGTAACGATTGTGAACATTTCAATAATACATCTTTTGTCAGTAAAGTATTTCCGATTTTGTGCAGTTAAACTAAAAAAGCTGTTCTATTTCAACAGAGTTTCTCAGTATTATGAAAGTATCTTGTATGAAGTTTGATCTTGAAGAAATTTTCTGGTAATACACATTTCACCTGCTGAATTTGGAAAAATATGTCAAATGATTATGCATTAAAAAGGATACCCAAACAATTAACTGCTGTTCACATCTAGGCGAGCTTTTTTATTGACTGCACCAAGAATAAAATAAGTGCGAACATTTTTAGATTGAATTTTTTAATTGTTACAGCAGAAGTGGAGTGAAAGCATTCTAATCATGGTGGCTTTATGAAAGAGAGAGAGAGAGAGAGAGAGAGAGAGAGAGAGAGAGAGAGAGAGAGAGAGAGAGAGAGAGAGAGAGAGAGAGAGAGAGAGAGAGAGATAAAGAGAAAAGAAGGCTTGGTACTGGCTGGAAAAATTGAAAATGAACTTGTATTTCTTCTAACTAGGGTCAGTTTTATTATTATTGTTACTATTGCCAGAAGTAGCACAGCATACTGGAAGGTTTTCTTTAACAGGTATTACTGTCTTCGGGAGGTAAAGAATATTGGATAAGGAGAACCTCACCTGAGTTGAAGAGAGAAATAACAAAATTCTGACCCTGAGTTGTTGGACCCATATCAAGAATCTTTAATCATGACCCTTTTGACCCAGGATATGAATGATTGTAAAGAAAATTGTCTTGAATGAAAAAAAACATAGTGGCAATTTTGCTGCATTGAGGTATATTTTGAGATATTCTGTATGAATTCAGTTTTCGAATGCTGATATGGGTCAAATGAAAGTTAGGACAAGAATCATTAGCAAATGCCCGTTACAGAAATAGGTGCAGTATTGAGTTGTAGTTCCTTATGATGCAGATGAGCACAGTACACAAAAATTCAAGAATGCTAAATATCGACAATCATTTTGAAGGCTGATGGCCTCATCATATTGATGCTGAAAGCCTAGATGAAAATAGAATTTGGAAGATGAAAGTTACTGGTTTCAGTTCTCTCATCTGCCGAGTGAGCAGCTTCTACAAGCATTTCATCTGGAAATTGTATTATATATAAGAGGACTATTTCTTACTTTCTTAGTAATCTTGGAACACCTGATTCATAAGTTTCTACATACATTTGATGTGATGTATGATGTAATGCAGGTAGCTCGGTGACAAGTTCAAAAACTAACCATCATCACATGAAAAGTGCTGTATGAATATTTTCAAGATATTAATGACTCCTGAACTTCTGGTTGGAATATTTTCCTCCATGAGAAAGAGATCCTTATATTATCAGAATTCAGATTTTTTTTGGAAGTACTTAGAGGATAATGTGCTCAACTTCAGAATTATGTTAACATTCTGCTGAAGTCTTCAAAAGATATACTGTATTTTCTTGTGCATATCTTGCCATCACGTAAATCATGTACCCTAATTTTTTATGTGGAATTGTGCAAGAAAAATTCTATTAGCTTGTATCTTGCATCGGTTTTTCTTCATGTTTTGGTATAAGTATAGTACGAGGTACAACCTGTTGCATGCCTGCCTGCTGTCAGCTTGGTCAAACTGTCTCCCATAATCTTCCCTTTGTCTTAGTTGCAGCAGTTCTCTGCCTTTGTTTGGTGAAAGGCTGGTAGGTAATTCCAGATCTTACGGTATTCCCTGGCCTAATGAGGTAGAAGGAATGCGACACCATTGACCTGGCTGTTATTTCAGTATACTAGTTCACAGTAAGTGGGAGAGACAAGGTGTAAGATAGTCCATTTTATGACCACTGTAATTTGCTTACCAGTGCAACTTCACGTCTAGGCAAGTTATGGATACGGAAATGAAATTTATAGATTACGAGAATTTGTGTCCGAGATTGATGTATGCTACTGATTAAACAGGAAGTTCTCTTGATAACGCCAAAAAATCAAAAGCTTTCTCGTGGCTAAAAAAATTATTCATATCCAATAAACCGTTTTAGGTATATCTGTAAATTGGGCAGGGAAGCATATTCAGCTACGGATGGAATCCTACAAACTTGCTTTTGTTAGTTCAGACATGTTGCAGAATGTTAAAAAATGTAATCTCTTAAACGATATCGCGAGGCTTTGTTACTTTTAAAGGGTATTTTGGTTCTAATAAATTTATATTTACTAACTTCTTTCATATACCTCGAACCCTGATTTTTAAGGCTGAATTTTTAGGAAAGAAGTGATATACATGAGTAAATGTGGTAATTTGAAAGATTTTATAAATTACAAAGTGATAAATCTACAGCTGTACGTGGTAATGGGGCTCTCTGTATGGAACAAGCTTCAATTTTTAGAACTGAAAATTTGAAATAATGTTCACCTTGAACAATTTTTAATGCATTCACACTCGTATCTAAGTTATTGCCTATAGTGTGTGACCATGCTGTGGACCGTATCTGAGTTAGCCCGGATAAGTGCAACCTTGAATTGGAGCCGTTCCTACGCAGCTGGGATCTATTTTGGTCACAAATATGTGCGAGAGAGATGAAGGTAATACTCTTATGAATGCTTTTACTCGCCAGAAACCACATGGTCCTGGCAATTTTCCCTCCCAATGCACCTTTTTTTGGTTTTTTTGTTTGTTTGTTTTGTTTCTGAAGGTAGCCTAGCGCTGGCCCAACTAGCTGCGTAGTCTGTTTGCGATTCCACAACTGTGTGTATAATCGCATTCTGAAGTGTAACCATGACGTGTAGGGACAATGTAAGTGTTTACGAAATTGCCGACATCCTTTTCAATGAAGACTGAGTTGATGAACTGATTCCTGAACTAAGTGAAATTGAAAGTGACAGTGAAGACGATTCTCCAGCACATGTGACAGAAAACAAAGTACCGGTACCTGAATGTTCGCCTTTGCATCCCCCGCCCTCCCCTGCGATTCCATTTACTGCTAAACCAGGTATAAATATTTAAACGGAAAACGCTAACGAGGTGTCATTTGTAAATCTATTTCTCACAGCTGAATTTCTCGAATACCTATGCGAGCAAACAAATCTGTATGCCAGTCAGGTAATCAGTGCTGCGTCGCGCCCCTTCTCTAAACACACTCTTGCTCAAGCGTGGAGTTCGGTGACTGTTTCAGAAATGACAGTTCCTGGGTTTGATTCACACTACAGGCACCATTAATAAACCATTTCTCAGAATGTACTGGACAGAAGATCCAATTTCCTCCACTCCTATTTTCTCAAAGACAATGTCACGAAATCACTTCGAAAGTATCCTGTCATTTCTCCACTTTAGTGACGGCAGTGAATATGAGCACAGCACTGACAGATTGTATAAAATCAGACCCATTTTACAGAAACTTTCCGACAGATTTACAGAGCTTTATACCCCCAAACAGATAATTGCTCTGGATGAAGGAATGCTAGCCTGGAGAGGGCGCCTAAGATTCCACGTAAAATAATAAAATATGGGAGTTCAGTGAGGATGGTTTGAGAGTCTAACAGGGGGTACATCTGTGAATTCATGATATATGATGCAAGTGGTGCAAATTTACAAAGCACAGTTTTTCAGCTGCTTGAAAATTTTCTTGGCCAGGGGTATATAGTCTATATGGACAATTATTACATAGCGTTGGACTCGCAAAACAATTACGGGAACAGAACACTGCCGTATGTGGAACAATACAGTCAAACAGGGGTGTACCAAAAGATCTAAAGGAACACCAGGCAATTCTCGAACGGGGGGAAATGACTTTTAGGAGGGACGAGGATGTATTGCTTGTTTCTTGGAGGGACGAGAAGGTTATTACTATGGTAACTACCATCCATTTGGCAGAAATGGTCGAAACAAATAAATCTGGAAAAATACAAATGAAACCAGAGTCTGTGACTGACTATAATCAACACATGCATGGTGTTGATACTGCAGACCAGTACTTGGCACTCTATCCTTTCATGAGGAAAACTATAAAGTGGCCAAAAAGATTTTTTAAAAATTTACTGTACTGCTCACTTTTTAACACATTTTGGCTCTTCCAGAACTCAAATCTTCAAAAATCAAAAACATTTCTGAATCTCATGCAGACAGTAGTTAGGAACATGTTCCAGGAAAAAAAGTGAACCCGGCGTACAAGTGCAGTCATCTCTCTCAGACATATCAGCTCCATCTACTTCATCAGCTCCAAGTCAATGTCCCGCGATTTTGCCGCCATAAAGGGCACCGGCCAAGGATCCACCATTTAGGTTAGATGGGAAGAGAAAAGAGCATATTCTCTTTAAGTTTCCACCATCAAAGTCAAGTTCCCCTCAAGAAGGTGCAAAGTGTGCTTCAAAAATAAAATTATTAGTGAAACGCGCTATTTTTGTGGAAAGTGTGGTGTTCCCATTCACCCAGGAAAGTGTGACATTACCTACTACACCCTACAGAGATACTAGAGGACTTCATTAAGGTATGTGGAAAATTTTATTTCCATATCTTGTTTAGTTTAGAACTTATTGTGAAAAGAATTTGTCGTCGTTTGCTCTGCCACTAACAGCTGAAATAGCTGGGCCAGCCCTTTAAATAGCCAGCTCAGACGATGGGTGTGAGTGTGTTAAAATGGTGTTGCTGCTATAGAAAAGAAAACTTAAGTGGAAGAGCTGTTATAGTTCATAAGGTGTAACTATAACTTTGGGCCTTGCCTGCCACTACATGCTACACTGATTTGAACGCAAGGCGTAGTCTTGAGACCATCAACCACATGTCGACAGCACGCAGGATCTGCAGCAGTGATTAGTGCCTTAGGCCCGTGCCTTGCGTTCAAACCAGTGTAGTGGTGGGAGGGGCCCAAAATTATACCTTCTGAACTATAGTTCTGTTGTTGATTAATACTGCACTGCTATAAGTTGGTAGAGAGTTATTTTTAGCAGCATACCAAATCTGTAACTCTCTTTCTAGTCTTATCTGCTGAATTATATCACAGTGAATTAACCATCTGCTTTCACATGTTGAGGAAGGTAAAATGGTTTATTTTTGTATTTTGTACTTTGTTATTCCATTACTATGGTGTTCCTTGCTATTACTATGTACAGTAGCATCTGAAGGAATAGTACTGTGCAGTTATGCATCTGATGCATTGACTGGTACAGATCATCTTAAATGTAAATTCATCACTGTCATTCTTCGAAATGGAAAGAATCTGGAAAGTCTGAATGGATAAGTATGCAGTAAATGTTAGACATTAATAGTTGTAACTGCAACATTATCGGTACAACTTGCGAACCATATAGTTGTTTGATACCAAAACAAAATAATATACTCTTCTTCACTTCGATTCAATTTAACAAGATTTCATTTACATTTTGCAATAATAACAAAAAGCATTTGTTATTTATTAAACAATTTTTTTCCTGTAATTAAGCTCAAATCTGCTAGTCAAAAAACTATGTTCCAGTGGTTCTGTTTTCTTTCAGTGGCTTGTGGAGTAAAATCTCTTCTGGTTTAATGTGAATATTAGCCATCTACACACCATTGGCTTCACCATTTAGGTAGGACTATACTCTCCCATCAATCAGTAGTGAATTTTGGTACTGGACGTACCTAACAACCAAACATAGCCAACAACAGCCTGCTCTGCCTCCTTCGTCCATAATTGCAACACATCTCTGCTTTCTATATTGCCTGGACACACACTGCTCAACTCGTCGTTTCTTTAAACCAGTATTATGCTGATGCCACCTTCTTGGTCACAGTGGTGCATCACTAAAGAAAAAAGGAATAATGCCCATGTAACAGCAACATATTGCTATCCCAACATTTCTACAGTTTCTAGGAAATAACAATATGGGAAACTTATTTCCTGATTATCCCTTGTAACAAAAAGGAGTAATATGAGAAATCTTATATAGCCGTGAAAATAGTGCTCGGATGAAATTTGTAACAACTGCATTTTCAAGTTCAGTCTTCTAGTTTGTAGAGGCAGGGAGAATACCACTTCATATTGTTATAATCCCTTTTCCTAATATAAAATAAGAAATGGAGCATTGTTTTCTCATTAAACTGGGTGATCGAAACACTGGTTAAACCTCAGAGTTATGCTCACCTTATTGTTTTGAATGTATGTTCTCCTTCGTGACAAACTTGTATGACTATTTCTACAAAGTATGTTAAAATTACTTTCTTGACACATTGTGTTGTGGACTCGATTTAATACATCTTACAAGGGAAGTATTAACCCAGGCGTGTCAGAAACTGCAAGGGCCTTGAAACTTACCTGAAAATGTTGCAATGGGGCCGATAAAGCGTACACTGCGAATGAATAATTGTGGAGCCGTCCTAGCGCGGGGAGATTTGTAGCCGATAACGTAACCAACATAGGGATGGGAATTCTCGCTCAAGAGTCCCAAGGATGGCAGCCATAAGCTTGAGAATCTCTTAATAACACTTGAATCAAAGGGAACAGTGCTGCAATACCACATCATCTTATGAAAATTTCTCTCACAAAGTGCTTGACTCATTCTGTATACTGTATATGAAAATGGTTGTAATCTGCAAGTCTCATGACAAACTCTGCTAACACAAACCTAACTTCGCTCTTCAAAAACAATCTGCTTCTGTCTACCTATAATAGAAATATAATACGTTCAAAGAACGGAGTATTGACTGGACATAACGCTGTCCAAAGTTCAAGAAAATACAAAGATTATATTGTCATTCAGTCAGTCATAACTAAAGAAGAAACTTTCATGTGAAATATGCATTATCAAACTTCGAAACGTACACGATAAGGGGAAAAATATATTAAAATATGTACTATTTTTTGTTATAGTGAAGCAATTTTTCAGTTGCGAGTCTGTTAATCTGTGTGTTTCTTCATTCTTTCAAAACTAATTTATGATGAAATAAAATTTATTTTCTAAATTAGATTTAATTGTACATTAATTCCAATAGTTACAGAGAAAATGTGCACTTTCATTTTTGTTTTAAATTCCTTATTTCACTTCATTTTCTTGTACAGTTAACAACCAACATCATTTCTAAATGATTTCTGTAAGGTTCCTGTGCATGTCAGTGAATGTGTTTTTGCATGCAGAGAATGACCCCTCTACATCATAAGAAGTTGTGTGTGCAAATTTAAATGAACATATTAGTGACTGTGTCAGATCAAATTCTTTGTTTAAGTTTTTGCTACAAAGAACCTTCTTCACTGAACAAAATAATCCATAATCCAGCCATGCATTTATGACCCTTGCCCACTCTGCCATTACATGTATTTTCCAAGGGCGTAACTGTGTGATCTATGGAGCTCTTGAACAATTGACATTGAGTCTACCAGTGGCAGACATGTGGCTTCTAATTTGGTTATTATAGAGGGCAGTATGCAGAAGTTTGTTTTAATGTAACTTAAGTCCTGCTGTACATTTTTACATTCAAACACTGCTTGTGCATCTCTGATACATCTGAATCTACCGATGATAAACTGTTTACTACCTACAACTAACAAATATTTACTGTAGAATAAAATAAGAGAAATATTAATTTGCTATTACAGTTAGGTACAGTAAGTATCAATTTCATTTTATACTGCTTTAATGATATCAAAATTGTCAAGAGTAAAACATGCAGCTTCCAACCAAACACCCTATCCAGCAAGGATGGGTTCAGGGGATAAAGGTAACTCAACTAGACTCTCGTTCTTAAGCAGCTACACATAAAAGGGCTTGCACCTGTATAGAATATTTTAAAACTGTTAGTCTTGCCAAAAAGCCTCTGTGGCTCAGGTGCCAGCATACCAGCCTCTAACTGCTGGGTTCTGTGGTTCAAATCCTGGGCACTCCACTTGAGATTTGTGCTGGACAAAGCTGAAGCAGAACAGGTTTGTCTCCAGGTACTCCAGTTTTCCCTGTCATCTTTCATTCCAGCAACACCCTCCAATATTATTTCATTTCATCTGTCAGTCATTAATCATTGCCCCAGATGAGTGCAACAGGCTTCAGCAGCTGGCACAATTCCTATCCTCACTGCTAGATGGGGGCTTCATTCATTCCATTCCTGACCCGGTCGAATGACTGGAAACAGGCTGTAGATGTTCATTAGTCTTGCCAAATTTCTTTTTTTATCTTTGGGACCATTCAAACTTATATATGCCTGAATCT
The DNA here is from genome assembly GCF_040414725.1 of Anabrus simplex. Lineage (NCBI taxonomy): Eukaryota > Metazoa > Arthropoda > Insecta > Orthoptera > Tettigoniidae > Anabrus > Anabrus simplex. Next base: position 221,047,657 of record NC_090266.1, read on the forward strand.
TACACGTACCTTTTTAGTTGAAGGTATCAAATTATTGACATTGTCACAATTAGACAGTATTGCTTCTGCAGGGCTATGGAGCTCATGAACAAGGGACATGTGTTTCAGTTTCGGCTAGAATATCATAATTGCTTTCCTGGCCTTCAGCATATAAGGAGCAGGATCACCTAACAGCAACAAAACTTATTTTTAATTTACATTTCGACAGTGCTTGATAGCTGCAGTCGCTTAAGTGCGGCTAGTATTCGGGATATAGTGGGTTTGGACCCCACTGTCGGCAGCCCTGAAGATGGTTTCCCATTTTCACACTAGGCACCAGGCCACGGCCGCTTCTTTCCCACTCCTAGCCCTTTCCTGTCATCTAGTCACCATATGACCTATGTGTGTCGGTGAGACATACAACAAAAAAAGAACGATTATTTGGCCAATGAATGCCTAAAACATCAGAAGCATTTCATCAGAAAATGTTTAATAAAAATAAAATCTTTTAAATGAGAATACAATTTATAATGTTGAAAATCACAGTACAATGGAACCTTGCATTGAGAGCATAATTTGTTCCGGCAACATCCTTGTAATCCAAAGCGCTCGTATATCAAAGCAAGTTTTCCCATAAGAAACAATTGAAACACGGATGATTCATCCAAAACACAAAAACATTTATTCGCGTACCATTTCTAAAACAAAATATAACGTAAAACAAATTAAAGTGCACTCTTCCTTAAAAATAGAATCATTGTTGGTGTGATGGAGACGAGAGATGACATGAGAAGAGTTACTGTGTAGCACGAATTTCACTAATGGAAATCGTGCCATCTATTGGCTCACTGGAATTGTTTTCTTTTCGTGCAACTTTTTTTAACGAGGAACCTGTCCAGTGACTGTTGCTTTTGCCTCTTTTTGAGGAAATGTGACATTGCATTGTTACTGAACTGATTCATCGCTCGCACTGCTGCAGCCTTATTCGGGTGGTGTTTTTCTACAAAATTTTGCACCGTTTCCCACATTTTGCACTTCTCTCGAATCTCAGTTGAAGTGAGAGATTCCATTGACTTTTCCTCCTTCCTCGGACGAGATCTCCGTAACCTCCTGTTGTTCGCGATGCAGGTCCCTCAGTTCGTTGGTGGTGAGTTCCTCGCAATGTTCTTCCACCAGCTCTTGAATGTCCACATCGTCATTCACCTCCAGCCCCTGGGTCTTCTCCAAGGACACAATTTCATTGACAATCGGCGGCTCATTGTCACCAACAATCCCCTCAAAGTCGCATCCAAGTACACAGTCAGGCCACAGCTTTCCCCAAGCAGAAGTGAGTGTTCTCTTGGTGACCCCATCCCAGTCTTTATCAATGATCTTCAGGCAGTTCAGGATGGGGAAATTATTTCTCCAAAACTCTCGGAGGGTAAGGTTCGTTCCTTTGGTCACTTCGAAGCATCGCTGAAATAGTGCTTTGGTGTATAGCTTCTTGAAGTTCAAAATGACTTGCTGATTCATAGGCTGGAGTAGTGGAGTAGTGTTGGGAGGAAGGAACTTTACCTTAACAAACTTGAATTCCTCCATTAAGTCGTGTGCCTGGAGGCCTGGAGGATGAGCAGGATCATTGTCCATAACCAGCAAGACTTTGAGCGGCAGATTATTTTCTGAAAGGCATTTCTTCACTACAGGACCAAAGACCCCGTTCATCCATTCAACAAACGAACAGGGGAGGGGAAAACGTAGGCCCACATGACGCTCGTACTGCGGAACCTCACTAGCTTTTCAAGTTACAATTTATTTAAGATCTTTGCTCGTCTTGCAAAACACTCGTAGACCAAGTTACTCACATTCCGAGGTTTCACTGTATCTATCTATTGACTCTTATGCAGCCCATCATCCAAGTGCAAATACTTAGGTGTAATTAACTGCAGGTGTAAGATTGTGTTGCAGATTCTTTGCTTTTTTGCATTCTTGCAATATGTAAAGCAGATGAAGTGGGCTTGTCAACTTGGAATTTTTGAGTACATTTTATCTGAAAGTATTATAAACCTTACCTTGATACGGTTTAAAAATGGAAATTGTAATTTAACTATTTTAAAAATGTTTTGTAATGTTTTACAGAAGCAACTGATGTGGAAAACATTTGAAAACAGAATAATTGCACTTGCCTCTTCAATGCAACAATTGCAGAGTAAGACTTCCCCATCCAATCTAATAAAATCCTTACCTTTAATCCACTGTGCAAGTAGTACACTTTAGGAACCTCTAATTGGAGGCATATTAGAATCACATTAACACACACAAACAGAATAAACAAGCACATCAACCACTTAGGATGTTCACACACTGCAGGCAACTGCAAGTTCCAAGCTGGGCCCGAAATAAGAGGAGAATTTGTTCTTACAGGCAGAGATGCAGTAAGTTATAAAGTCAGCGTCAAATTCCTCACCCATCCCTCATAGCTTTTTTGTGCATTTTAGGGGACTGCTGAAAGCAAAGAGTATAAAAATGGAAAATAAAATTCAGCGATGAGGGGTGAAAGAATGGTGCCAGGATGTTAACTTTTTGAAAAACCCATTAAAATGTGCATTTATACTTAATATAATGTATATTAGATGCAAGATTAAGCTAAAAATTCCTTAATTATGCATTATGCATGGTTTTTCCATTAAAAAATTGCCAAAATGTGCACAAAAAACTATATAGGTAAGTACTCGGTTTGAGCTGTCGTGAGTTCCTATAAAAACATGCATTTTCACGAGTCTTGTCTCTGTTCATATCACATGTGCATTATCTTTCTAGAATTTCTTCCCTTTTATATCTTATTCTATATTGGATCCCTTCTATTAGTATTAATAACTGCTTATGTGGAAAAAGAAGAAACGAGAGATTATCTGCTTCTTGGGTTCACTCTGGTAAATTAGACCTTGCACCACCTTTCTTTCATGCTCGCACATGTTTTTTCTATGAATAGAAGGGCAAACCGCTTCCTCACTCATCCAGTTGACTGTCGATATTAGAGTATGTTATTGCTCTCAGTGTACCTAATCACATCTGAAGTGCACTTACCTTTTTGAGAGCCCATCAGTAGGATCCTTATTGTTTGGTAAAATAAGAATTGATTTCGGTGTTACAGCCGACACTATTTTGGTGGGTATTTCATGAAATGTTACCCTTATTGATATTTCTTGTGAAATCTTCCTAATAGTATGCAATAAAGGTATTTAATTTTATGGTAAGGGTTTTTTAAAGAGTACACGTTTAATGTATCATGGTTATTAAATCTTAGAACAACCAAAAATGCCAAATGCTATAAAAACAATAAAAAGCCAAACCCCATGGCTAAGCAGCCCTGAAGGGCCATGGCCTACCAAGCAATCGCTGCTCAGCCCAAAGGCCTGCAGTGTAAGAGGTATCATATGGTCAGCACAAGCAATCCTGTCGCCTGTTATTCATTGGCTTCCTATATAGACCGGGGCTGCCATCTCGCCATCAGACCGCACCTTAATTGTAATCACCTAGGCTGAGTGGATCTCAAACCAGCCCTCAGGTCCAGGTAGAAATACCTGACCTGGCTGGGAATCAAACCTGGGGCCTGCAGCAGGAACACTACCCCTACACTGTGGGGCCAGCATAAAAACAATAGCTAATTAAAAATAAAGATATAAATCACTGGTACATTGAAATGGTTAGGTAGGTCTGCTTTGTGGTGACGGGCAATGCTCTCTCACGGGACTGATGTCACTAGAATCTTGAGACCAATTCTCCTACGCTGCGATCTGTCCCAATAACTACAAGGGTAAGCTTGATAGTATATTTTCAGCAGTTATTGCATGAAATAACTTTCTTATATGGAAACTCCTGTTCTGATAAATTTTGACATAAGTCTGGAAAAATGCTGCATGTTCAACTATGAGTCCCTTATTACCATTAACTAAAGCGAAAACAGAATGTCGGTATCTTAAACTGTTCAGGAGTGATTTGAGGTTGATATCTTAGCTGAATAACTGTGAATAATTTGTGAACAACAGGCGAGAGGATGTACACCTACCTGAATACCTCGCACTTGTCGATGCGAACTGGGCCGGAGGTGTTCTGTGCGACTATTCCTCTTCAGTGATGTTATGTGTTTGTAAGTGCCCGACCATCCCAGAAGTATTTCTGCCGACATATTTTACTTTTGAATAAACATCACCTTGGACTGTGGTATGTGGCATCTTTTCAAAATAATCCCACGATCACACATTGCAATTTGGACATCGCCTTAACGTAGTCGCGTACAATTACACATTGCACCGTCATACTGAAGTACCTAATTATGACGCGAATACTCTATAACATTGTAATGAATTATTTGATTCATCACCATAATGTCTGTAAACATAAGCACTGCTAAATTATGAGTGATAGCAGTGTACACCTACAGTAGTAATCAGTTTCTGTACTTAGCATACTCATTCGTGTGTCTACCGCTGCATACAGTGTCAGAATGTGTATCCTTTATAATTATGTTACGCTGTGTCAAAATAGACCTCTGTAGAAATTAATGCCCTAGTCACTTGTTGACACGTATTTACGGAATGGAGAAGGCCTGTGGTTGGCTATTTGCATACCGGGCACAAACAACATTCAGCTCAATCTACCTGTAGGCCTACGACATGCTGCTCGCCGCACGGTGCAGAGACAGTTCTTGAGGCCCAATAGTAGGAATTCATACAGGTTTATGTTTTGAGTTACTTGTCTCCAAAGTGCACACAGAGTTTGGTTTCAACATTAACAGCATATAGAGTTGTGCGATAGTCTGAAAGGATTTTTATGTAAGCAGAGAAGCAAGCCCCTCTCACTGTCCAGTCTAGTGGTCTGAAACTCGCAAGCACTTGCATGCATGTTTGCTGTGGCTTTCTATCAAAACTTCACTAACAATGTCTTCTGTCTCCTCCTCTCCTAATTGTTTTTCATTTTGCAATACCATATAGCCCTGGAAGAAATTGTTCATGGACATGCTGTCAAGAATAGGTATGTTCTTCACACTGTCCACGAGAGTAGAGTTCACTTCATTGTTGAGCGTTGCAGTTGCATGAATTATTTTTTTGGCTGGGTCCTCTGCTTTTTTTCTTATCTCTCTGCCGGGCTGAATGGCTCAGATGGTTGAGGCGCTGGCCTTCTGACTGCAACTTGGCAGGTTTCACCATGGCTCAGTCCAGTGGTATTTGAAGGTACTCAAATATGTCAGCCTCATGTTGGTAGATTTACTGGCACGTAAAAGAACTCCTGTGGGACAAATTCCAACACATCGACGTCTCCGAAGACCATCAAAACTAGTTACTGGGATGTAAAAAAAATTTTTCTCTGCATTTTCTAGGTAGATTCTCGATTTTAAATTTTTTCTCTTTCTCCTGAAAGCTGATTAAGGGCAACAGTTGTCTCTTCTCCTAAAACTTAGGTTCCAATTAAATCAAACCCTCCAAGTGTACTATATAATTCATGGGTTAGCCTGTGAGCAGTTGGGTAGTGTGATCCTTCTAGTACTGTTACAAATTGAGATACAGTGGTCCAATGTTTCATAGTGCAGGTAGCTTCACACAAAAGGATATTTTGTGAATTACTGTTTAGAATCTTTAAATACTTTACAACATTACTGAAATCATCCAACTCTGAAGTACTTGACCAGTTAGATATTCTTGTTTATGCAGCTGAATTGAGCCAGGAACCCCAGCAAGTTAATACAGGCATGGGGAAAAGATTGACTGTCTTTCCATCGTAAGTGAATTTTTCCTGAAGGAATTTCCAATAACTGCTTGCGCTTCCAAGTATTTTTTATGCTTTCTTAGTCGTACTACTCCAAACTGATTAAGTAGCTGGGCACGAGCTTGGTTATGATAACCAGTCTGTGGGCATTGCATGTGAAGCTGCATTATTTATAGCTTGGCAACATTCTGCAAAATTGTCACTGAAGCAACTGAACTACGAAAGGGCATTTCACGTTCCAATTGGTAGTTTCATTGCAGTGAATTATCAGTTCTTTATTTCTTTTTACTTCTTTCCCTTACCCTGCGAAGACTGTTACAAAAAACTTCTTGAACCATGCACTTTAATTTCTTAGCCCTAATTCAGCACGATTGTCTTAGATTGTCAGGCCATTGTCAAGCAAAGTAATACAGTACGATTAATCTAATGTTAGTGTGAAGACATTATTAATGCTACAATTGTTATCAGTCTAGCATCACATTTACGGATGAGAAATGTCCTGTAAATTTACTTTTGAGATGTCTATGTTTTCGTCTTTGTCATGAGTCTGAACAATTTTGAAATTGATTCTAAAGTATTTTTGATAATTTTCTGAAAGAAATATATCTAAGACAGATTTATTTTAAATTTTTTTAGCCAACATAGGACTACTTAGTTTTATGGAGGTTTTTTTTCTTTTTGTCATCCCAGTACTGTTTCATCCTTTCTGAATGTAATTTTCATTTTGCTTCTGGAATCGCTCCTCCTATTCTCTGCTTGTTGATTTTTGTGTGTACTCTAACATGTTTGTTTCAATATGTTGAGTGTATTTGTTTTATATTTTAAATATTTGTAATATTTATCTAGGACAAATATTACAACTTGCGAAATAAAATGCACACTTCATTTGTTCTGCATGCAGGTGCTGCATATAGTCGCATCAGTTTGTGTTTGAATGAATCAAATTGTAGGCCAATTTCCAGGAACACGATATCGAAGCTTGTTTAGCATTACAGTCAAACAACTCCATAATTGTTGGAATATCTAAAATTAATTTAGAAATGACTATATTTGATACATTAGTCTTCAGTAAAGAATTAGCATGATTGATGTGGCATTCAAGTAATGATGTAAGATATTTCCCTACCTTGTAAATTTGTCATTATATAAAATATGTGATTTTCAAATACACTGATTATATGCTCAGAAAATGTTCATGATTATTTTACAAGCATCTTTTGTGTGTAGCTTCAGAATTGGTGAGTGGAAACAATGTAATGTTCTGGGTTTTTTTAAAGGTGAGTTTGTAGTGTGAAAGTTTTAAATCTTTGTGTTTTTGATACGATCATATAATAAGTGACTTGATTCAAGGGTACAGGCAATAGGGTTTAATAAAAACTTGCAGACAGGATCTGTTTTCTTATATACATTAAAGATTGGCACGTGGTTTAAAATTCCTTTAGGTGCTTTGTATATTCATCTTGCATATTTCTTATTAACACATTATAGTAGAGGAAATCACCTGTTAAATGCCAAATATCTTGCTGAATTTAACTTTTGTTCCTTTCCTTTGTATTTTATTTTTCATTGCCTCAAATCTGAATATTTCTGGTATATATTTGTAAGTAATTGGGAGGCTAGAAAATCCTATATGAAATATATATACTGCATAATCAATTACCTCATAATCTTACTTAACACAGTATTTGCAGAATGTCCTCGCTTCATAGTTAAAGATGACTGGAAGGGAGGACATGTAAAGATTTCTGACTTGAAAATTGTGTGGGTATTAACTGCATAGTACAAAACAATTCACAATATCATTGTTTTGCCACAGCTTGCACGAATTTGTACATAGTCTAATTGCACAGTATGTGGTACTATTCATAAGTGGTAATCATGCTTGTAAATAAAGCTTATTTTTATCAAACTGAAGCAATACATTTGTCTGTCATTAGATAATTAATGTTTATTAATAGAAGTGTGCCATAGGCTTTCATTAATTTTGTAACTTTTATATAGTTCAAGCACTGTTTCTGGGTGTTTTGATTGTAGTGTATCGATTTTCGAGTAATATAGTGATTGTTACCTGTAAGTGCTACATGAAGGTGCTCTGTGTTAAGACAAAGCTCCATCAAGGTGCGACATTTTAGTAGCAAGATTTAAGAATGCCAAAGATTAATCATACATGTATAATTTTTTCCTTCGATGCCCAGGCTACCTCGTAAGCACAATGGGAGGATCGGGTAAGGAGCAACCAGCTCGTTGAGGCTGCCAACTGTTAGATTTGAAGGTGTGTGTTCATTCCACAAATGTATTTTGTATATGTACTGGGAACTCCCAGCTAGAAAACAGTGCTCACTCTTTTAACTCAAGAGTAGCTATAATAAGTTGTATATATATTATATATATTCCTACATTAGCATATCTTAGTCTTCAGTATGAATCAAGTATGAAAGTGATTGTGTACATAATAATCTTCAGGTCAGTACACAGCAGTACAACTTTTGTAGAATTTGGAGCAGTAGAAGAGAAAGTTACACATTTGATTATCACAGATAGTATTCTTCACATTAAATATTAAAGTTGTTGGACTCATCAAAGATAAACTGTGAAGTACTAAATTGTTTAGCATTGTGAATTTTCTACTTGCACTGTTCTAAAGTGATTTGGGGATTGTGACATGTTCAGAGTAGTTCACCAATCATCTTTGCTTTCTGAAACACAATTTGTGGTATTATTTGACAAATAATTCTTTAGTTTATAAGGTAAATGTAGTAAGCATGTTTTTCATACTATTCCAAATCTATTTTTTCTTATTTGTGGATAATTTTAAATGAATTTACATTGCTTTAAAAAATTGATGAATATCAACAAAGGGATATTCTGTGTGATTCTTAGATGAGCTTAACGTTTCTTCATATCTTCTCTTGGCTTATTGTTCATTCTCATAGACAGGGAATTTTATAGACCTATTATTACTCATGAATGTAAAATATATCCTTCCTAACTGTAAATAAATGTTGTAACATTACTTATGTTCCCCCTGTTTTTTTTCTGCTCCCCCCCCCTCTCCACCCTGAAGATGAGAGCATCAAGTGCCGCCAGCGTATCTACTCTAGCTCGCATTTTGTTTATAGCTGTATGCAACCATAATATTCTGACGAGTCTTAATGTTTGATCATGTGCTGTTTCTTGCTTTTTAATATCAGAGTGTAAATTTGCAACCAATTGTGAAAATGTAATGTGGTATATTTATGAAATTCTACAAATATAAATATGTTGGCAGTCGTGTCTGCTTTTGTAAACTTTTTTCATATTAACATATCGGTGTATATGTAAGTACTAAACCTGGTACATGAAATCACAGAAACTCTAAATTGATGAAGTTATTTTCAAATCAAATCAAAATCAAAATCTCTTTATTTGCAAATGAGGTGTCTACCTCAGTGGCAAATGGTACACTAAAATACATTGTCAAGCACTAAATATTAAATTAACAAGTGAAGAAAATTTTTCTATAATACAATATTCTACAATTTACGCTAACAATGTTTTCTGTTAAACACACAGCTCATCCTTAATAAATTGATATTGTGTACAAAATTCTACTTATATCTCCTGTACTACTTACAAATATAGTCAACTGATATACAGTATGTGGAATTACTTCAAATGATACTATACAACTGGTATAAGATTAATATTTACATTGCATTTATTTATTTACTTTTTTTGTTTTTGTTTTACCCGTTCTGGATCCTAAGTAGCATAACGACCTGCTGCGTCTTAACCAGAGCCCCTTTTGCCACCACTTTTCAGAGTTCCTGAAGGGCCTACACAGCTACCGTAGCAGTCCCAGGGCCCTCGAAGTCCCCACTGTACTTCACCCCTACAGGCAGTCCCCTACTTTGGCTGTCCAAACTCCTTAGACCAGGGGATGGAATTAATTTATTCACACACATTTTTTTTATTTACAATAACCTGCACTGTCGAATGCCCTCTAACACTTCATTTATTTTCTCTGTTGCTGTTTATTCTCTTCTTGAATATCTGTACAGATTTTGGAAAAGGATCAAACACTACCCCTGGTAAACTGTTCCACTCCTTCACACCCTTCCCAATGAATGAAAATTTACCCCAATCGCTTCTGCTAAAATTCCTTCTAATTTTATATTTGTGGTCAGTCCTGCCGATATAATTATTTTCCAACTGAAGCCTCTCACAGATATCTCCCCATGGTTCTTCTCCTGTATAGGCTCTATATAATCCTGTAAGTCTAGTTTTCTCCCTTCTCTTACTTACAGTTTCCCACCCTAGTTCCTTTAACATTTCTGATACACTACTCTTTCTCCTGAAATCCCCTGTTACAAATCTTGCTGCTTTCCTCTGCACACTATCTATTTCTTTTATTAGGTATTCTTGGTGAGGATCCCAAACACTGTTTGCATATTCCAATAATGGACAAACCATACTTAAGTAACTTTTCTCTTTTAATTCTTTGTTGCATCCTTTAAGTAGCCTCATTATGACATGTAACGATCTGTATGCTTTCCCAACAATGTCATCAATATGACCCTTCCAGTGCAAATTACTTTCAAATCTCACACCTAAGTATTTGCACTTGCCATCTTTTGGGATAACTACCTCATCCAAAGTATATTCAAATTCAGTTTTAAAGCTCCTGTTTGTAAAAGTTGTAACAGTTGATTTGCCTCCATTAACCTTCATATTATTTTCTTCAACCCATTGTTGGATACTTTCAAGATCCATTTGTAATTCTGAACAATCCTCAATGTTGTTTATTTCCCTATAAACAATTGTCATCTGCATACAATCTTATTTTTGATGTTATATTGTTCCCTAAATAATTTGCGTATATTAAGAAAAATAACGGACCGATTATACTACCCTGGGCAATTCCCTTCCAAACTTTCTCCTCCTGAGATACATTATTTCTTACTTTGACTTTCTGAACCCTTGAATTTAGAAATGTTTTTATCCAACGTGTAACCCATACGTCCAATCCTATTCCCTCCAATTTTTTTAATAATATTCCATGTTCCACTCTATCAAAGGCTTTGGAAGGATCTATGGCTATGCAATCTAACTGACCTCCTGAATCCAACTGATCTGATATGTCCTGCTGAAATCCCACCAGTTGTGCCTCACAGGAAAATTTCTTTCTAAATCCATACTGGCTCCTCATGAACCAATTTTTATCATCACATATCCCTCTGATGTACTTCGATATTAAACTCTCCAGTATTTTACAAACTATACTGGTCAGGCTGATTGGTCTGTAGTTCTCTGGTTTCCTTTTATCACCCTTTCCTTTATAAATTGGTATTATTATAGATTCCTTCCATTCCTTTGGTATTACACTATTATTTATGACATAGTCAAAGAGAAATTTTAAATAAGGCACTATGTACCACCCCATTGTCTTTAATACCTCCCCAGTAATTTGATCACTTCCTGCTGCTTTTCCTTGCTGAAGCAGTTGGATTTCTCTGAAAATATCTTCATTTGTGAATGAGAAGCTTCTTGTTTCCCTCTGTCTCTCTCCCTCACTATCTTCTGTTTCGGTTTCCAACTCTTGACAATCATCTACTGAATCTCTAAATTCCCTACTAAATAGGTTTGCTTTCTCAGTATCTGTTAAATAGTGTTCACCCCCTTCTCCCACCATTGTAGGAATTTGGATTCCTTTTCCTTTTTGATTCCTGATATATGAATACAGCTTTTTCCATTTCCCTTTGTGGTCATTACCCTCTTGAAGTATGCCATTTATATAATTCTCTTTTGCTTTCTTTTTCACTCTATTCAGTTCCCTCATTAGCTGTTTTCTAGTTTCTCTACTCTCCCTACCCTCTTTGATTTTCCTGTTTACTATTCTATATTTTCTTTTTAATTTTCTTATTTCCCTTGTATAATAAACAGGGTCTGAGGTCATTTTACCCTTCTTAACAGGTACAAATCTCTTCTCTCCTTCCCCTCTTTCTTGCTTGGTATGTAACTCCTTTGAATCAAGCAAGATAAATTAATGGCTTACTTATGAATTCCTTGTATCATCAGCATAGTCACAATTTTATTGGTTTGAGAATTGCATGAACAGTGTGGTAGCAATCGTGTGGCACAGATGAGGTGGGTTTTTATAACCATTAAGGAATGTTAGAAATGATAGTAATGTTTTGCTCCACCTGTCTTCAAGTAGAGTTGCGAAGTCCTCTTCACAATAGACCTGGGAAGCTGTAAATTTCAGGGACCCAAAGTCTGATTCTTGATTCTGCCAGCAGCTCTTAAAAGTGTTGTTTCTCTTCAGGTACCAGGCGAGTTGGCCATGCGGTTAGGGGCGCGTGGCTGTGAGCTTGCATCCGGGAGAGAGTGGGTTTGAATCTCACTGTTGGCAGACCTGAAGATGGTTTTCCATGGTTTTCTATTTTCACACCAAGCTGTGCTTTAATTAAGGCCACGGCAGCTTCCTTCCCACTCCCAGGCCTTTCCTACCCCATCGTTGCCATAAGACCTATCTGTGTCGGTGTGACATAAAGCCACTAGCAAAAAAAAAAAAATCTCTTCAGGTCTGCCCACTCCTGCCTCTCACTGCAGGAAAATGGTGAATTGTGTCTATATGGAATCTATCGGAAATCATAGAAGTTATACGCATACTAACTTCTTACTATCAGTTGTCATAATTTAACTTTCAAGTTGGCAGCATTAGGCAACCAGCAAACAAACTTCACTAATTTCAGCCTCCTTTCACTACTGTCCCAGGCAGGTCATTATCCCATCATGCCAGCCCCCTCGCAGAACACAGTTAACCATCACAAAAACGTTCTTGTGCCTTACCCTACTTCTCTACAAATAGCATATGTCAATATACAGAGTATTGTACCACATTTCTCAGAATTCTCTGAAATATTTTCAGCCTGCAATCTGTATGCTATAATGGTTTCAGAGTCATGGCTGTGTCAGTCTATCCCTTTAGCTCTAGTTAAAATTAGTGTATACACTTTCATTAGGAATGATAGGGATGGGAAGCCCAGAGTCAGAATATTAATACGTGATGATTTGAAATATAAGGTAATATTTAAATCGCCAAGTGAATACTCCCACAGACCAGAGTTCTTGTTAGTAGAAATTGAAGTTCATGGTACGAAGTGTTTACTTGGTGTAGTGCATCGCCCACTGGACTGGAAACACTATGGATCTAGAGGAAGCACTATAGGATTTAATATCCAGTTATGAACATGCGATTTTAATAGGAGACTTTAAAAAAATTACTTATATTGTAAAATGCAGGAAGGTTGAGATTGTTCCTAACACTAACCTGACAAATGTAACTACTATTAGTAGGGTATAATGTGTACATGACAATCAAAATATACAAAAATAATAAAAAGTGTACAAGTTGGTGGCAGCATCAGGACTTCACTTTTATATTTTAATGTCCAAATTTTTTATCCACTTAATCACTTCCGGTGTTAATAGAATTCCTCCACGGAGCCAAGAAATGCACGTAGGGGGCACTCTAGAACTGTGTGCTTCATAGACTCTATTCGAGCACCACTGTCGCAGCAGGGAGAATCTACCAATCCCCATACATGTAAGGCTGCACCAGTCCTACAAACACAACATCGGATCCTGTTCAGGGTTGATCAGACAGTACGGGGCTAACTGAAGTCAGCCAGTTTTATGCTTGGGTTGGAGATGTCGCATAAGCCAAGGGCAGATGACATCCTCCACTCTTCTCTTCAGGCATTCCTGGAATTGAACCGAGGACATGACAGGTCCAAAGCGGTCTTCCACGCTGGGTTTCTTGATTTCATCCTAGTTGTAGTGTGCTGCTTTATATCTTAATATATAGGAAGGGTCTCATTCTTCACTATTCTGCACCGTAAGCTGGTAAGTGCTTGTTGTCTCCTTATATGAGAGGGAGAGATATTACAAAGGACAGGCAACCATTGCACTGGAGTTGAATACAGCATGCCGGATACAATGCGCATTGCCTGGCGAAGTTGTATATCAATTAGGTTGCAGTGAGAGCTATTTAACCATATTCCGGTGCAGTACTTAGCTGCAGAGTACACCATGGCCAAGGCGGTAGTTCGCAAAGTATTGACGTTGGCTCCCAATGAAGTTCCAGCCAACTTGCTCAGCAGGTTATTCCGCGTCTTAAGTTTGGCGGCTGTTTTTTCTTTGTGACTTTGATTTGTCGGTGATCTGTCTAATGCCACCTAGGTATTTTGGAGTACTATTGTACATTTGAAAAGTTTATTCCTGAACCATATCCTAGGTTGATAATTAGTCTCTAAGTTGTTGAGATGGAATACAGCTATTAATGTCCTTAAAGGACACAGTGGAATGCTGTGTAGGAGGGATACTGACTGGAGGTTGATTGGGGATTTAAATGAGACTATGGAGTGGGTATGTGGGAAACGAGGGGTGAAGTTTCTAGACCCTAATGGGTGGATAGGAGATAGGGATCTGCGCTCAGATGGCCTTCACTTAAACCGCAGTGGTAC